>NW_027256914.1:0-538687 GCF_029215685.1 Pituophis catenifer annectens | reverse complement strand
GAACCAAAATGTTTTTTGAAGCCAAATTTTTTTTTTGAAACCAAATGCAAAAACGGACACCAGGATGAGTTTCCTGATGAAATTCCATGTCTAAAAATGGTGTTGCTTCAACTTTTTAAAAATCAAGCCTTTTTGGTGCCAGGAGAAGAAAAGGCTATACTCCACGGTCAGGAAAAATCCTGCCCAGGAACCAAAATGTTTTTTGAAGCCAAATTTTTTTTTTGAAACCAAATGCAAAAACGGACACCAGGATGAGTTTCCTGATGAAATTCCATGTCTAAAAATGGTGTTGCTTCAACTTTTTAAAAATCAAGCCTTTTTGGTGCCAGGAGAAGAAAAGGCTTTACTCCACGGTCAGGAAAAATCCTGCCCAGGAACCAAAATGTTTTTTGAAGCCAAATATTTTTTTTGAAACCAAATACAAAAACAGACACCAGGATGAGTTTCAGGATGAAATTCCATGTCTAAAAATGGTGTTGCGTCAACTTTTTAAAAATCAAGCCTTTTTGGTGCCAGGAGAAGAAAAGGCTTTACTCCACGGTCAGGAAAAATCCTGCCCAGGAACCAAAATGTTTTTTGAAGCCAAATTTTTTTTTTGAAACCAAATGCAAAAACGGACACCAGGATGAGTTTCCTGATGAAATTCCATGTCTAAAAATGGTGTTGCTTCAACTTTTTAAAAATCAAGCCTTTTCGGTGCCAGGAGAAGAAAAGGCTTTACTCCACGGTCAGGAAAAATCCTGCCCAGGAACCAAAATGTTTTTTGAAGCCAAATTTTTTTTTTGAAACCAAATGCAAAAACGGACACCAGGATGAGATTAAGGATGAAATTCCATGTCTAAAAATGGTGTTGCTTCAACTTTTTAAAAATCAAGCCTTTTTGGTGCCAGGAGAAGAAAAGGCTTTACTCCACGGTCAGGAAAAATCCTGCCCAGGAACCAAAATGTTTTTTGAAGCCAAATTTTTTTTTTGAAACCAAATACAAAAACGGACACCAGGATGAGTTTCCTGGTGAAATTCCATGTCTAAAAATGGTGTTGGTTCAACTTTTTAAAAATCAAGCCTTTTTGGTGCCAGGAGAAGAAAAGGCTTTACTCCACGGTCAGGAAAAATCCTGCCCAGGAACCAAAATGTTTTTTGAAGCCAAATTTTTTTTTTGAAACTAAATACAAAAACGGACACCAGGATGAGTTTCCTGATGAAATTCCATGTCTAAAAATGGTGTTGCTTCAACTTTTTAAAAATCAAGCCTTTTTGGTGCCAGGAGAAGAAAAGGCTTTACTCCACGGTCAGGAAAAATCCTGCCCAGGAACCAAAATGTTTTTTGAAGCCAAATTTTTTTTTTGAAACCAAATGCAAAAACGGACACCAGGATGAGTTTCCTGATGAAATTCCATGTCTAAAAATGGTGTTGCTTCAACTTTTTAAAAATCAAGCCTTTTTGGTGCCAGGAGAAGAAAAGGCTTTACTCCACGGTCAGGAAAAATCCTGCCCAGGAACCAAAAGGTTTTTTGAAGCCAAATTTTTTTTTTGAAACCAAATGCAAAAACGGACACCAGGATGAGTTTCAGGATGAAATTCCATGTCTAAAAATGGTGTTGCTTCAACTTTTTAAAAATCAAGCCTTTTTGGTGCCAGGAGAAGAAAAGGCTTTACTCCACGGTCAGGAAAAATCCTGCCCAGGAACCAAAATGTTTTTTGAAGCCAAATTTTTTTTTTGAAACCAAATGCAAAAACGGACACCAGGATGAGTTTCAGGATGAAATTCCATGTCTAAAAATGGTGTTGCTTCAACTTTTTAAAAATCAAGCCTTTTTGGTGCCAGGAGAAGAAAAGGCTTTACTCCACGGTCAGGAAAAATCCTGCCCAGGAACCAAAATGTTTTTTGAAGCCAAATTTTTTTTTTGAAACCAAATGCAAAAACGGACACCAGGATGAGTTTCAGGATGAAATTCCATGTCTAAAAATGGTGTTGCTTCAACTTTTTAAAAATCAAGCCTTTTTGGTGCCAGGAGAAGAAAAGGCTATACTCCACGGTCAGGAAAAATCCTGCCCAGGAACCAAAATGTTTTTTGAAGCCAAATTTTTTTTTTGAAACCAAATGCAAAAACGGACACCAGGATGAGTTTCCTGATGAAATTCCATGTCTAAAAATGGTGTTGTTTCAACTTTTTAAAAATCAAGCCTTTTTGGTGCCAGGAGAAGAAAAGGCTATACTCCACGGTCAGGAAAAATCCTGCCCAGGAACCAAAATGTTTTTTGAAGCCAAATGTTTTTTTTGAAACCAAATGCAAAAACGGACACCAGGATGAGATTAAGGATGAAATTCCATGTCTAAAAATGGTGTTGCTTCAACTTTTTAAAAATCAAGCCTTTTTGGTGCCAGGAGAAGAAAAGGCTTTACTCCACGGTCAGGAAAAATCCTGCCCAGGAACCAAAATGTTTTTTGAAGCCAAATTTTTTTTTTGAAACCAAATGCAAAAACGGACACCAGGATGAGTTTCCTGATGAAATTCCATGTCTAAAAATGGTGTTGCTTCAACTTTTTAAAAATCAAGCCTTTTTGGTGCCAGGAGAAGAAAAGGCTTTACTCCACGGTCAGGAAAAATCCTGCCCAGGAACCAAAATGTTTTTTGAAGCCAATTTTTTTTTTTGAAACCAAATGCAAAAACGGACACCAGGATGAGATTAAGGATGAAATTCCATGTCTAAAAATGGTGTTGCTTCAACTTTTTAAAAATCAAGCCTTTTTGGTGCCAGGAGAAGAAAAGGCTATACTCCACGGTCAG
Organism: Pituophis catenifer annectens; assembly: GCF_029215685.1. Taxonomy (NCBI): domain Eukaryota; kingdom Metazoa; phylum Chordata; class Lepidosauria; order Squamata; family Colubridae; genus Pituophis; species Pituophis catenifer. Next base: position 535,898 of record NW_027256914.1, on the reverse strand, counting down.
GAAAAATCCTGCCCAGGAACCAAAATGTTTTTTGAAGCCAAATTTTTTTTTTGAAACCAAATGCAAAAACGGACACCAGGATGAGATTAAGGATGAAATTCCATGTCTAAAAATGGTGTTGCTTCAACTTTTTAAAAATCAAGCCTTTTTGGTGCCAGGAGAAGAAAAGGCTTTACTCCACGGTCAGGAAAAATCCTGCCCAGGAACCAAAATGTTTTTTGAAGCCAAATTTTTTTTTTGAAACCAAATGCAAAAACGGACACCAGGATGAGATTAAGGATGAAATTCCATGTCTAAAAATGGTGTTGCTTCAACTTTTTAAAAATCAAGCCTTTTTGGTGCCAGGAGAAGAAAAGGCTTTACTCCACGGTCAGGAAAAATCCTGCCCAGGAACCAAAATGTTTTTTGAAGCCAAATGTTTTTTTTGAAACCAAATGCAAAAACGGACACCAGGATGAGTTTCCTGATGAAATTCCATGTCTAAAAATGGTGTTGCTTCAACTTTTTAAAAATCAAGCCTTTTTGGTGCCAGGAGAAGAAAAGGCTTTACTCCACGGTCAGGAAAAATCCTGCCCAGGAACCAAAATGTTTTTTGAAGCCAAATTTTTTTTTTTGAAACCAAATACAAAAACCGACACCAGGATGAGTTTCCTGATGAAATTCCATGTCTAAAAATGGTGTTGCTTCAACTTTTTAAAAATCAAGCCTTTTTGGTGCCAGGAGAAGAAAAGGCTTTACTCCACGGTCAGGAAAAATCCTGCCCAGGAACCAAAATGTTTTTTGAAGCCAAATTTTTTTTTTGAAACCAAATGCAAAAACGGAGACCAGGATGAGATTAAGGATGAAATTCCATGTCTAAAAATGGTGTTGCTTCAACTTTTTAAAAATCAAGCCTTTTTGGTGCCAGGAGAAGAAAAGGCTATACTCCACGGTCAGGAAAAATCCTGCCCAGGAACCAAAATGTTTTTTGAAGCCAAATTTTTTTTTTGAAACCAAATGCAAAAACGGACACCAGGATGAGTTTCCTGATGAAATTCCATGTCTAAAAATGGTGTTGCTTCAACTTTTTAAAAATCAAGCCTTTTTGGTGCCAGGAGAAGAAAAGGCTTTACTCCACGGTCAGGAAAAATCCTGCCCAGGAACCAAAATGTTTTTTGAAGCCAAATATTTTTTTTGAAACCAAATACAAAAACAGACACCAGGATGAGTTTCAGGATGAAATTCCATGTCTAAAAATGGTGTTGCGTCAACTTTTTAAAAATCAAGCCTTTTTGGTGCCAGGAGAAGAAAAGGCTTTACTCCACGGTCAGGAAAAATCCTGCCCAGGAACCAAAATGTTTTTTGAAGCCAAATTTTTTTTTTGAAACCAAATGCAAAAACGGACACCAGGATGAGATTAAGGATGAAATTCCATGTCTAAAAATGGTGTTGCTTCAACTTTTTAAAAATCAAGCCTTTTTGGTGCCAGGAGAAGAAAAGGCTTTCCTCCACGGTCAGGAAAAATCCTGCCCAGGAACCAAAATGTTTTTTGAAGCCAAATTTTTTTTTTGAAACCAAATGCAAAAACGGACACCAGGATGAGTTTCAGGATGAAATTCCATGTCTAAAAATGGTGTTGCTTCAACTTTTTAAAAATCAAGCCTTTTTGGTGCCAGGAGAAGAAAAGGCTTTACTCCATGGTCAGGAAAAATCCTGCCCAGGAACCAAAATGTTTTTTGAAGCCAAATTTTTTTTTTGAAACCAAATACAAAAACGGACACCAGGATGAGTTTCCTGATGAAATTCCATGTCTAAAAATGGTGTTGCTTCAACTTTTTAAAAATCAAGCCTTTTTGGTGCCAGGAGAAGAAAAGGCTTTACTCCATGGTCAGGAAAAATCCTGCCCAGGAACCAAAATGTTTTTTGAAGCCAAATTTTTTTTTTGAAACCAAATACAAAAACGGACACCAGGATGAGTTTCCTGATGAAATTCCATGTCTAAAAATGGTGTTGCTTCAACTTTTTAAAAATCAAGCCTTTTTGGTGCCAGGAGAAGAAAAGGCTTTACTCCACGGTCAGGAAAAATCCTGCCCAGGAACCAAAATGTTTTTTGAAGCCAAATTTTTTTTTTGAAACTAAATACAAAAACGGACACCAGGATGAGTTTCCTGATGAAATTCCATGTCTAAAAATGGTGTTGCTTCAACTTTTTAAAAATCAAGCCTTTTTGGTGCCAGGAGAAGAAAAGGCTTTACTCCACGGTCAGGAAAAATCCTGCCCAGGAACCAAAATGTTTTTTGAAGCCAAATTTTTTTTTTGAAACCAAATGCAAAAACGGACACCAGGATGAGTTTCCTGATGAAATTCCATGTCTAAAAATGGTGTTGCTTCAACTTTTTAAAAATCAAGCCTTTTTGGTGCCAGGAGAAGAAAAGGCTTTACTCCACGGTCAGGAAAAATCCTGCCCAGGAACCAAAATGTTTTTTGAAGCCAAATTTTTTTTTTGAAACCAAATGCAAAAACGGACACCAGGATGAGTTTCAGGATGAAATTCCATGTCTAAAAATGGTGTTGCTTCAACTTTTTAAAAATCAAGCCTTTTTGGTGCCAGGAGAAGAAAAGGCTTTACTCCACGGTCAGGAAAAATCCTGCCCAGGAACCAAAATGTTTTTTGAAGCCAAATTTTTTTTTTGAAACCAAATGCAAAAACGGACACCAGGATGAGTTTCAGGATGAAATTCCATGTCTAAAAATGGTGTTGCTTCAACTTTTTAAAAATCAAGCCTTTTTGGTGCCAGGAGAAGAAAAGGCTTTACTCCACGGTCAGGAAAAATCCTGCCCAGGAACCAAAATGTTTTTTGAAGCCAAATTTTTTTTTTGAAACCAAATGCAAAAACGGAGACCAGGATGAGATTAAGGATGAAATTCCATGTCTAAAAATGGTGTTGCTTCAACTTTTTAAAAATCAAGCCTTTTTGGTGCCAGGAGAAGAAAAGGCTTTACTCCACGGTCAGGAAAAATCCTGCCCAGGAACCAAAATGTTTTTTGAAGCCAAATTTTTTTTTTGAAACCAAATGCAAAAACGGACACCAGGATGAGTTTCCGGATGAAATTCCATGTCTAAAAATGGTGTTGCTTCAACTTTTTAAAAATCAAGCCTTTTTGGTGCCAGGAGAAGAAAAGGGTTTACTCCACGGTCAGGAAAAATCCTGCCCAGGAACCAAAATGTTTTTTGAAGCCAAATTTTTTTTTTGAAACCAAATGCAAAAACGGACACCAGGATGAGTTTCAGGATGAAATTCCATGTCTAAAAATGGTGTTGCTTCAACTTTTTAAAAATCAAGCCTTTTTGGTGCCAGGAGAAGAAAAGGCTTTACTCCACGGTCAGGAAAAATCCTGCCCAGGAACCAAAATGTTTTTTGAAGCCAAATTTTTTTTTTGAAACCAAATGCAAAAACGGACACCAGGATGAGTTTCCGGATGAAATTCCATGTCTAAAAATGGTGTTGCTTCAACTTTTTAAAAATCAAGCCTTTTTGGTGCCAGGAGAAGAAAAGGCTTTACTCCACGGTCAGGAAAAATCCTGCCCAGGAACCAAAATGTTTTTTGAAGCCAAATTTTTTTTTTGAAACCAAATGCAAAAACGGACACCAGGATGAGATTAAGGATGAAATTCCATGTCTAAAAATGGTGTTGCTTCAACTTTTTAAAAATCAAGCCTTTTTGGTGCCAGGAGAAGAAAAGGCTTTACTCCACGGTCAGGAAAAATCCTGCCCAGGAACCAAAATGTTTTTTGAAGCCAAATTTTTTTTTTGAAACCAAATGCAAAAACGGACACCAGGATGAGATTAAGGATGAAATTCCATGTCTAAAAATGGTGTTGCTTCAACTTTTTAAAAATCAAGCCTTTTTGGTGCCAGGAGAAGAAAAGGCTTTACTCCACGGTCAGGAAAAATCCTGCCCAGGAACCAAAATGTTTTTTGAAGCCAAATTTTTTTTTTGAAACCAAATGCAAAAACGGACACCAGGATGAGTTTCAGGATGAAATTCCATGTCTAAAAATGGTGTTGCTTCAACTTTTTAAAAATCAAGCCTTTTTGGTGCCAGGAGAAGAAAAGGCTTTACTCCACGGTCAGGAAAAATCCTGCCCAGGAACCAAAATGTTTTTTGAAGCCAAATTTTTTTGTTGAAACCAAATGCAAAAACGGACACCAGGATGAGTTTCCTGATGAAATTCCATGTCTAAAAATGGTGTTGCTTCAACTTTTTAAAAATCAAGCCTTTTTGGTGCCAGGAGAAGAAAAGGCTTTACTCCACGGTCAGGAAAAATCCTGCCCAGGAACCAAAATGTTTTTTGAAGCCAAATTTTTTTTTTGAAACCAAATGCAAAAACGGATACCAGGATGAGTTTCCTGATGAAATTCCATGTCTAAAAATGGTGTTGCTTCAACTTTTTAAAAATCAAGCCTTTTTGGTGCCAGGAGAAGAAAAGGCTTTACTCCACGGTCAGGAAAAATCCTGCCCAGGAACCAAAATGTTTTTTGAAGCCAAATTTTTTTTTTGAAACCAAATGCAAAAACGGACACCAGGATGAGTTTCAGGATGAAATTCCATGTCTAAAAATGGTGTTGCTTCAACTTTTTAAAAATCAAGCCTTTTTGGTGCCAGGAGAAGAAAAGGCTTTACTCCACGGTCAGGAAAAATCCTGCCCAGGAACCAAAATGTTTTTTGAAGCCAAATTTTTTTTTTGAAACCAAATGCAAAAACGGACACCAGGATGAGTTTCAGGATGAAATTCCATGTCTAAAAATGGTGTTGCTTCAACTTTTTAAAAATCAAGCCTTTTTGGTGCCAGGAGAAGAAAAGGCTTTACTCCACGGTCAGGAAAAATCCTGCCCAGGAACCAAAATGTTTTTTGAAGCCAAATTTTTTTTTTGAAACCAAATGCAAAAACGGACACCAGGATGAGTTTCAGGATGAAATTCCATGTCTAAAAATGGTGTTGTTTCAACTTTTTAAAAATCAAGCCTTTTTGGTGCCAGGAGAAGAAAAGGCTATACTCCACGGTCAGGAAAAATCCTGCCCAGGAACCAAAATGTTTTTTGAAGCCAAATGTTTTTTTTGAAACCAAATGCAAAAACGGACACCAGGATGAGATTAAGGATGAAATTCCATGTCTAAAAATGGTGTTGCTTCAACTTTTTAAAAATCAAGCCTTTTTGGTGCCAGGAGAAGAAAAGGCTTTACTCCACGGTCAGGAAAAATCCTGCCCAGGAACCAAAATGTTTTTTGAAGCCAAATTTTTTTTTTGAAACCAAATGCAAAAACGGACACCAGGATGAGTTTCCTGATGAAATTCCATGTCTAAAAATGGTGTTGCTTCAACTTTTTAAAAATCAAGCCTTTTTGGTGCCAGGAGAAGAAAAGGCTTTACTCCACGGTCAGGAAAAATCCTGCCCAGGAACCAAAATGTTTTTTGAAGCCAAATTTTTTTTTTGAAACCAAATGCAAAAATGGACACCAGGATGAGATTAAGGATGAAATTCCATGTCTAAAAATGGTGTTGCTTCAACTTTTTAAAAATCAAGCCTTTTTGGTGCCAGGAGAAGAAAAGGCTATACTCCACGGTCAGGAAAAATCCTGCCCAGGAACCAAAATGTTTTTTGAAGCCAAATTTTTTTTTTGAAACCAAATGCAAAAACGGACACCAGGATGAGATTAAGGATGAAATTCCATGTCTAAAAATGGTGTTGCTTCAACTTTTTAAAAATCAAGCCTTTTTGGTGCCAGGAGAAGAAAAGGCTTTACTCCACGGTCAGGAAAAATCCTGCCCAGGAACCAAAAGGTTTTTTGAAGCCAAATTTTTTTTTTGAAACCAAATGCAAAAACGGACACCAGGATGAGTTTCAGGATGAAATTCCATGTCTAAAAATGGTGTTGCTTCAACTTTTTAAAAATCAAGCCTTTTTGGTGCCAGGAGAAGAAAAGGCTTTACTCCACGGTCAGGAAAAATCCTGCCCAGGAACCAAAATGTTTTTTGAAGCCAAATTTTTTTGTTGAAACCAAATGCAAAAACGGACACCAGGATGAGTTTCAGGATGAAATTCCATGTCTAAAAATGGTGTTGCTTCAACTTTTTAAAAATCAAGCCTTTTTGGTGCCAGGAGAAGAAAAGGCTTTACTCCACGGTCAGGAAAAATCCTGCCCAGGAACCAAAATGTTTTTTGAAGCCAAATTTTTTTTTTGAAACCAAATGCAAAAACGGACACCAGGATGAGTTTCAGGATGAAATTCCATGTCTAAAAATGGTGTTGCTTCAACTTTTTAAAAATCAAGCCTTTTTGGTGCCAGGAGAAGAAAAGGCTTTACTCCACGGTCAGGAAAAATCCTGCCCAGGAACCAAAATGTTTTTTGAAGCCAAATTTTTTTGTTGAAACCAAATGCAAAAACGGACACCAGGATGAGTTTCAGGATGAAATTCCATGTCTAAAAATGGTGTTGCTTCAACTTTTTAAAAATCAAGCCTTTTTGGTGCCAGGAGAAGAAAAGGCTATACTCCACGGTCAGGAAAAATCCTGCCCAGGAACCAAAATGTTTTTTGAAGCCAAATTTTTTTTTTGAAACCAAATGCAAAAACGGACACCAGGATGAGTTTCCTGATGAAATTCCATGTCTAAAAATGGTGTTGCTTCAACTTTTTAAAAATCAAGCCTTTTTGGTGCCAGGAGAAGAAAAGGCTTTACTCCACGGTCAGGAAAAATCCTGCCCAGGAACCAAAATGTTTTTTGAAGCCAAATTTTTTTTTTGAAACCAAATGCAAAAACGGACACCAGGATGAGATTAAGGATGAAATTCCATGTCTAAAAATGGTGTTGCTTCAACTTTTTAAAAATCAAGCCTTTTTGGTGCCAGGAGAAGAAAAGGCTTTACTCCACGGTCAGGAAAAATCCTGCCCAGGAACCAAAATGTTTTTTGAAGCCAAATGTTTTTTTTGAAACCAAATGCAAAAACGGACACCAGGATGAGTTTCAGGATGAAATTCCATGTCTAAAAATGGTGTTGCTTCAACTTTTTAAAAATCAAGCCTTTTTGGTGCCAGGAGAAGAAAAGGCTTTACTCCACGGTCAGGAAAAATCCTGCCCAGGAACCAAAATGTTTTTTGAAGCCAAATTTTTTTTTTTGAAACCAAATACAAAAACCGACACCAGGATGAGTTTCCTGATGAAATTCCATGTCTAAAAATGGTGTTGCTTCAACTTTTTAAAAATCAAGCCTTTTTGGTGCCAGGAGAAGAAAAGGCTTTACTCCACGGTCAGGAAAAATCCTGACCAGGAACCAAAATGTTTTTTGAAGCCAAATTTTTTTTTTGAAACCAAATGCAAAAACGGAGACCAGGATGAGATTAAGGATGAAATTCCATGTCTAAAAATGGTGTTGCTTCAACTTTTTAAAAATCAAGCCTTTTTGGTGCCAGGAGAAGAAAAGGCTATACTCCACGGTCAGGAAAAATCCTGCCCAGGAACCAAAATGTTTTTTGAAGCCAAATTTTTTTTTTGAAACCAAATGCAAAAACGGACACCAGGATGAGTTTCAGGATGAAATTCCATGTCTAAAAATGGTGTTGCTTCAACTTTTTAAAAATCAAGCCTTTTTGGTGCCAGGAGAAGAAAAGGCTTTACTCCACGGTCAGGAAAAATCCTGCCCAGGAACCAAAATGTTTTTTGAAGCCAAATATTTTTTTTGAAACCAAATACAAAAACAGACACCAGGATGAGTTTCAGGATGAAATTCCATGTCTAAAAATGGTGTTGCGTCAACTTTTTAAAAATCAAGCCTTTTTGGTGCCAGGAGAAGAAAAGGCTTTACTCCACGGTCAGGAAAAATCCTGCCCAGGAACCAAAATGTTTTTTGAAGCCAAATTTTTTTTTTGAAACCAAATGCAAAAACGGACACCAGGATGAGTTTCCTGATGAAATTCCATGTCTAAAAATGGTGTTGCTTCAACTTTTTAAAAATCAAGCCTTTTCGGTGCCAGGAGAAGAAAAGGCTTTACTCCACGGTCAGGAAAAATCCTGCCCAGGAACCAAAATGTTTTTTGAAGCCAAATTTTTTTTTTGAAACCAAATGCAAAAACGGACACCAGGATGAGATTAAGGATGAAATTCCATGTCTAAAAATGGTGTTGCTTCAACTTTTTAAAAATCAAGCCTTTTTGGTGCCAGGAGAAGAAAAGGCTTTACTCCACGGTCAGGAAAAATCCTGCCCAGGAACCAAAATGTTTTTTGAAGCCAAATTTTTTTTTTTGAAACCAAATACAAAAACGGACACCAGGATGAGATTAAGGATGAAATTCCATGTCTAAAAATGGTGTTGCTTCAACTTTTTAAAAATCAAGCCTTTTTGGTGCCAGGAGAAGAAAAGGCTTTCCTCCACGGTCAGGAAAAATCCTGCCCAGGAACCAAAATGTTTTTTGAAGCCAAATTTTTTTTTTGAAACCAAATGCAAAAACGGACACCAGGATGAGTTTCAGGATGAAATTCCATGTCTAAAAATGGTGTTGCTTCAACTTTTTAAAAATCAAGCCTTTTTGGTGCCAGGAGAAGAAAAGGCTTTACTCCACGGTCAGGAAAAATCCTGCCCAGGAACCAAAATGTTTTTTGAAGCCAAATTTTTTTTTTGAAACCAAATACAAAAACGGACACCAGGATGAGTTTCCTGATGAAATTCCATGTCTAAAAATGGTGTTGCTTCAACTTTTTAAAAATCAAGCCTTTTTGGTGCCAGGAGAAGAAAAGGCTTTACTCCACGGTCAGGAAAAATCCTGCCCAGGAACCAAAATGTTTTTTGAAGCCAAATTTTTTTTTTGAAACTAAATACAAAAACGGACACCAGGATGAGTTTCCTGATGAAATTCCATGTCTAAAAATGGTGTTGCTTCAACTTTTTAAGAATCAAGCCTTTTTGGTGCCAGGAGAAGAAAAGGCTTTACTCCACGGTCAGGAAAAATCCTGCCCAGGAACCAAAATGTTTTTTGAAGCCAAATTTTTTTTTTGAAACCAAATGCAAAAACGGACACCAGGATGAGTTTCCTGATGAAATTCCATGTCTAAAAATGGTGTTGCTTCAACTTTTTAAAAATCAAGCCTTTTTGGTGCCAGGAGAAGAAAAGGCTTTACTCCACGGTCAGGAAAAATCCTGCCCAGGAACCAAAATGTTTTTTGAAGCCAAATTTTTTTTTTGAAACCAAATGCAAAAACGGACACCAGGATGAGTTTCAGGATGAAATTCCATGTCTAAAAATGGTGTTGCTTCAACTTTTTAAAAATCAAGCCTTTTTGGTGCCAGGAGAAGAAAAGGCTATACTCCACGGTCAGGAAAAATCCTGCCCAGGAACCAAAATGTTTTTTGAAGCCAAATGTTTTTTTTGAAACCAAATGCAAAAACGGACACCAGGATGAGTTTCAGGATGAAATTCCATGTCTAAAAATGGTGTTGCTTCAACTTTTTAAAAATCAAGCCTTTTTGGTGCCAGGAGAAGAAAAGGCTTTACTCCACGGTCAGGAAAAATCCTGCCCAGGAACCAAAATGTTTTTTGAAGCCAAATTTTTTTTTTGAAACCAAATGCAAAAACGGACACCAGGATGAGTTTCCTGATGAAATTCCATGTCTAAAAATGGTGTTGCTTCAACTTTTTAAAAATCAAGCCTTTTTGGTGCCAGGAGAAGAAAAGGCTATACTCCACGGTCAGGAAAAATCCTGCCCAGGAACCAAAATGTTTTTTGAAGCCAAATTTTTTTTTTGAAACCAAATGCAAAAACGGACACCAGGATGAGATTAAGGATGAAATTCCATGTCTAAAAATGGTGTTGCTTCAACTTTTTAAAAATCAAGCCTTTTTGGTGCCAGGAGAAGAAAAGGCTTTACTCCACGGTCAGGAAAAATCCTGCCCAGGAACCAAAATGTTTTTTGAAGCCAAATTTTTTTTTTTGAAACCAAATGCAAAAACGGACACCAGGATGAGTTTCAGGATGAAATTCCATGTCTAAAAATGGTGTTGCTTCAACTTTTTAAAAATCAAGCCTTTTTGGTGCCAGGAGAAGAAAAGGCTTTACTCCACGGTCAGGAAAAATCCTGCCCAGGAACCAAAATGTTTTTTGAAGCCAAATTTTTTTTTTGAAACCAAATGCAAAAACGGACACCAGGATGAGTTTCAGGATGAAATTCCATGTCTAAAAATGGTGTTGCTTCAACTTTTTAAAAATCAAGCCTTTTTGGTGCCAGGAGAAGAAAAGGCTTTACTCCACGGTCAGGAAAAATCCTGCCCAGGAACCAAAATGTTTTTTGAAGCCAAATTTTTTTTTTGAAACCAAATGCAAAAACGGACACCAGGATGAGTTTCAGGATGAAATTCCATGTCTAAAAATGGTGTTGCTTCAACTTTTTAAAAATCAAGCCTTTTTGGTGCCAGGAGAAGAAAAGGCTTTACTCCACGGTCAGGAAAAATCCTGCCCAGGAACCAAAATGTTTTTTGAAGCCAAATTTTTTTTTTGAAACCAAATGCAAAAACGGACACCAGGATGAGTTTCAGGATGAAATTCCATGTCTAAAAATGGTGTTGCTTCAACTTTTTAAAAATCAAGCCTTTTTGGTGCCAGGAGAAGAAAAGGCTATACTCCACGGTCAGGAAAAATCCTGCCCAGGAACCAAAATGTTTTTTGAAGCCAAATGTTTTTTTTGAAACCAAATGCAAAAACGGACACCAGGATGAGTTTCCTGATGAAATTCCATGTCTAAAAATGGTGTTGCTTCAACTTTTTAAAAATCAAGCCTTTTTGGTGCCAGGAGAAGAAAAGGCTTTACTCCACGGTCAGGAAAAATCCTGCCCAGGAACCAAAATGTTTTTTGAAGCCAAATTTTTTTTTTTGAAACCAAATACAAAAACCGACACCAGGATGAGTTTCCTGATGAAATTCCATGTCTAAAAATGGTGTTGCTTCAACTTTTTAAAAATCAAGCCTTTTTGGTGCCAGGAGAAGAAAAGGCTTTACTCCACGGTCAGGAAAAATCCTGACCAGGAACCAAAATGTTTTTTGAAGCCAAATTTTTTTTTTGAAACCAAATGCAAAAACGGAGACCAGGATGAGATTAAGGATGAAATTCCATGTCTAAAAATGGTGTTGCTTCAACTTTTTAAAAATCAAGCCTTTTTGGTGCCAGGAGAAGAAAAGGCTATACTCCACGGTCAGGAAAAATCCTGCCCAGGAACCAAAATGTTTTTTGAAGCCAAATTTTTTTTTTGAAACCAAATGCAAAAACGGACACCAGGATGAGTTTCCTGATGAAATTCCATGTCTAAAAATGGTGTTGCTTCAACTTTTTAAAAATCAAGCCTTTTTGGTGCCAGGAGAAGAAAAGGCTTTACTCCACGGTCAGGAAAAATCCTGCCCAGGAACCAAAATGTTTTTTGAAGCCAAATATTTTTTTTGAAACCAAATACAAAAACAGACACCAGGATGAGTTTCAGGATGAAATTCCATGTCTAAAAATGGTGTTGCGTCAACTTTTTAAAAATCAAGCCTTTTTGGTGCCAGGAGAAGAAAAGGCTTTACTCCACGGTCAGGAAAAATCCTGCCCAGGAACCAAAATGTTTTTTGAAGCCAAATTTTTTTTTTGAAACCAAATGCAAAAACGGACACCAGGATGAGTTTCCTGATGAAATTCCATGTCTAAAAATGGTGTTGCTTCAACTTTTTAAAAATCAAGCCTTTTCGGTGCCAGGAGAAGAAAAGGCTTTACTCCACGGTCAGGAAAAATCCTGCCCAGGAACCAAAATGTTTTTTGAAGCCAAATTTTTTTTTTGAAACCAAATGCAAAAACGGACACCAGGATGAGATTAAGGATGAAATTCCATGTCTAAAAATGGTGTTGCTTCAACTTTTTAAAAATCAAGCCTTTTTGGTGCCAGGAGAAGAAAAGGCTTTACTCCACGGTCAGGAAAAATCCTGCCCAGGAACCAAAATGTTTTTTGAAGCCAAATTTTTTTTTTTGAAACCAAATACAAAAACGGACACCAGGATGAGATTAAGGATGAAATTCCATGTCTAAAAATGGTGTTGCTTCAACTTTTTAAAAATCAAGCCTTTTTGGTGCCAGGAGAAGAAAAGGCTATACTCCACGGTCAGGAAAAATCCTGCCCAGGAACCAAAATGTTTTTTGAAGCCAAATTTTTTTTTTGAAACCAAATGCAAAAACGGACACCAGGATGAGATTAAGGATGAAATTCCATGTCTAAAAATGGTGTTGCTTCAACTTTTTAAAAATCAAGCCTTTTTGGTGCCAGGAGAAGAAAAGGCTTTACTCCACGGTCAGGAAAAATCCTGCCCAGGAACCAAAATGTTTTTTGAAGCCAAATTTTTTTTTTGAAACCAAATGCAAAAACGGACACCAGGATGAGTTTCAGGATGAAATTCCATGTCTAAAAATGGTGTTGCTTCAACTTTTTAAAAATCAAGCCTTTTTGGTGCCAGGAGAAGAAAAGGCTTTACTCCACGGTCAGGAAAAATCCTGCCCAGGAACCAAAATGTTTTTTGAAGCCAAATTTTTTTTTTGAAACCAAATGCAAAAACGGACACCAGGATGAGTTTCAGGATGAAATTCCATGTCTAAAAATGGTGTTGCTTCAACTTTTTAAAAATCAAGCCTTTTTGGTGCCAGGAGAAGAAAAGGCTTTACTCCACGGTCAGGAAAAATCCTGCCCAGGAACCAAAATGTTTTTTGAAGCCAAATTTTTTTTTTGAAACCAAATGCAAAAACGGACACCAGGATGAGTTTCAGGATGAAATTCCATGTCTAAAAATGGTGTTGCTTCAACTTTTTAAAAATCAAGCCTTTTTGGTGCCAGGAGAAGAAAAGGCTTTACTCCACGGTCAGGAAAAATCCTGCCCAGGAACCAAAATGTTTTTTGAAGCCAAATTTTTTTTTTGAAACCAAATGCAAAAACGGACACCAGGATGAGTTTCAGGATGAAATTCCATGTCTAAAAATGGTGTTGCTTCAACTTTTTAAAAATCAAGCCTTTTTGGTGCCAGGAGAAGAAAAGGCTATACTCCACGGTCAGGAAAAATCCTGCCCAGGAACCAAAATGTTTTTTGAAGCCAAATTTTTTTTTTGAAACCAAATGCAAAAACGGACACCAGGATGAGTTTCCTGATGAAATTCCATGTCTAAAAATGGTGTTGCTTCAACTTTTTAAAAATCAAGCCTTTTTGGTGCCAGGAGAAGAAAAGGCTTTACTCCACGGTCAGGAAAAATCCTGCCCAGGAACCAAAATGTTTTTTGAAGCCAAATTTTTTTTTTGAAACCAAATGCAAAAACGGACACCAGGATGAGATTAAGGATGAAATTCCATGTCTAAAAATGGTGTTGCTTCAACTTTTTAAAAATCAAGCCTTTTTGGTGCCAGGAGAAGAAAAGGCTTTACTCCACGGTCAGGAAAAATCCTGCCCAGGAACCAAAATGTTTTTTGAAGCCAAATGTTTTTTTTGAAACCAAATGCAAAAACGGACACCAGGATGAGTTTCCTGATGAAATTCCATGTCTAAAAATGGTGTTGCTTCAACTTTTTAAAAATCAAGCCTTTTTGGTGCCAGGAGAAGAAAAGGCTTTACTCCACGGTCAGGAAAAATCCTGCCCAGGAACCAAAATGTTTTTTGAAGCCAAATTTTTTTTTTTGAAACCAAATACAAAAACCGACACCAGGATGAGTTTCCTGATGAAATTCCATGTCTAAAAATGGTGTTGCTTCAACTTTTTAAAAATCAAGCCTTTTTGGTGCCAGGAGAAGAAAAGGCTTTACTCCACGGTCAGGAAAAATCCTGCCCAGGAACCAAAATGTTTTTTGAAGCCAAATTTTTTTTTTGAAACCAAATGCAAAAACGGAGACCAGGATGAGATTAAGGATGAAATTCCATGTCTAAAAATGGTGTTGCTTCAACTTTTTAAAAATCAAGCCTTTTTGGTGCCAGGAGAAGAAAAGGCTATACTCCACGGTCAGGAAAAATCCTGCCCAGGAACCAAAATGTTTTTTGAAGCCAAATTTTTTTCTTGAAACCAAATGCAAAAACGGACACCAGGATGAGTTTCCTGATGAAATTCCATGTCTAAAAATGGTGTTGCTTCAACTTTTTAAAAATCAAGCCTTTTTGGTGCCAGGAGAAGAAAAGGCTTTACTCCACGGTCAGGAAAAATCCTGCCCAGGAACCAAAATGTTTTTTGAAGCCAAATATTTTTTTTGAAACCAAATACAAAAACAGACACCAGGATGAGTTTCAGGATGAAATTCCATGTCTAAAAATGGTGTTGCGTCAACTTTTTAAAAATCAAGCCTTTTTGGTGCCAGGAGAAGAAAAGGCTTTACTCCACGGTCAGGAAAAATCCTGCCCAGGAACCAAAATGTTTTTTGAAGCCAAATTTTTTTTTTGAAACCAAATGCAAAAACGGACACCAGGATGAGTTTCCTGATGAAATTCCATGTCTAAAAATGGTGTTGCTTCAACTTTTTAAAAATCAAGCCTTTTCGGTGCCAGGAGAAGAAAAGGCTTTACTCCACGGTCAGGAAAAATCCTGCCCAGGAACCAAAATGTTTTTTGAAGCCAAATTTTTTTTTTGAAACCAAATGCAAAAACGGACACCAGGATGAGATTAAGGATGAAATTCCATGTCTAAAAATGGTGTTGCTTCAACTTTTTAAAAATCAAGCCTTTTTGGTGCCAGGAGAAGAAAAGGCTTTACTCCACGGTCAGGAAAAATCCTGCCCAGGAACCAAAATGTTTTTTGAAGCCAAATTTTTTTTTTGAAACCAAATACAAAAACGGACACCAGGATGAGTTTCCTGGTGAAATTCCATGTCTAAAAATGGTGTTGCTTCAACTTTTTAAAAATCAAGCCTTTTTGGTGCCAGGAGAAGAAAAGGCTTTACTCCACGGTCAGGAAAAATCCTGCCCAGGAACCAAATGTTTTTTGAAGCCAAATTTTTTTTTTTGAAACTAAATACAAAAACGGACACCAGGATGAGTTTCCTGATGAAATTCCATGTCTAAAAATGGTGTTGCTTCAACTTTTTAAAAATCAAGCCTTTTTGGTGCCAGGAGAAGAAAAGGCTTTACTCCACGGTCAGGAAAAATCCTGCCCAGGAACCAAAATGTTTTTTGAAGCCAAATTTTTTTTTTGAAACCAAATGCAAAAACGGACACCAGGATGAGTTTCAGGATGAAATTCCATGTCTAAAAATGGTGTTGCTTCAACTTTTTAAAAATCAAGCCTTTTTGGTGCCAGGAGAAGAAAAGGCTTTACTCCACGGTCAGGAAAAATCCTGCCCAGGAACCAAAATGTTTTTTGAAGCCAAATTTTTTTTTTGAAACCAAATGCAAAAACGGACACCAGGATGAGTTTCAGGATGAAATTCCATGTCTAAAAATGGTGTTGCTTCAACTTTTTAAAAATCAAGCCTTTTTGGTGCCAGGAGAAGAAAAGGCTATACTCCACGGTCAGGAAAAATCCTGCCCAGGAACCAAAATGTTTTTTGAAGCCAAATTTTTTTTTTGAAACCAAATGCAAAAACGGACACCAGGATGAGTTTCCTGATGAAATTCCATGTCTAAAAATGGTGTTGTTTCAACTTTTTAAAAATCAAGCCTTTTTGGTGCCAGGAGAAGAAAAGGCTATACTCCATGGTCAGGAAAAATCCTGCCCAGGAACCAAAATGTTTTTTGAAGCCAAATGTTTTTTTTGAAACCAAATGCAAAAACGGACACCAGGATGAGATTAAGGATGAAATTCCATGTCTAAAAATGGTGTTGCTTCAACTTTTTAAAAATCAAGCCTTTTTGGTGCCAGGAGAAGAAAAGGCTATACTCCACGGTCAGGAAAAATCCTGCCCAGGAACCAAAATGTTTTTTGAAGCCAAATTTTTTTTTTGAAACCAAATGCAAAAACGGACACCAGGATGAGATTAAGGATGAAATTCCATGTCTAAAAATGGTGTTGCTTCAACTTTTTAAAAATCAAGCCTTTTTGGTGCCAGGAGAAGAAAAGGCTTTACTCCACGGTCAGGAAAAATCCTGCCCAGGAACCAAAATGTTTTTTGAAGCCAAATTTTTTTTTTGAAACCAAATGCAAAAACGGACACCAGGATGAGTTTCAGGATGAAATTCCATGTCTAAAAATGGTGTTGCTTCAACTTTTTAAAAATCAAGCCTTTTTGGTGCCAGGAGAAGAAAAGGCTTTACTCCACGGTCAGGAAAAATCCTGCCCAGGAACCAAAATGTTTTTTGAAGCCAAATTTTTTTTTTTGAAACCAAATGCAAAAACGGACACCAGGATGAGTTTCAGGATGAAATTCCATGTCTAAAAATGGTGTTGCTTCAACTTTTTAAAAATCAAGCCTTTTTGGTGCCAGGAGAAGAAAAGGCTTTACTCCACGGTCAGGAAAAATCCTGCCCAGGAACCAAAATGTTTTTTGAAGCCAAATTTTTTTTTTGAAACCAAATGCAAAAACGGACACCAGGATGAGTTTCAGGATGAAATTCCATGTCTAAAAATGGTGTTGCTTCAACTTTTTAAAAATCAAGCCTTTTTGGTGCCAGGAGAAGAAAAGGCTTTACTCCACGGTCAGGAAAAATCCTGCCCAGGAACCAAAATGTTTTTTGAAGCCAAATTTTTTTTTTGAAACCAAATGCAAAAACGGACACCAGGATGAGTTTCAGGATGAAATTCCATGTCTAAAAATGGTGTTGCTTCAACTTTTTAAAAATCAAGCCTTTTTGGTGCCAGGAGAAGAAAAGGCTATACTCCACGGTCAGGAAAAATCCTGCCCAGGAACCAAAATGTTTTTTGAAGCCAAATTTTTTTTTTGAAACCAAATGCAAAAACGGACACCAGGATGAGTTTCCTGATGAAATTCCATGTCTAAAAATGGTGTTGCTTCAACTTTTTAAAAATCAAGCCTTTTTGGTGCCAGGAGAAGAAAAGGCTTTACTCCACGGTCAGGAAAAATCCTGCCCAGGAACCAAAATGTTTTTTGAAGCCAAATTTTTTTTTTGAAACCAAATGCAAAAACGGACACCAGGATGAGATTAAGGATGAAATTCCATGTCTAAAAATGGTGTTGCTTCAACTTTTTAAAAATCAAGCCTTTTTGGTGCCAGGAGAAGAAAAGGCTTTACTCCACGGTCAGGAAAAATCCTGCCCAGGAACCAAAATGTTTTTTGAAGCCAAATGTTTTTTTTGAAACCAAATGCAAAAACGGACACCAGGATGAGTTTCCTGATGAAATTCCATGTCTAAAAATGGTGTTGCTTCAACTTTTTAAAAATCAAGCCTTTTTGGTGCCAGGAGAAGAAAAGGCTTTACTCCACGGTCAGGAAAAATCCTGCCCAGGAACCAAAATGTTTTTTGAAGCCAAATTTTTTTTTTTGAAACCAAATACAAAAACCGACACCAGGATGAGTTTCCTGATGAAATTCCATGTCTAAAAATGGTGTTGCTTCAACTTTTTAAAAATCAAGCCTTTTTGGTGCCAGGAGAAGAAAAGGCTTTACTCCACAGTCAGGAAAAATCCTGCCCAGGAACCAAAATGTTTTTTGAAGCCAAATTTTTTTTTTGAAACCAAATGCAAAAACGGACACCAGGATGAGATTAAGGATGAAATTCCATGTCTAAAAATGGTGTTGCTTCAACTTTTTAAAAATCAAGCCTTTTTGGTGCCAGGAGAAGAAAAGGCTTTACTCCACGGTCAGGAAAAATCCTGCCCAGGAACCAAAATGTTTTTTGAAGCCAAATTTTTTTTTTGAAACCAAATGCAAAAACGGACACCAGGATGAGTTTCAGGATGAAATTCCATGTCTAAAAATGGTGTTGCTTCAACTTTTTAAAAATCAAGCCTTTTTGGTGCCAGGAGAAGAAAAGGCTATACTCCACGGTCAGGAAAAATCCTGCCCAGGAACCAAAATGTTTTTTGAAGCCAAATTTTTTTTTTGAAACCAAATGCAAAAACGGACACCAGGATGAGTTTCCTGATGAAATTCCATGTCTAAAAATGGTGTTGCTTCAACTTTTTAAAAATCAAGCCTTTTTGGTGCCAGGAGAAGAAAAGGCTTTACTCCACGGTCAGGAAAAATCCTGCCCAGGAACCAAAATGTTTTTTGAAGCCAAATTTTTTTTTTGAAACCAAATGCAAAAACGGACACCAGGATGAGTTTCCTGATGAAATTCCATGTCTAAAAATGGTGTTGCTTCAACTTTTTAAAAATCAAGCCTTTTTGGTGCCAGGAGAAGAAAAGGCTTTACTCCACGGTCAGGAAAAATCCTGCCCAGGAACCAAAATGTTTTTTGAAGCCAAATTTTTTTTTTGAAACCAAATGCAAAAACGGACACCAGGATGAGTTTCCTGATGAAATTCCATGTCTAAAAATGGTGTTGCTTCAACTTTTTAAAAATCAAGCCTTTTTGGTGCCAGGAGAAGAAAAGGCTTTACTCCACGGTCAGGAAAAATCCTGCCCAGGAACCAAAATGTTTTTTGAAGCCAAATTTTTTTTTTGAAACCAAATGCAAAAACGGACACCAGGATGAGTTTCAGGATGAAATTCCATGTCTAAAAATGGTGTTGCTTCAACTTTTTAAAAATCAAGCCTTTTTGGTGCCAGGAGAAGAAAAGGCTTTACTCCACGGTCAGGAAAAATCCTGCCCAGGAACCAAAATGTTTTTTGAAGCCAAATTTTTTTTTTGAAACCAAATGCAAAAACGGACACCAGGATGAGTTTCAGGATGAAATTCCATGTCTAAAAATGGTGTTGTTTCAACTTTTTAAAAATCAAGCCTTTTTGGTGCCAGGAGAAGAAAAGGCTATACTCCACGGTCAGGAAAAATCCTGCCCAGGAACCAAAATGTTTTTTGAAGCCAAATGTTTTTTTTGAAACCAAATGCAAAAACGGACACCAGGATGAGATTAAGGATGAAATTCCATGTCTAAAAATGGTGTTGCTTCAACTTTTTAAAAATCAAGCCTTTTTGGTGCCAGGAGAAGAAAAGGCTTTACTCCACGGTCAGGAAAAATCCTGCCCAGGAACCAAAATGTTTTTTGAAGCCAAATTTTTTTTTTGAAACCAAATGCAAAAACGGACACCAGGATGAGTTTCCTGATGAAATTCCATGTCTAAAAATGGTGTTGCTTCAACTTTTTAAAAATCAAGCCTTTTTGGTGCCAGGAGAAGAAAAGGCTTTACTCCACGGTCAGGAAAAATCCTGCCCAGGAACCAAAATGTTTTTTGAAGCCAAATTTTTTTTTTGAAACCAAATGCAAAAACGGACACCAGGATGAGATTAAGGATGAAATTCCATGTCTAAAAATGGTGTTGCTTCAACTTTTTAAAAATCAAGCCTTTTTGGTGCCAGGAGAAGAAAAGGCTATACTCCACGGTCAGGAAAAATCCTGCCCAGGAACCAAAATGTTTTTGAAGCCAAATTTTTTTTTTGAAACCAAATGCAAAAACGGACACCAGGATGAGATTAAGGATGAAATTCCATGTCTAAAAATGGTGTTGCTTCAACTTTTTAAAAATCAAGCCTTTTTGGTGCCAGGAGAAGAAAAGGCTTTACTCCACGGTCAGGAAAAATCCTGCCCAGGAACCAAAATGTTTTTTGAAGCCAAATTTTTTTTTTGAAACCAAATGCAAAAACGGACACCAGGATGAGTTTCAGGATGAAATTCCATGTCTAAAAATGGTGTTGCTTCAACTTTTTAAAAATCAAGCCTTTTTGGTGCCAGGAGAAGAAAAGGCTTTACTCCACGGTCAGGAAAAATCCTGCCCAGGAACCAAAATGTTTTTTGAAGCCAAATTTTTTTTTTGAAACCAAATGCAAAAACGGACACCAGGATGAGTTTCAGGATGAAATTCCATGTCTAAAAATGGTGTTGCTTCAACTTTTTAAAAATCAAGCCTTTTTGGTGCCAGGAGAAGAAAAGGCTTTACTCCACGGTCAGGAAAAATCCTGCCCAGGAACCAAAATGTTTTTTGAAGCCAAATTTTTTTTTTGAAACCAAATGCAAAAACGGACACCAGGATGAGTTTCAGGATGAAATTCCATGTCTAAAAATGGTGTTGCTTCAACTTTTTAAAAATCAAGCCTTTTTGGTGCCAGGAGAAGAAAAGGCTTTACTCCACGGTCAGGAAAAATCCTGCCCAGGAACCAAAATGTTTTTTGAAGCCAAATTTTTTTTTTGAAACCAAATGCAAAAACGGACACCAGGATGAGATTAAGGATGAAATTCCATGTCTAAAAATGGTGTTGCTTCAACTTTTTAAAAATCAAGCCTTTTTGGTGCCAGGAGAAGAAAAGGCTTTACTCCACGGTCAGGAAAAATCCTGCCCAGGAACCAAAATGTTTTTTGAAGCCAAATGTTTTTTTTGAAACCAAATGCAAAAACGGACACCAGGATGAGTTTCCTGATGAAATTCCATGTCTAAAAATGGTGTTGCTTCAACTTTTTAAAAATCAAGCCTTTTTGGTGCCAGGAGAAGAAAAGGCTTTACTCCACGGTCAGGAAAAATCCTGCCCAGGAACCAAAATGTTTTTTGAAGCCAAATTTTTTTTTTTGAAACCAAATACAAAAACCGACACCAGGATGAGTTTCCTGATGAAATTCCATGTCTAAAAATGGTGTTGCTTCAACTTTTTAAAAATCAAGCCTTTTTGGTGCCAGGAGAAGAAAAGGCTTTACTCCACGGTCAGGAAAAATCCTGCCCAGGAACCAAAATGTTTTTTGAAGCCAAATTTTTTTTTTGAAACCAAATGCAAAAACGGAGACCAGGATGAGATTAAGGATGAAATTCCATGTCTAAAAATGGTGTTGCTTCAACTTTTTAAAAATCAAGCCTTTTTGGTGCCAGGAGAAGAAAAGGCTATACTCCACGGTCAGGAAAAATCCTGCCCAGGAACCAAAATGTTTTTTGAAGCCAAATTTTTTTTTTGAAACCAAATGCAAAAACGGACACCAGGATGAGTTTCCTGATGAAATTCCATGTCTAAAAATGGTGTTGCTTCAACTTTTTAAAAATCAAGCCTTTTTGGTGCCAGGAGAAGAAAAGGCTTTACTCCACGGTCAGGAAAAATCCTGCCCAGGAACCAAAATGTTTTTTGAAGCCAAATATTTTTTTTGAAACCAAATACAAAAACCGACACCAGGATGAGTTTCCTGATGAAATTCCATGTCTAAAAATGGTGTTGCGTCAACTTTTTAAAAATCAAGCCTTTTTGGTGCCAGGAGAAGAAAAGGCTTTACTCCACGGTCAGGAAAAATCCTGCCCAGGAACCAAAATGTTTTTTGAAGCCAAATTTTTTTTTTGAAACCAAATGCAAAAACGGACACCAGGATGAGTTTCCTGATGAAATTCCATGTCTAAAAATGGTGTTGCTTCAACTTTTTAAAAATCAAGCCTTTTCGGTGCCAGGAGAAGAAAAGGCTTTACTCCACGGTCAGGAAAAATCCTGCCCAGGAACCAAAATGTTTTTTGAAGCCAAATTTTTTTTTTGAAACCAAATGCAAAAACGGACACCAGGATGAGATTAAGGATGAAATTCCATGTCTAAAAATGGTGTTGCTTCAACTTTTTAAAAATCAAGCCTTTTTGGTGCCAGGAGAAGAAAAGGCTTTACTCCACGGTCAGGAAAAATCCTGCCCAGGAACCAAAATGTTTTTTGAAGCCAAATTTTTTTTTTGAAACCAAATGCAAAAACGGACACCAGGATGAGTTTCAGGATGAAATTCCATGTCTAAAAATGGTGTTGCTTCAACTTTTTAAAAATCAAGCCTTTTTGGTGCCAGGAGAAGAAAAGGCTTTACTCCACGGTCAGGAAAAATCCTGCCCAGGAACCAAAATGTTTTTTGAAGCCAAATTTTTTTTTTGAAACCAAATGCAAAAACGGACACCAGGATGAGTTTCAGGATGAAATTCCATGTCTAAAAATGGTGTTGCTTCAACTTTTTAAAAATCAAGCCTTTTTGGTGCCAGGAGAAGAAAAGGCTTTACTCCACGGTCAGGAAAAATCCTGCCCAGGAACCAAAATGTTTTTTGAAGCCAAATTTTTTTTTTGAAACCAAATGCAAAAACGGACACCAGGATGAGTTTCAGGATGAAATTCCATGTCTAAAAATGGTGTTGTTTCAACTTTTTAAAAATCAAGCCTTTTTGGTGCCTGGAGAAGAAAAGGCTATACTCCACGGTCAGGAAAAATCCTGCCCAGGAACCAAAATGTTTTTTGAAGCCAAATGTTTTTTTTGAAACCAAATGCAAAAACGGACACCAGGATGAGATTAAGGATGAAATTCCATGTCTAAAAATGGTGTTGCTTCAACTTTTTAAAAATCAAGCCTTTTTGGTGCCAGGAGAAGAAAAGGCTTTACTCCACGGTCAGGAAAAATCCTGCCCAGGAACCAAAATGTTTTTTGAAGCCAAATTTTTTTTTTGAAACCAAATGCAAAAACGGACACCAGGATGAGTTTCCTGATGAAATTCCATGTCTAAAAATGGTGTTGCTTCAACTTTTTAAAAATCAAGCCTTTTTGGTGCCAGGAGAAGAAAAGGCTTTACTCCACGGTCAGGAAAAATCCTGCCCAGGAACCAAAATGTTTTTTGAAGCCAAATTTTTTTTTTGAAACCAAATGCAAAAACGGACACCAGGATGAGATTAAGGATGAAATTCCATGTCTAAAAATGGTGTTGCTTCAACTTTTTAAAAATCAAGCCTTTTTGGTGCCAGGAGAAGAAAAGGCTATACTCCACGGTCAGGAAAAATCCTGCCCAGGAACCAAAATGTTTTTTGAAGCCAAATGTTTTTTTTGAAACCAAATGCAAAAACGGACACCAGGATGAGATTAAGGATGAAATTCCATGTCTAAAAATGGTGTTGCTTCAACTTTTTAAAAATCAAGCCTTTTTGGTGCCAGGAGAAGAAAAGGCTTTACTCCACGGTCAGGAAAAATCCTGCCCAGGAACCAAAATGTTTTTTGAAGCCAAATTTTTTTTTTGAAACCAAATGCAAAAACGGACACCAGGATGAGTTTCAGGATGAAATTCCATGTCTAAAAATGGTGTTGCTTCAACTTTTTAAAAATCAAGCCTTTTTGGTGCCAGGAGAAGAAAAGGCTTTACTCCACGGTCAGGAAAAATCCTGCCCAGGAACCAAAATGTTTTTTGAAGCCAAATTTTTTTTTTGAAACCAAATGCAAAAACGGACACCAGGATGAGTTTCAGGATGAAATTCCATGTCTAAAAATGGTGTTGCTTCAACTTTTTAAAAATCAAGCCTTTTTGGTGCCAGGAGAAGAAAAGGCTTTACTCCACGGTCAGGAAAAATCCTGCCCAGGAACCAAAATGTTTTTTGAAGCCAAATTTTTTTTTTGAAACCAAATGCAAAAACGGACACCAGGATGAGTTTCAGGATGAAATTCCATGTCTAAAAATGGTGTTGCTTCAACTTTTTAAAAATCAAGCCTTTTTGGTGCCAGGAGAAGAAAAGGCTTTACTCCACGGTCAGGAAAAATCCTGCCCAGGAACCAAAATGTTTTTTGAAGCCAAATTTTTTTTTTGAAACCAAATGCAAAAACGGACACCAGGATGAGTTTCAGGATGAAATTCCATGTCTAAAAATGGTGTTGCTTCAACTTTTTAAAAATCAAGCCTTTTTGGTGCCAGGAGAAGAAAAGGCTATACTCCACGGTCAGGAAAAATCCTGCCCAGGAACCAAAATGTTTTTTGAAGCCAAATTTTTTTTTTTAAACCAAATGCAAAAACGGACACCAGGATGAGTTTCCTGATGAAATTCCATGTCTAAAAATGGTGTTGCTTCAACTTTTTAAAAATCAAGCCTTTTTGGTGCCAGGAGAAGAAAAGGCTTTACTCCACGGTCAGGAAAAATCCTGCCCAGGAACCAAAATGTTTTTTGAAGCCAAATTTTTTTTTTGAAACCAAATGCAAAAACGGACACCAGGATGAGATTAAGGATGAAATTCCATGTCTAAAAATGGTGTTGCTTCAACTTTTTAAAAATCAAGCCTTTTTGGTGCCAGGAGAAGAAAAGGCTTTACTCCACGGTCAGGAAAAATCCTGCCCAGGAACCAAAATGTTTTTTGAAGCCAAATGTTTTTTTTGAAACCAAATGCAAAAACGGACACCAGGATGAGTTTCCTGATGAAATTCCATGTCTAAAAATGGTGTTGCTTCAACTTTTTAAAAATCAAGCCTTTTTGGTGCCAGGAGAAGAAAAGGCTTTACTCCACGGTCAGGAAAAATCCTGCCCAGGAACCAAAATGTTTTTTGAAGCCAAATTTTTTTTTTTGAAACCAAATACAAAAACCGACACCAGGATGAGTTTCCTGATGAAATTCCATGTCTAAAAATGGTGTTGCTTCAACTTTTTAAAAATCAAGCCTTTTTGGTGCCAGGAGAAGAAAAGGCTTTACTCCACGGTCAGGAAAAATCCTGCCCAGGAACCAAAATGTTTTTTGAAGCCAAATTTTTTTTTTGAAACCAAATGCAAAAACGGAGACCAGGATGAGATTAAGGATGAAATTCCATGTCTAAAAATGGTGTTGCTTCAACTTTTTAAAAATCAAGCCTTTTTGGTGCCAGGAGAAGAAAAGGCTATACTCCACGGTCAGGAAAAATCCTGCCCAGGAACCAAAATGTTTTTTGAAGCCAAATGTTTTTTTTGAAACCAAATGCAAAAACGGACACCAGGATGAGTTTCCTGATGAAATTCCATGTCTAAAAATGGTGTTGCTTCAACTTTTTAAAAATCAAGCCTTTTTGGTGCCAGGAGAAGAAAAGGCTTTACTCCACGGTCAGGAAAAATCCTGCCCAGGAACCAAAATGTTTTTTGAAGCCAAATATTTTTTTTGAAACCAAATACAAAAACAGACACCAGGATGAGTTTCAGGATGAAATTCCATGTCTAAAAATGGTGTTGCGTCAACTTTTTAAAAATCAAGCCTTTTTGGTGCCAGGAGAAGAAAAGGCTTTACTCCACGGTCAGGAAAAATCCTGCCCAGGAACCAAAATGTTTTTTGAAGCCAAATTTTTTTTTTGAAACCAAATGCAAAAACGGACACCAGGATGAGTTTCCTGATGAAATTCCATGTCTAAAAATGGTGTTGCTTCAACTTTTTAAAAATCAAGCCTTTTCGGTGCCAGGAGAAGAAAAGGCTTTACTCCACGGTCAGGAAAAATCCTGCCCAGGAACCAAAATGTTTTTTGAAGCCAAATTTTTTTTTTGAAACCAAATGCAAAAACGGACACCAGGATGAGATTAAGGATGAAATTCCATGTCTAAAAATGGTGTTGCTTCAACTTTTTAAAAATCAAGCCTTTTTGGTGCCAGGAGAAGAAAAGGCTTTACTCCACGGTCAGGAAAAATCCTGCCCAGGAACCAAAATGTTTTTTGAAGCCAAATTTTTTTTTTGAAACCAAATGCAAAAACGGAGACCAGGATGAGATTAAGGATGAAATTCCATGTCTAAAAATGGTGTTGCTTCAACTTTTTAAAAATCAAGCCTTTTTGGTGCCAGGAGAAGAAAAGGCTATACTCCACGGTCAGGAAAAATCCTGCCCAGGAACCAAAATGTTTTTTGAAGCCAAATTTTTTTTTTGAAACCAAATGCAAAAACGGACACCAGGATGAGTTTCCTGATGAAATTCCATGTCTAAAAATGGTGTTGCTTCAACTTTTTAAAAATCAAGCCTTTTTGGTGCCAGGAGAAGAAAAGGCTTTACTCCACGGTCAGGAAAAATCCTGCCCAGGAACCAAAATGTTTTTTGAAGCCAAATATTTTTTTTGAAACCAAATACAAAAACAGACACCAGGATGAGTTTCAGGATGAAATTCCATGTCTAAAAATGGTGTTGCGTCAACTTTTTAAAAATCAAGCCTTTTTGATGCCAGGAGAAGAAAAGGCTTTACTCCACGGTCAGGAAAAATCCTGCCCAGGAACCAAAATGTTTTTTGAAGCCAAATTTTTTTTTTGAAACCAAATGCAAAAACGGACACCAGGATGAGTTTCCTGATGAAATTCCATGTCTAAAAATGGTGTTGCTTCAACTTTTTAAAAATCAAGCCTTTTTGGTGCCAGGAGAAGAAAAGGCTTTACTCCACGGTCAGGAAAAATCCTGCCCAGGAACCAAAATGTTTTTTGAAGCCAAATTTTTTTTTTGAAACCAAATGCAAAAACGGACACCAGGATGAGTTTCCTGATGAAATTCCATGTCTAAAAATGGTGTTGCTTCAACTTTTTAAAAATCAAGCCTTTTTGGTGCCAGGAGAAGAAAAGGCTTTACTCCACGGTCAGGAAAAATCCTGCCCAGGAACCAAAATGTTTTTTGAAGCCAAATTTTTTTTTTGAAACCAAATGCAAAAACGGAGACCAGGATGAGATTAAGGATGAAATTCCATGTCTAAAAATGGTGTTGCTTCAACTTTTTAAAAATCAAGCCTTTTTGGTGCCAGGAGAAGAAAAGGCTATACTCCACGGTCAGGAAAAATCCTGCCCAGGAACCAAAATGTTTTTTGAAGCCAAATGTTTTTTTTGAAACCAAATGCAAAAACGGACACCAGGATGAGTTTCCTGATGAAATTCCATGTCTAAAAATGGTGTTGCTTCAACTTTTTAAAAATCAAGCCTTTTTGGTGCCAGGAGAAGAAAAGGCTTTACTCCACGGTCAGGAAAAATCCTGCCCAGGAACCAAAATGTTTTTTGAAGCCAAATATTTTTTTTGAAACCAAATACAAAAACAGACACCAGGATGAGTTTCAGGATGAAATTCCATGTCTAAAAATGGTGTTGCGTCAACTTTTTAAAAATCAAGCCTTTTTGGTGCCAGGAGAAGAAAAGGCTTTACTCCACGGTCAGGAAAAATCCTGCCCAGGAACCAAAATGTTTTTTGAAGCCAAATTTTTTTTTTGAAACCAAATGCAAAAACGGACACCAGGATGAGTTTCCTGATGAAATTCCATGTCTAAAAATGGTGTTGCTTCAACTTTTTAAAAATCAAGCCTTTTCGGTGCCAGGAGAAGAAAAGGCTTTACTCCACGGTCAGGAAAAATCCTGCCCAGGAACCAAAATGTTTTTTGAAGCCAAATTTTTTTTTTGAAACCAAATGCAAAAACGGACACCAGGATGAGATTAAGGATGAAATTCCATGTCTAAAAATGGTGTTGCTTCAACTTTTTAAAAATCAAGCCTTTTTGGTGCCAGGAGAAGAAAAGGCTTTACTCCACGGTCAGGAAAAATCCTGCCCAGGAACCAAAATGTTTTTTGAAGCCAAATTTTTTTTTTGAAACCAAATGCAAAAACGGAGACCAGGATGAGATTAAGGATGAAATTCCATGTCTAAAAATGGTGTTGCTTCAACTTTTTAAAAATCAAGCCTTTTTGGTGCCAGGAGAAGAAAAGGCTATACTCCACGGTCAGGAAAAATCCTGCCCAGGAACCAAAATGTTTTTTGAAGCCAAATTTTTTTTTTGAAACCAAATGCAAAAACGGACACCAGGATGAGTTTCCTGATGAAATTCCATGTCTAAAAATGGTGTTGCTTCAACTTTTTAAAAATCAAGCCTTTTTGGTGCCAGGAGAAGAAAAGGCTTTACTCCACGGTCAGGAAAAATCCTGCCCAGGAACCAAAATGTTTTTTGAAGCCAAATATTTTTTTTGAAACCAAATACAAAAACAGACACCAGGATGAGTTTCAGGATGAAATTCCATGTCTAAAAATGGTGTTGCGTCAACTTTTTAAAAATCAAGCCTTTTTGATGCCAGGAGAAGAAAAGGCTTTACTCCACGGTCAGGAAAAATCCTGCCCAGGAACCAAAATGTTTTTTGAAGCCAAATTTTTTTTTTGAAACCAAATGCAAAAACGGACACCAGGATGAGTTTCCTGATGAAATTCCATGTCTAAAAATGGTGTTGCTTCAACTTTTTAAAAATCAAGCCTTTTCGGTGCCAGGAGAAGAAAAGGCTTTACTCCACGGTCAGGAAAAATCCTGCCCAGGAACCAAAATGTTTTTTGAAGCCAAATTTTTTTTTTGAAACCAAATGCAAAAACGGACACCAGGATGAGATTAAGGATGAAATTCCATGTCTAAAAATGGTGTTGCTTCAACTTTTTAAAAATCAAGCCTTTTTGGTGCCAGGAGAAGAAAAGGCTTTACTCCACGGTCAGGAAAAATCCTGCCCAGGAACCAAAATGTTTTTTGAAGCCAAATTTTTTTTTTTGAAACCAAATACAAAAACGGACACCAGGATGAGATTAAGGATGAAATTCCATGTCTAAAAATGGTGTTGCTTCAACTTTTTAAAAATCAAGCCTTTTTGGTGCCAGGAGAAGAAAAGGCTTTCCTCCACGGTCAGGAAAAATCCTGCCCAGGAACCAAAATGTTTTTTGAAGCCAAATTTTTTTTTTGAAACCAAATGCAAAAACGGACACCAGGATGAGTTTCAGGATGAAATTCCATGTCTAAAAATGGTGTTGCTTCAACTTTTTAAAAATCAAGCCTTTTTGGTGCCAGGAGAAGAAAAGGCTTTACTCCATGGTCAGGAAAAATCCTGCCCAGGAACCAAAATGTTTTTTGAAGCCAAATTTTTTTTTTGAAACCAAATACAAAAACGGACACCAGGATGAGTTTCCTGATGAAATTCCATGTCTAAAAATGGTGTTGCTTCAACTTTTTAAAAATCAAGCCTTTTTGGTGCCAGGAGAAGAAAAGGCTTTACTCCACGGTCAGGAAAAATCCTGCCCAGGAACCAAAATGTTTTTTGAAGCCAAATTTTTTTTTTGAAACTAAATACAAAAACGGACACCAGGATGAGTTTCCTGATGAAATTCCATGTCTAAAAATGGTGTTGCTTCAACTTTTTAAAAATCAAGCCTTTTTGGTGCCAGGAGAAGAAAAGGCTTTACTCCACGGTCAGGAAAAATCCTGCCCAGGAACCAAAATGTTTTTTGAAGCCAAATTTTTTTTTTGAAACCAAATGCAAAAACGGACACCAGGATGAGTTTCCTGATGAAATTCCATGTCTAAAAATGGTGTTGCTTCAACTTTTTAAAAATCAAGCCTTTTTGGTGCCAGGAGAAGAAAAGGCTTTACTCCACGGTCAGGAAAAATCCTGCCCAGGAACCAAAATGTTTTTTGAAGCCAAATTTTTTTTTTGAAACCAAATGCAAAAACGGACACCAGGATGAGTTTCAGGATGAAATTCCATGTCTAAAAATGGTGTTGCTTCAACTTTTTAAAAATCAAGCCTTTTTGGTGCCAGGAGAAGAAAAGGCTTTACTCCACGGTCAGGAAAAATCCTGCCCAGGAACCAAAATGTTTTTTGAAGCCAAATTTTTTTTTTGAAACCAAATGCAAAAACGGACACCAGGATGAGTTTCAGGATGAAATTCCATGTCTAAAAATGGTGTTGCTTCAACTTTTTAAAAATCAAGCCTTTTTGGTGCCAGGAGAAGAAAAGGCTTTACTCCACGGTCAGGAAAAATCCTGCCCAGGAACCAAAATGTTTTTTAAGCCAAATTTTTTTTTTGAAACCAAATGCAAAAACGGACACCAGGATGAGTTTCAGGATGAAATTCCATGTCTAAAAATGGTGTTGTTTCAACTTTTTAAAAATCAAGCCTTTTTGGTGCCAGGAGAAGAAAAGGCTATACTCCACGGTCAGGAAAAATCCTGCCCAGGAACCAAAATGTTTTTTGAAGCCAAATGTTTTTTTTGAAACCAAATGCAAAAACGGACACCAGGATGAGATTAAGGATGAAATTCCATGTCTAAAAATGGTGTTGCTTCAACTTTTTAAAAATCAAGCCTTTTTGGTGCCAGGAGAAGAAAAGGCTTTACTCCACGGTCAGGAAAAATCCTGCCCAGGAACCAAAATGTTTTTTGAAGCCAAATTTTTTTTTTGAAACCAAATGCAAAAACGGACACCAGGATGAGTTTCCTGATGAAATTCCATGTCTAAAAATGGTGTTGCTTCAACTTTTTAAAAATCAAGCCTTTTTGGTGCCAGGAGAAGAAAAGGCTTTACTCCACGGTCAGGAAAAATCCTGCCCAGGAACCAAAATGTTTTTTGAAGCCAAATTTTTTTTTTGAAACCAAATGCAAAAACGGACACCAGGATGAGATTAAGGATGAAATTCCATGTCTAAAAATGGTGTTGCTTCAACTTTTTAAAAATCAAGCCTTTTTGGTGCCAGGAGAAGAAAAGGCTTTACTCCACGGTCAGGAAAAATCCTGCCCAGGAACCAAAATGTTTTTTGAAGCCAAATTTTTTTTTTGAAACCAAATGCAAAAACGGACACCAGGATGAGTTTCAGGATGAAATTCCATGTCTAAAAATGGTGTTGCTTCAACTTTTTAAAAATCAAGCCTTTTTGGTGCCAGGAGAAGAAAAGGCTTTACTCCACGGTCAGGAAAAATCCTGCCCAGGAACCAAAATGTTTTTTGAAGCCAAATTTTTTTTTTGAAACCAAATGCAAAAACGGACACCAGGATGAGTTTCAGGATGAAATTCCATGTCTAAAAATGGTGTTGCTTCAACTTTTTAAAAATCAAGCCTTTTTGGTGCCAGGAGAAGAAAAGGCTTTACTCCACGGTCAGGAAAAATCCTGCCCAGGAACCAAAATGTTTTTTGAAGCCAAATTTTTTTTTTGAAACCAAATGCACAAACGGACACCAGGATGAGTTTCAGGATGAAATTCCATGTCTAAAAATGGTGTTGCTTCAACTTTTTAAAAATCAAGCCTTTTTGGTGCCAGGAGAAGAAAAGGCTTTACTCCACGGTCAGGAAAAATCCTGCCCAGGAACCAAAATGTTTTTTGAAGCCAAATTTTTTTTTTGAAACCAAATACAAAAACGGACACCAGGATGAGTTTCAGGATGAAATTTCATGTCTAAAAATGGTGTTGCTTCAACTTTTTAAAAATCAAGCCTTTTTGGTGCCAGGAGAAGAAAAGGCTTTACTCCACGGTCAGGAAAAATCCTGCCCAGGAACCAAAATGTTTTTTGAAGCCAATTTTTTTTTTTGAAACCAAATGCAAAAACGGACACCAGGATGAGTTTCAGGATGAAATTCCATGTCTAAAAATGGTGTTGCTTCAACTTTTTAAAAATCAAGCCTTTTTGGTGCCAGGAGAAGAAAAGGCTTTACTCCACGGTCAGGAAAAATCCTGCCCAGGAACCAAAATGTTTTTTGAAGCCAAATTTTTTTTTTGAAACCAAATGCAAAAACGGACACCAGGATGAGTTTCAGGATGAAATTCCATGTCTAAAAATGGTGTTGTTTCAACTTTTTAAAAATCAAGCCTTTTTGGTGCCAGGAGAAGAAAAGGCTATACTCCACGGTCAGGAAAAATCCTGCCCAGGAACCAAAATGTTTTTTGAAGCCAAATGTTTTTTTTGAAACCAAATGCAAAAACGGACACCAGGATGAGATTAAGGATGAAATTCCATGTCTAAAAATGGTGTTGCTTCAACTTTTTAAAAATCAAGCCTTTTTGGTGCCAGGAGAAGAAAAGGCTTTACTCCACGGTCAGGAAAAATCCTGCCCAGGAACCAAAATGTTTTTTGAAGCCAAATTTTTTTTTTGAAACCAAATGCAAAAACGGACACCAGGATGAGTTTCCTGATGAAATTCCATGTCTAAAAATGGTGTTGCTTCAACTTTTTAAAAATCAAGCCTTTTTGGTGCCAGGAGAAGAAAAGGCTTTACTCCACGGTCAGGAAAAATCCTGCCCAGGAACCAAAATGTTTTTTGAAGCCAAATTTTTTTTTTGAAACCAAATGCAAAAACGGACACCAGGATGAGATTAAGGATGAAATTCCATGTCTAAAAATGGTGTTGCTTCAACTTTTTAAAAATCAAGCCTTTTTGGTGCCAGGAGAAGAAAAGGCTATACTCCACGGTCAGGAAAAATCCTGCCCAGGAACCAAAATGTTTTTTGAAGCCAAATTTTTTTTTTGAAACCAAATGCAAAAACGGACACCAGGATGAGATTAAGGATGAAATTCCATGTCTAAAAATGGTGTTGCTTCAACTTTTTAAAAATCAAGCCTTTTTGGTGCCAGGAGAAGAAAAGGCTTTACTCCACGGTCAGGAAAAATCCTGCCCAGGAACCAAAATGTTTTTTGAAGCCAAATTTTTTTTTTGAAACCAAATGCAAAAACGGACACCAGGATGAGTTTCAGGATGAAATTCCATGTCTAAAAATGGTGTTGCTTCAACTTTTTAAAAATCAAGCCTTTTTGGTGCCAGGAGAAGAAAAGGCTTTACTCCACGGTCAGGAAAAATCCTGCCCAGGAACCAAAATGTTTTTTGAAGCCAAATTTTTTTTTTGAAACCAAATGCAAAAACGGACACCAGGATGAGTTTCAGGATGAAATTCCATGTCTAAAAATGGTGTTGCTTCAACTTTTTAAAAATCAAGCCTTTTTGGTGCCAGGAGAAGAAAAGGCTTTACTCCACGGTCAGGAAAAATCCTGCCCAGGAACCAAAATGTTTTTTGAAGCCAAATTTTTTTTTTGAAACCAAATGCAAAAACGGACACCAGGATGAGTTTCAGGATGAAATTCCATGTCTAAAAATGGTGTTGCTTCAACTTTTTAAAAATCAAGCCTTTTTGGTGCCAGGAGAAGAAAAGGCTTTACTCCACGGTCAGGAAAAATCCTGCCCAGGAACCAAAATGTTTTTTGAAGCCAAATTTTTTTTTTGAAACCAAATGCAAAAACGGACACCAGGATGAGTTTCAGGATGAAATTTCATGTCTAAAAATGGTGTTGCTTCAACTTTTTAAAAATCAAGCCTTTTTGGTGCCAGGAGAAGAAAAGGCTTTACTCCACGGTCAGGAAAAATCCTGCCCAGGAACCAAAATGTTTTTTGAAGCCAAATTTTTTTTTTGAAACCAAATGCAAAAACGGACACCAGGATGAGATTAAGGATGAAATTCCATGTCTAAAAATGGTGTTGCTTCAACTTTTTAAAAATCAAGCCTTTTTGGTGCCAGGAGAAGAAAAGGCTTTACTCCACGGTCAGGAAAAATCCTGCCCAGGAACCAAAATGTTTTTTGAAGCCAAATGTTTTTTTTGAAACCAAATGCAAAAACGGACACCAGGATGAGTTTCCTGATGAAATTCCATGTCTAAAAATGGTGTTGCTTCAACTTTTTAAAAATCAAGCCTTTTTGGTGCCAGGAGAAGAAAAGGCTTTACTCCACGGTCAGGAAAAATCCTGCCCAGGAACCAAAATGTTTTTTGAAGCCAAATTTTTTTTTTTGAAACCAAATACAAAAACCGACACCAGGATGAGTTTCCTGATGAAATTCCATGTCTAAAAATGGTGTTGCTTCAACTTTTTAAAAATCAAGCCTTTTTGGTGCCAGGAGAAGAAAAGGCTTTACTCCACGGTCAGGAAAAATCCTGCCCAGGAACCAAAATGTTTTTTGAAGCCAAATTTTTTTTTTGAAACCAAATGCAAAAACGGAGACCAGGATGAGATTAAGGATGAAATTCCATGTCTAAAAATGGTGTTGCTTCAACTTTTTAAAAATCAAGCCTTTTTGGTGCCAGGAGAAGAAAAGGCTATACTCCACGGTCAGGAAAAATCCTGCCCAGGAACCAAAATGTTTTTTGAAGCCAAATTTTTTTTTTGAAACCAAATGCAAAAACGGACACCAGGATGAGTTTCCTGATGAAATTCCATGTCTAAAAATGGTGTTGCTTCAACTTTTTAAAAATCAAGCCTTTTTGGTGCCAGGAGAAGAAAAGGCTTTCCTCCACGGTCAGGAAAAATCCTGCCCAGGAACCAAAATGTTTTTTGAAGCCAAATATTTTTTTTGAAACCAAATACAAAAACAGACACCAGGATGAGTTTCAGGATGAAATTCCATGTCTAAAAATGGTGTTGCGTCAACTTTTTAAAAATCAAGCCTTTTTGGTGCCAGGAGAAGAAAAGGCTTTACTCCACGGTCAGGAAAAATCCTGCCCAGGAACCAAAATGTTTTTTGAAGCCAAATTTTTTTTTTGAAACCAAATGCAAAAACGGACACCAGGATGAGTTTCCTGATGAAATTCCATGTCTAAAAATGGTGTTGCTTCAACTTTTTAAAAATCAAGCCTTTTCGGTGCCAGGAGAAGAAAAGGCTTTACTCCACGGTCAGGAAAAATCCTGCCCAGGAACCAAAATGTTTTTTGAAGCCAAATTTTTTTTTTGAAACCAAATGCAAAAACGGACACCAGGATGAGATTAAGGATGAAATTCCATGTCTAAAAATGGTGTTGCTTCAACTTTTTAAAAATCAAGCCTTTTTGGTGCCAGGAGAAGAAAAGGCTTTCCTCCACGGTCAGGAAAAATCCTGCCCAGGAACCAAAATGTTTTTTGAAGCCAATTTTTTTTTTTGAAACCAAATACAAAAACGGACACCAGGATGAGTTTCCTGATGAAATTCCATGTCTAAAAATGGTGTTGCTTCAACTTTTTAAAAATCAAGCCTTTTTGGTGCCAGGAGAAGAAAAGGCTTTACTCCACGGTCAGGAAAAATCCTGCCCAGGAACCAAAATGTTTTTTGAAGCCAAATTTTTTTTTTGAAACTAAATACAAAAACGGACACCAGGATGAGTTTCCTGATGAAATTCCATGTCTAAAAATGGTGTTGCTTCAACTTTTTAAAAATCAAGCCTTTTTGGTGCCAGGAGAAGAAAAGGCTTTACTCCACGGTCAGGAAAAATCCTGCCCAGGAACCAAAATGTTTTTTGAAGCCAAATTTTTTTTTTTGAAACCAAATACAAAAACCGACACCAGGATGAGTTTCCTGATGAAATTCCATGTCTAAAAATGGTGTTGCTTCAACTTTTTAAAAATCAAGCCTTTTTGGTGCCAGGAGAAGAAAAGGCTTTACTCCACGGTCAGGAAAAATCGTGCCCAGGAACCAAAATGTTTTTTGAAGCCAAATTTTTTTTTTGAAACCAAATGCAAAAACGGACACCAGGATGAGATTAAGGATGAAATTCCATGTCTAAAAATGGTGTTGCTTCAACTTTTTAAAAATCAAGCCTTTTTGGTGCCAGGAGAAGAAAAGGCTATACTCCACGGTCAGGAAAAATCCTGCCCAGGAACCAAAAAGGTTTTTTGAAGCCAAATTTTTTTTTTGAAACCAAATGCAAAAACGGACACCAGGATGAGTTTCAGGATGAAATTCCATGTCTAAAAATGGTGTTGCTTCAACTTTTTAAAAATCAAGCCTTTTTGGTGCCAGGAGAAGAAAAGGCTTTACTCCACGGTCAGGAAAAATCCTGCCCAGGAACCAAAATGTTTTTTGAAGCCAAATATTTTTTTTGAAACCAAATACAAAAACAGACACCAGGATGAGTTTCAGGATGAAATTCCATGTCTAAAAATGGTGTTGCTTCAACTTTTTAAAAATCAAGCCTTTTTGGTGCCAGGAGAAGAAAAGGCTTTACTCCACGGTCAGGAAAAATCCTGCCCAGGAACCAAAATGTTTTTTGAAGCCAAACTTTTTTTTTGAAACCAAATGCAAAAACGGACACCAGGATGAGATTAAGGATGAAATTCCATGTCTAAAAATGGTGTTGCTTCAACTTTTTAAAAATCAAGCCTTTTTGGTGCCAGGAGAAGAAAAGGCTTTACTCCACGGTCAGGAAAAATCCTGCCCAGGAACCAAAATGTTTTTTGAAGCCAAATTTTTTTTTTTTGAAACCAAATACAAAAACGGACACCAGGATGAGATTAAGGATGAAATTCCATGTCTAAAAATGGTGTTGCTTCAACTTTTTAAAAATCAAGCCTTTTTGGTGCCAGGAGAAGAAAAGGCTTTACTCCACGGTCAGGAAAAATCCTGCCCAGGAACCAAAATGTTTTTTGAAGCCAAATTTTTTTTTTGAAACCAAATGCAAAAACGGACACCAGGATGAGTTTCAGGATGAAATTCCATGTCTAAAAATGGTGTTGCTTCAACTTTTTAAAAATCAAGCCTTTTTGGTGCCAGGAGAAGAAAAGGCTATACTCCACGGTCAGGAAAAATCCTGCCCAGGAACCAAAATGTTTTTTGAAGCCAAATTTTTTTTTGAAACCAAATGCAAAAACGGACACCAGAATGAGTTTCCTGATGAAATTCCATGTCTAAAAATGGTGTTGCTTCAACTTTTTAAAAATCAAGCCTTTTTGGTGCCAGGAGAAGAAAAGGCTTTACTCCACGGTCAGGAAAAATCCTGCCCAGGAACCAAAATGTTTTTTGAAGCCAAATTTTTTTTTTGAAACCAAATGCAAAAACGGACACCAGGATGAGTTTCCTGATGAAATTCCATGTCTAAAAATGGTGTTGCTTCAACTTTTTAAAAATCAAGCCTTTTTGGTGCCAGGAGAAGAAAAGGCTATACTCCACGGTCAGGAAAAATCCTGCCCAGGAACCAAAATGTTTTTTGAAGCCAAATTTTTTTTTTGAAACCAAATGCAAAAAGGGACACCAGAATGAGTTTCCTGATGAAATTCCATGTCTAAAAATGGTGTTGCTTCAACTTTTTAAAAATCAAGCCTTTTTGGTGCCAGGAGAAGAAAAGGCTTTACTCCACGGTCAGGAAAAATCCTGCCCAGGAACCAAAATGTTTTTTGAAGCCAAATTTTTTTTTTGAAACCAAATGCAAAAACGGACACCAGGATGAGTTTCCTGATGAAATTCCATGTCTAAAAATGGTGTTGCTTCAACTTTTTAAAAATCAAGCCTTTTTGGTGCCAGGAGAAGAAAAGGCTTTACTCCACGGTCAGGAAAAATCCTGCCCAGGAACCAAAATGTTTTTTGAAGACAAATTTTTTTTTTGAAACCAAATACAAAAACCGACACCAGGATGAGTTTCCTGATGAAATTCCATGTCTAAAAATGGTGTTGCTTCAACTTTTTAAAAATCAAGCCTTTTTGGTGCCAGGAGAAGAAAAGGCTTTACTCCACGGTCAGGAAAAATCGTGCCCAGGAACCAAAATGTTTTTTGAAGCCAAATTTTTTTTTTGAAACCAAATGCAAAAACGGACACCAGGATGAGATTAAGGATGAAATTCCATGTCTAAAAATGGTGTTGCTTCAACTTTTTAAAAATCAAGCCTTTTTGGTGCCAGGAGAAGAAAAGGCTTTACTCCACGGTCAGGAAAAATCCTGCCCAGGAACCAAAATGTTTTTTGAAGCCAAATTTTTTTTTTTTGAAACCAAATACAAAAACGGACACCAGGATGAGATTAAGGATGAAATTCCATGTCTAAAAATGGTGTTGCTTCAACTTTTTAAAAATCAAGCCTTTTTGGTGCCAGGAGAAGAAAAGGCTTTACTCCACGGTCAGGAAAAATCCTGCCCAGGAACCAAAATGTTTTTTGAAGCCAAATTTTTTTTTTGAAACCAAATGCAAAAACGGACACCAGGATGAGTTTCAGGATGAAATTCCATGTCTAAAAATGGTGTTGCTTCAACTTTTTAAAAATCAAGCCTTTTTGGTGCCAGGAGAAGAAAAGGCTATACTCCACGGTCAGGAAAAATCCTGCCCAGGAACCAAAATGTTTTTTGAAGCCAAATTTTTTTTTGAAACCAAATGCAAAAACGGACACCAGAATGAGTTTCCTGATGAAATTCCATGTCTAAAAATGGTGTTGCTTCAACTTTTTAAAAATCAAGCCTTTTTGGTGCCAGGAGAAGAAAAGGCTTTACTCCACGGTCAGGAAAAATCCTGCCCAGGAACCAAAATGTTTTTTGAAGCCAAATTTTTTTTTTGAAACCAAATGCAAAAACGGACACCAGGATGAGTTTCCTGATGAAATTCCATGTCTAAAAATGGTGTTGCTTCAACTTTTTAAAAATCAAGCCTTTTTGGTGCCAGGAG
This sequence comes from Pituophis catenifer annectens, assembly GCF_029215685.1. Taxonomy (NCBI): domain Eukaryota; kingdom Metazoa; phylum Chordata; class Lepidosauria; order Squamata; family Colubridae; genus Pituophis; species Pituophis catenifer. The sequence continues at coordinate 497,948 of NW_027256914.1, read as the reverse complement.
AAGAAAAGGCTATACTCCACGGTCAGGAAAAATCCTGCCCAGGAACCAAAATGTTTTTTGAAGCCAAATTTTTTTTTTGAAACCAAATGCAAAAAGGGACACCAGAATGAGTTTCCTGATGAAATTCCATGTCTAAAAATGGTGTTGCTTCAACTTTTTAAAAATCAAGCCTTTTTGGTGCCAGGAGAAGAAAAGGCTTTACTCCACGGTCAGGAAAAATCCTGCCCAGGAACCAAAATGTTTTTTGAAGCCAAATTTTTTTTTTGAAACCAAATGCAAAAACGGACACCAGGATGAGTTTCCTGATGAAATTCCATGTCTAAAAATGGTGTTGCTTCAACTTTTTAAAAATCAAGCCTTTTTGGTGCCAGGAGAAGAAAAGGCTTTACTCCACGGTCAGGAAAAATCCTGCCCAGGAACCAAAATGTTTTTTGAAGACAAATTTTTTTTTTGAAACCAAATACAAAAACCGACACCAGGATGAGTTTCCTGATGAAATTCCATGTCTAAAAATGGTGTTGCTTCAACTTTTTAAAAATCAAGCCTTTTTGGTGCCAGGAGAAGAAAAGGCTTTACTCCACGGTCAGGAAAAATCGTGCCCAGGAACCAAAATGTTTTTTGAAGCCAAATTTTTTTTTTGAAACCAAATGCAAAAACGGACACCAGGATGAGATTAAGGATGAAATTCCATGTCTAAAAATGGTGTTGCTTCAACTTTTTAAAAATCAAGCCTTTTTGGTGCCAGGAGAAGAAAAGGCTTTACTCCACGGTCAGGAAAAATCCTGCCCAGGAACCAAAATGTTTTTTGAAGCCAAATTTTTTTTTTGAAACCAAATGCAAAAACGGACACCAGGATGAGTTTCAGGATGAAATTCCATGTCTAAAAATGGTGTTGCTTCAACTTTTTAAAAATCAAGCCTTTTTGGTGCCAGGAGAAGAAAAGGCTATACTCCACGGTCAGGAAAAATCCTGCCCAGGAACCAAAATGTTTTTTGAAGCCAAATTTTTTTTTGAAACCAAATGCAAAAACGGACACCAGAATGAGTTTCCTGATGAAATTCCATGTCTAAAAATGGTGTTGCTTCAACTTTTTAAAAATCAAGCCTTTTTGGTGCCAGGAGAAAAAAAGGCTTTACTCCACGGTCAGGAAAAATCCTGCCCAGGAACCAAAATGTTTTTTGAAGCCAAATTTTTTTTTTGAAACCAAATGCAAAAACGGACACCAGGATGAGTTTCAGGATGAAATTCCATGTCTAAAAATGGTGTTGCTTCAACTTTTTAAAAATCAAGCCTTTTTGGTGCCAGGAGAAGAAAAGGCTATACTCCACGGTCAGGAAAAATCCTGCCCAGGAACCAAAATGTTTTTTGAAGCCAAATTTTTTTTTTGAAACCAAATGCAAAAAGGGACACCAGAATGAGTTTCCTGATGAAATTCCATGTAAAAAAATGGTGTTGCTTCAACTTTTTAAAAATCAAGCCTTTTTGGTGCCAGGAGAAGAAAAGGCTTTACTCCACGGTCAGGAAAAATCCTGCCCAGGAACCAAAATGTTTTTTGAAGCCAAATGTTTTTTTTGAAACCAAATGCAAAAACGGACACCAGGATGAGATTAAGGATGAAATTCCATGTCTAAAAATGGTGTTGCTTCAACTTTTTAAGAATCAAGCCTTTTTGGTGCCAGGAGAAGAAAAGGCTTTACTCCACGGTCAGGAAAAATCCTGCCCAGGAACCAAAATGTTTTTTGAAGCCAAATTTTTTTTTTTGAAACCAAATGCAAAAACGGACACCAGGATGAGTTTCCTGATGAAATTCCATGTCTAAAAATGGTGTTGCTTCAACTTTTTAAAAATCAAGCCTTTTTGGTGCCAGGAGAAGAAAAGGCTTTACTCCACGGTCAGGAAAAATCCTGCCCAGGAACCAAAATGTTTTTTGAAGCCAAATTTTTTTTTTTGAAACCAAATACAAAAACCGACACCAGGATGAGTTTCCTGATGAAATTCCATGTCTAAAAATGGTGTTGCTTCAACTTTTTAAAAATCAAGCCTTTTTGGTGCCAGGAGAAGAAAAGGCTTTACTGCACGGTCAGGAAAAATCGTGCCCAGGAACCAAAATGTTTTTTGAAGCCAAATGTTTTTTTTGAAACCAAATGCAAAAACGGACACCAGGATGAGATTAAGGATGAAATTCCATGTCTAAAAATGGTGTTGCTTCAACTTTTTAAAAATCAAGCCTTTTTGGTGCCAGGAGAAGAAAAGGCTATACTCCACGGTCAGGAAAAATCCTGCCCAGGAACCAAAATGTTTTTTGAAGCCAAATTTTTTTTTTGAAACCAAATGCAAAAACGGACACCAGGATGAGTTTCAGGATGAAATTCCATGTCTAAAAATGGTGTTGCTTCAACTTTTTAAAAATCAAGCCTTTTTGGTGCCAGAAGAAGAAAAGGCTTTACTCCACGGTCAGGAAAAATCCTGCCCAGGAACCAAAATGTTTTTTGAAGCCAAATATTTTTTTTGAAACCAAATACAAAAACGGACACCAGGATGAGATTAAGGATGAAATTCCATGTCTAAAAATGGTGTTGCTTCAACTTTTTAAAAATCAAGCCTTTTTGGTGCCAGGAGAAGAAAAGGCTTTACTCCACGGTCAGGAAAAATCCTGCCCAGGAACCAAAATGTTTTTTGAAGCCAAATTTTTTTTTTTGAAACCAAATACAAAAACGGACACCAGGATGAGATTAAGGATGAAATTCCATGTCTAAAAATGGTGTTGCTTCAACTTTTTAAAAATCAAGCCTTTTTGGTGCCAGGAGAAGAAAAGGCTTTCCTCCACGGTCAGGAAAAATCCTGCCCAGGAACCAAAATGTTTTTTGAAGCCAAATTTTTTTTTTGAAACCAAATGCAAAAACGGACACCAGGATGAGTTTCAGGATGAAATTCCATGTCTAAAAATGGTGTTGCTTCAACTTTTTAAAAATCAAGCCTTTTTGGTGCCAGGAGAAGAAAAGGCTTTACTCCATGGTCAGGAAAAATCCTGCCCAGGAACCAAAATGTTTTTTGAAGCCAAATTTTTTTTTTGAAACCAAATGCAAAAACGGACACCAGGATGAGTTTCCTGATGAAATTCCATGTCTAAAAATGGTGTTGCTTCAACTTTTTAAAAATCAAGCCTTTTTGGTGCCAGGAGAAGAAAAGGCTTTACTCCACGGTCAGGAAAAATCCTGCCCAGGAACCAAAATGTTTTTTGAAGCCAAATTTTTTTTTTGAAACTAAATACAAAAACGGACACCAGGATGAGTTTCCTGATGAAATTCCATGTCTAAAAATGGTGTTGCTTCAACTTTTTAAAAATCAAGCCTTTTTGGTGCCAGGAGAAGAAAAGGCTTTACTCCACGGTCAGGAAAAATCCTGCCCAGGAACCAAAATGTTTTTTGAAGCCAAATTTTTTTTTTGAAACCAAATGCAAAAACGGACACCAGGATGAGTTTCCTGATGAAATTCCATGTCTAAAAATGGTGTTGCTTCAACTTTTTAAAAATCAAGCCTTTTTGGTGCCAGGAGAAGAAAAGGCTTTACTCCACGGTCAGGAAAAATCCTGCCCAGGAACCAAAATGTTTTTTGAAGCCAAATTTTTTTTTTCAAACCAAATGCAAAAACGGACACCAGGATGAGATTAAGGATGAAATTCCATGTCTAAAAATGGTGTTGCTTCAACTTTTTAAAAATCAAGCCTTTTTGGTGCCAGGAGAAGAAAAGGCTTTACTCCACGGTCAGGAAAAATCCTGCCCAGGAACCAAAATGTTTTTTGAAGCCAAATTTTTTTTTTTAAACCAAATGCAAAAACGGACACCAGGATGAGTTTCCTGATGAAATTCCATGTCTAAAAATGGTGTTGCTTCAACTTTTTAAAAATCAAGCCTTTTTGGTGCCAGGAGAAGAAAAGGCTTTACTCCACGGTCAGGAAAAATCCTGCCCAGGAACCAAAATGTTTTTTGAAGCCAAATTTTTTTTTTTGAAACCAAATACAAAAACCGACACCAGGATGAGTTTCCTGATGAAATTCCATGTCTAAAAATGGTGTTGCTTCAACTTTTTAAAAATCAAGCCTTTTTGGTGCCAGGAGAAGAAAAGGCTTTACTCCACGGTCAGGAAAAATCGTGCCCAGGAACCAAAATGTTTTTTGAAGCCAAATTTTTTTTTTGAAACCAAATGCAAAAACGGACACCAGGATGAGATTAAGGATGAAATTCCATGTCTAAAAATGGTGTTGCTTCAACTTTTTAAAAATCAAGCCTTTTTGGTGCCAGGAGAAGAAAAGGCTATACTCCACGGTCAGGAAAAATCCTGCCCAGGAACCAAAATGTTTTTTGAAGCCAAATTTTTTTTTTGAAACCAAATGCAAAAACGGACACCAGGATGAGTTTCCTGATGAAATTCCATGTCTAAAAATGGTGTTGCTTCAACTTTTTAAAAATCAAGCCTTTTTGGTGCCAGGAGAAGAAAAGGCTTTACTCCACGGTCAGGAAAAATCCTGCCCAGGAACCAAAATGTTTTTTGAAGCCAAATTTTTTTTTTTGAAACCAAATACAAAAACCGACACCAGGATGAGTTTCCTGATGAAATTCCATGTCTAAAAATGGTGTTGCTTCAACTTTTTAAAAATCAAGCCTTTTTGGTGCCAGGAGAAGAAAAGGCTATACTCCACGGTCAGGAAAAATCCTGCCCAGGAACCAAAATGTTTTTTGAAGCCAAATGTTTTTTTTGAAACCAAATGCAAAAACGGACACCAGGATGAGATTAAGGATGAAATTCCATGTCTAAAAATGGTGTTGCTTCAACTTTTTAAAAATCAAGCCTTTTTGGTGCCAGGAGAAGAAAAGGCTTTACTCCACGGTCAGGAAAAATCCTGCCCAGGAACCAAAATGTTTTTTGAAGCCAAATATTTTTTTTGAAACCAAATACAAAAACAAACACCAGGATGAGTTTCAGGATGAAATTCCATGTCTAAAAATGGTGTTGCTTCAACTTTTTAAAAATCAAGCCTTTTTGGTGCCAGGAGAAGAAAAGGCTTTACTCCACGGTCAGGAAAAATCCTGCCCAGGAACCAAAATGTTTTTTGAAGCCAAATTTTTTTTTTGAAACCAAATACAAAAACGGACACCAGGATGAGATTAAGGATGAAATTCCATGTCTAAAAATGGTGTTGCTTCAACTTTTTAAAAATCAAGCCTTTTTGGTGCCAGGAGAAGAAAAGGCTTTCCTCCACGGTCAGGAAAAATCCTGCCCAGGAACCAAAATGTTTTTTGAAGCCAAATTTTTTTTTTGAAACCAAATGCAAAAACGGACACCAGGATGAGTTTCAGGATGAAATTCCATGTCTAAAAATGGTGTTGCTTCAACTTTTTAAAAATCAAGCCTTTTTGGTGCCAGGAGAAGAAAAGGCTTTACTCCATGGTCAGGAAAAATCCTGCCCAGGAACCAAAATGTTTTTTGAAGCCAAATTTTTTTTTTGAAACCAAATACAAAAACGGACACCAGGATGAGTTTCCTGATGAAATTCCATGTCTAAAAATGGTGTTGCTTCAACTTTTTAAAAATCAAGCCTTTTTGGTGCCAGGAGAAGAAAAGGCTTTACTCCACGGTCAGGAAAAATCCTGCCCAGGAACCAAAATGTTTTTTGAAGCCAAATTTTTTTTTTGAAACTAAATACAAAAACGGACACCAGGATGAGTTTCCTGATGAAATTCCATGTCTAAAAATGGTGTTGCTTCAACTTTTTAAAAATCAAGCCTTTTTGGTGCCAGGAGAAGAAAAGGCTTTACTCCACGGTCAGGAAAAATCCTGCCCAGGAACCAAAATGTTTTTTGAAGCCAAATTTTTTTTTTTAAACCAAATGCAAAAACGGACACCAGGATGAGTTTCCTGATGAAATTCCATGTCTAAAAATGGTGTTGCTTCAACTTTTTAAAAATCAAGCCTTTTTGGTGCCAGGAGAAGAAAAGGCTTTACTCCACGGTCAGGAAAAATCCTGCCCAGGAACCAAAATGTTTTTTGAAGCCAAATTTTTTTTTTTGAAACCAAATACAAAAACCGACACCAGGATGAGTTTCCTGATGAAATTCCATGTCTAAAAATGGTGTTGCTTCAACTTTTTAAAAATCAAGCCTTTTTGGTGCCAGGAGAAGAAAAGGCTTTACTCCACGGTCAGGAAAAATCGTGCCCAGGAACCAAAATGTTTTTTGAAGCCAAATTTTTTTTTTGAAACCAAATGCAAAAACGGACACCAGGATGAGATTAAGGATGAAATTCCATGTCTAAAAATGGTGTTGCTTCAACTTTTTAAAAATCAAGCCTTTTTGGTGCCAGGAGAAGAAAAGGCTATACTCCACGGTCAGGAAAAATCCTGCCCAGGAACCAAAATGTTTTTTGAAGCCAAATTTTTTTTTTGAAACCAAATGCAAAAACGGACACCAGGATGAGTTTCCTGATGAAATTCCATGTCTAAAAATGGTGTTGCTTCAACTTTTTAAAAATCAAGCCTTTTTGGTGCCAGGAGAAGAAAAGGCTTTACTCCACGGTCAGGAAAAATCCTGCCCAGGAACCAAAATGTTTTTTGAAGCCAAATTTTTTTTTTTGAAACCAAATACAAAAACCGACACCAGGATGAGTTTCCTGATGAAATTCCATGTCTAAAAATGGTGTTGCTTCAACTTTTTAAAAATCAAGCCTTTTTGGTGCCAGGAGAAGAAAAGGCTTTACTCCACGGTCAGGAAAAATCCTGCCCAGGAACCAAAATGTTTTTTGAAGCCAAATTTTTTTTTTGAAACCAAATGCAAAAACGGAGACCAGGATGAGATTAAGGATGAAATTCCATGTCTAAAAATGGTGTTGCTTCAACTTTTTAAAAATCAAGCCTTTTTGGTGCCAGGAGAAGAAAAGGCTATACTCCACGGTCAGGAAAAATCCTGCCCAGGAACCAAAATGTTTTTTGAAGCCAAATGTTTTTTTTGAAACCAAATGCAAAAACGGACACCAGGATGAGATTAAGGATGAAATTCCATGTCTAAAAATGGTGTTGCTTCAACTTTTTAAAAATCAAGCCTTTTTGGTGCCAGGAGAAGAAAAGGCTTTACTCCACGGTCAGGAAAAATCCTGCCCAGGAACCAAAATGTTTTTTGAAGCCAAATATTTTTTTTGAAACCAAATACAAAAACAAACACCAGGATGAGTTTCAGGATGAAATTCCATGTCTAAAAATGGTGTTGCTTCAACTTTTTAAAAATCAAGCCTTTTTGGTGCCAGGAGAAGAAAAGGCTTTACTCCACGGTCAGGAAAAATCCTGCCCAGGAACCAAAATGTTTTTTGAAGCCAAATTTTTTTTTTGAAACCAAATACAAAAACGGACACCAGGATGAGATTAAGGATGAAATTCCATGTCTAAAAATGGTGTTGCTTCAACTTTTTAAAAATCAAGCCTTTTTGGTGCCAGGAGAAGAAAAGGCTTTCCTCCACGGTCAGGAAAAATCCTGCCCAGGAACCAAAATGATTTTTGAAGCCAAATTTTTTTTTTGAAACCAAATACAAAAACGGACACCAGGATGAGTTTCCTGATGAAATTCCATGTCTAAAAATGGTGTTGCTTCAACTTTTTAAAAATCAAGCCTTTTTGGTGCCAGGAGAAGAAAAGGCTTTACTCCACGGTCAGGAAAAATCCTGCCCAGGAACCAAAATGTTTTTTGAAGCCAAATTTTTTTTTTGAAACTAAATACAAAAACGGACACCAGGATGAGTTTCCTGATGAAATTCCATGTCTAAAAATGGTGTTGCTTCAACTTTTTAAAAATCAAGCCTTTTTGGTGCCAGGAGAAGAAAAGGCTTTACTCCACGGTCAGGAAAAATCCTGCCCAGGAACCAAAATGTTTTTTGAAGCCAAATTTTTTTTTTGAAACCAAATGCAAAAACGGACACCAGGATGAGATTAAGGATGAAATTCCATGTCTAAAAATGGTGTTGCTTCAACTTTTTAAAAATCAAGCCTTTTTGGTGCCAGGAGAAGAAAAGGCTATACTCCACGGTCAGGAAAAATCCTGCCCAGGAACCAAAATGTTTTTTGAAGCCAAATTTTTTTTTTGAAACCAAATGCAAAAACGGACACCAGGATGAGTTTCCTGATGAAATTCCATGTCTAAAAATGGTGTTGCTTCAACTTTTTAAAAATCAAGCCTTTTTGGTGCCAGGAGAAGAAAAGGCTTTACTCCACGGTCAGGAAAAATCCTGCCCAGGAACCAAAATGTTTTTTGAAGCCAAATTTTTTTTTTGAAACCAAATGCAAAAACGGACACCAGGATGAGATTAAGGATGAAATACCATGTCTAAAAATGGTGTTGCTTCAACTTTTTAAAAATCAAGCCTTTTTGGTGCCAGGAGAAGAAAAGGCTTTACTCCACGGTCAGGAAAAATCCTGCCCAGGAACCAAAATGTTTTTTGAAGCCAAATTTTTTTTTTGAAACCAAATGCAAAAACGGACACCAGGATGAGTTTCCTGATGAAATTCCATGTCTAAAAATGGTGTTGCTTCAACTTTTTAAAAATCAAGCCTTTTTGGTGCCAGGAGAAGAAAAGGCTTTACTCCACGGTCAGGAAAAATCCTGCCCAGGAACCAAAATGTTTTTTGAAGCCAAATTTTTTTTTTTGAAACCAAATACAAAAACCGACACCAGGATGAGTTTCCTGATGAAATTCCATGTCTAAAAATGGTGTTGCTTCAACTTTTTAAAAATCAAGCCTCTTTGGTGCCAGGAGAAGAAAAGGCTTTACTCCACGGTCAGGAAAAATCCTGCCCAGGAACCAAAATGTTTTTTGAAGCCAAATTTTTTTTTTGAAACCAAATGCAAAAACGGACACCAGGATGAGTTTCAGGATGAAATTCCATGTCTAAAAATGGTGTTGCTTCAACTTTTTAAAAATCAAGCCTTTTTGGTGCCAGGAGAAGAAAAGGCTATACTCCACGGTCAGGAAAAATCCTGCCCAGGAACCAAAATGTTTTTTGAAGCCAAATTTTTTTTTTGAAACCAAATGCAAAAAGGGACACCAGAATGAGTTTCCTGATGAAATTCCATGTCTAAAAATGGTGTTGCTTCAACTTTTTAAAAATCAAGCCTTTCTGGTGCCAGGAGAAGAAAAGGCTTTACTCCACGGTCAGGAAAAATCCTGCCCAGGAACCAAAATGTTTTTTGAAGCCAAATTTTTTTTTTGAAACCAAATGCAAAAACGGACACCAGGATGAGTTTCAGGATGAAATTCCATGTCTAAAAATGGTGTTGCTTCAACTTTTTAAAAATCAAGCGTTTTTCGTGCCAGGAGAAGAAAAGGCTTTACTGTGGGGTCAGGAAAAACCCTGCCCAGGAACCAAAATGTTTTTTGAAGCCAAATTTTTTTTTTGAAACCAAATGCAAAAACGGACACCCGGATGAGTTTCCTGATGAAATTCCATGTCTAAAAATGGTGTTGCTTCAACTTTTTAAAAATCAAGCCTTTTTGGTGCCAGGAGAAGAAAAGGCTTTACTCCATGGTCAGGAAAAATCCTGCCCAGGAACCAAAATGTTTTTTGAAGCCAAATTTTTTTTTTGAAACCAAATACAAAAACGGACACCAGGATGAGTTTCCTGATGAAATTCCATGTCTAAAAATGGTGTTGCTTCAACTTTTTAAAAATCAAGCCTTTTTGGTGCCAGGAGAAGAAAAGGCTTTACTCCACGGTCAGGAAAAATCCTGCCCAGGAACCAAAATGTTTTTTGAAGCCAAATTTTTTTTTTGAAACTAAATACAAAAACGGACACCAGGATGAGTTTCCTGATGAAATTCCATGTCTAAAAATGGTGTTGCTTCAACTTTTTAAAAATCAAGCCTTTTTGGTGCCAGGAGAAGAAAAGGCTTTACTCCACGGTCAGGAAAAATCCTGCCCAGGAACCAAAATGTTTTTTGAAGCCAAATTTTTTTTTTGAAACCAAATGCAAAAACGGACACCAGGATGAGATTAAGGATGAAATTCCATGTCTAAAAATGGTGTTGCTTCAACTTTTTAAAAATCAAGCCTTTTTGGTGCCAGGAGAAGAAAAGGCTATACTCCACGGTCAGGAAAAATCCTGCCCAGGAACCAAAATGTTTTTTGAAGCCAAATTTTTTTTTTGAAACCAAATGCAAAAACGGACACCAGGATGAGTTTCCTGATGAAATTCCATGTCTAAAAATGGTGTTGCTTCAACTTTTTAAAAATCAAGCCTTTTTGGTGCCAGGAGAAGAAAAGGCTTTACTCCACGGTCAGGAAAAATCCTGCCCAGGAACCAAAATGTTTTTTGAAGCCAAATTTTTTTTTTGAAACCAAATGCAAAAACGGACACCAGGATGAGATTAAGGATGAAATTCCATGTCTAAAAATGGTGTTGCTTCAACTTTTTAAAAATCAAGCCTTTTTGGTGCCAGGAGAAGAAAAGGCTTTACTCCACGGTCAGGAAAAATCCTGCCCAGGAACCAAAATGTTTTTTGAAGCCAAATTTTTTTTTTTAAACCAAATGCAAAAACGGACACCAGGATGAGTTTCAGGATGAAATTCCATGTCTAAAAATGGTGTTGCTTCAACTTTTTAAAAATCAAGCGTTTTTCGTGCCAGGAGAAGAAAAGGCTTTACTCCACGGTCAGGAAAAATCCTGCCCAGGAACCAAAATGTTTTTTGAAGCCAAATTTTTTTTTTGAAACCAAATGCAAAAACGGACACCAGGATGAGTTTCCTGATGAAATTCCATGTCTAAAAATGGTGTTGCTTCAACTTTTTAAAAATCAAGCCTTTTTGGTGCCAGGAGAAGAAAAGGCTTTACTCCATGGTCAGGAAAAATCCTGCCCAGGAACCAAAATGTTTTTTGAAGCCAAATGTTTTTTTTGAAACCAAATACAAAAACGGACACCAGGATGAGTTTCCTGATGAAATTCCATGTCTAAAAATGGTGTTGCTTCAACTTTTTAAAAATCAAGCCTTTTTGGTGCCAGGAGAAGAAAAGGCTTTACTCCACGGTCAGGAAAAATCCTGCCCAGGAACCAAAATGTTTTTTGAAGCCAAATTTTTTTTTTTGAAACCAAATACAAAAACGGACACCAGGATGAGATTAAGGATGAAATTCCATGTCTAAAAATGGTGTTGCTTCAACTTTTTAAAAATCAAGCCTTTTTGGTGCCAGGAGAAGAAAAGGCTTTACTCCACGGTCAGGAAAAATCCTGCCCAGGAACCAAAATGTTTTTTGAAGCCAAATTTTTTTTTTGAAACCAAATACAAAAACGGACACCAGGATGAGTTTCCTGATGAAATTCCATGTCTAAAAATGGTGTTGCTTCAACTTTTTAAAAATCAAGCCTTTTTGGTGCCAGGAGAAGAAAAGGCTTTACTCCACGGTCAGGAAAAATCCTGCCCAGGAACCAAAATGTTTTTTGAAGCCAAATTTTTTTTTTGAAACCAAATGCAAAAACGGACACCAGGATGAGATTAAGGATGAAATTCCATGTCTAAAAATGGTGTTGCTTCAACTTTTTAAAAATCAAGCCTTTTTGGTGCCAGGAGAAGAAAAGGCTATACTCCACGGTCAGGAAAAATCCTGCCCAGGAACCAAAATGTTTTTTGAAGCCAAATTTTTTTTTTGAAACCAAATACAAAAACGGACACCAGGATGAGATTAAGGATGAAATTCCATGTCTAAAAATGGTGTTGCTTCAACTTTTTAAAAATCAAGCCTTTTTGGTGCCAGGAGAAGAAAAGGCTTTACTCCACGGTCAGGAAAAATCCTGCCCAGGAACCAAAATGTTTTTTGAAGCCAAATTTTTTTTTTGAAACCAAATGCAAAAACGGACACCAGGATGAGTTTCAGGATGAAATTCCATGTCTAAAAATGGTGTTGCTTCAACTTTTTAAAAATCAAGCCTTTTTGGTGCCAGGAGAAGAAAAGGCTATACTCCACGGTCAGGAAAAATCCTGCCCAGGAACCAAAATGTTTTTTGAAGCCAAATTTTTTTTTTGAAACCAAATGCAAAAACGGACACCAGGATGAGTTTCCTGATGAAATTCCATGTCTAAAAATGGTGTTGCTTCAACTTTTTAAAAATCAAGCCTTTTTGGTGCCAGGAGAAGAAAAGGCTTTACTCCACGGTCAGGAAAAATCCTGCCCAGGAACCAAAATGTTTTTTGAAGCCAAATTTTTTTTTTGAAACCAAATGCAAAAACGGACACCAGGATGAGATTAAGGATGAAATTCCATGTCTAAAAATGGTGTTGCTTCAACTTTTTAAAAATCAAGCCTTTTTGGTGCCAGGAGAAGAAAAGGCTATACTCCACGGTCAGGAAAAATCCTGCCCAGGAACCAAAATGTTTTTTGAAGCCAAATTTTTTTTTTGAAACCAAATACAAAAACGGACACCAGGATGAGATTAAGGATGAAATTCCATGTCTAAAAATGGTGTTGCTTCAACTTTTTAAAAATCAAGCCTTTTTGGTGCCAGGAGAAGAAAAGGCTTTACTCCACGGTCAGGAAAAATCCTGCCCAGGAACCAAAATGTTTTTTGAAGCCAAATTTTTTTTTTGAAACCAAATGCAAAAACGGACACCAGGATGAGTTTCAGGATGAAATTCCATGTCTAAAAATGGTGTTGCTTCAACTTTTTAAAAATCAAGCCTTTTTGGTGCCAGGAGAAGAAAAGGCTATACTCCACGGTCAGGAAAAATCCTGCCCAGGAACCAAAATGTTTTTTGAAGCCAAATTTTTTTTTTGAAACCAAATGCAAAAACGGACACCAGAATGAGTTTCCTGATGAAATTCCATGTCTAAAAATGGTGTTGCTTCAACTTTTTAAAAATCAAGCCTTTTTGGTGCCAGGAGAAGAAAAGGCTTTACTCCACGGTCAGGAAAAATCCTGCCCAGGAACCAAAATGTTTTTTGAAGCCAAATTTTTTTTTTGAAACCAAATGCAAAAACGGACACCAGGATGAGTTTCCTGATGAAATTCCATGTCTAAAAATGGTGTTGCTTCAACTTTTTAAAAATCAAGCCTTTTTGGTGCCAGGAGAAGAAAAGGCTTTACTCCATGGTCAGGAAAAATCCTGCCCAGGAACCAAAATGTTTTTTGAAGCCAAATGTTTTTTTTGAAACCAAATACAAAAACGGACACCAGGATGAGTTTCCTGATGAAATTCCATGTCTAAAAATGGTGTTGCTTCAACTTTTTAAAAATCAAGCCTTTTTGGTGCCAGGAGAAGAAAAGGCTTTACTCCACGGTCAGGAAAAATCCTGCCCAGGAACCAAAATGTTTTTTGAAGCCAAATTTTTTTTTTTGAAACCAAATACAAAAACGGACACCAGGATGAGATTAAGGATGAAATTCCATGTCTAAAAATGGTGTTGCTTCAACTTTTTAAAAATCAAGCCTTTTTGGTGCCAGGAGAAGAAAAGGCTTTACTCCACGGTCAGGAAAAATCCTGCCCAGGAACCAAAATGTTTTTTGAAGCCAAATTTTTTTTTTGAAACCAAATACAAAAACGGACACCAGGATGAGTTTCCTGATGAAATTCCATGTCTAAAAATGGTGTTGCTTCAACTTTTTAAAAATCAAGCCTTTTTGGTGCCAGGAGAAGAAAAGGCTTTACTCCACGGTCAGGAAAAATCCTGCCCAGGAACCAAAATGTTTTTTGAAGCCAAATTTTTTTTTTTGAAACCAAATGCAAAAACGGACACCAGGATGAGATTAAGGATGAAATTCCATGTCTAAAAATGGTGTTGCTTCAACTTTTTAAAAATCAAGCCTTTTTGGTGCCAGGAGAAGAAAAGGCTATACTCCACGGTCAGGAAAAATCCTGCCCAGGAACCAAAATGTTTTTTGAAGCCAAATTTTTTTTTTGAAACCAAATACAAAAACGGACACCAGGATGAGATTAAGGATGAAATTCCATGTCTAAAAATGGTGTTGCTTCAACTTTTTAAAAATCAAGCCTTTTTGGTGCCAGGAGAAGAAAAGGCTTTACTCCACGGTCAGGAAAAATCCTGCCCAGGAACCAAAATGTTTTTTGAAGCCAAATTTTTTTTTTGAAACCAAATGCAAAAACGGACACCAGGATGAGTTTCAGGATGAAATTCCATGTCTAAAAATGGTGTTGCTTCAACTTTTTAAAAATCAAGCCTTTTTGGTGCCAGGAGAAGAAAAGGCTATACTCCACGGTCAGGAAAAATCCTGCCCAGGAACCAAAATGTTTTTTGAAGCCAAATTTTTTTTTTGAAACCAAATGCAAAAACGGACACCAGGATGAGTTTCCTGATGAAATTCCATGTCTAAAAATGGTGTTGCTTCAACTTTTTAAAAATCAAGCCTTTTTGGTGCCAGGAGAAGAAAAGGCTTTACTCCACGGTCAGGAAAAATCCTGCCCAGGAACCAAAATGTTTTTTGAAGCCAAATTTTTTTTTTGAAACCAAATGCAAAAACGGACACCAGGATGAGATTAAGGATGAAATTCCATGTCTAAAAATGGTGTTGCTTCAACTTTTTAAAAATCAAGCCTTTTTGGTGCCAGGAGAAGAAAAGGCTATACTCCACGGTCAGGAAAAATCCTGCCCAGGAACCAAAATGTTTTTTGAAGCCAAATTTTTTTTTTGAAACCAAATACAAAAACGGACACCAGGATGAGATTAAGGATGAAATTCCATGTCTAAAAATGGTGTTGCTTCAACTTTTTAAAAATCAAGCCTTTTTGGTGCCAGGAGAAGAAAAGGCTTTACTCCACGGTCAGGAAAAATCCTGCCCAGGAACCAAAATGTTTTTTGAAGCCAAATTTTTTTTTTGAAACCAAATGCAAAAACGGACACCAGGATGAGTTTCAGGATGAAATTCCATGTCTAAAAATGGTGTTGCTTCAACTTTTTAAAAATCAAGCCTTTTTGGTGCCAGGAGAAGAAAAGGCTATACTCCACGGTCAGGAAAAATCCTGCCCAGGAACCAAAATGTTTTTTGAAGCCAAATTTTTTTTTTGAAACCAAATGCAAAAACGGACACCAGAATGAGTTTCCTGATGAAATTCCATGTCTAAAAATGGTGTTGCTTCAACTTTTTAAAAATCAAGCCTTTTTGGTGCCAGGAGAAGAAAAGGCTTTACTCCACGGTCAGGAAAAATCCTGCCCAGGAACCAAAATGTTTTTTGAAGCCAAATTTTTTTTTTGAAACCAAATGCAAAAACGGACACCAGGATGAGATTAAGGATGAAATTCCATGTCTAAAAATGGTGTTGCTTCAACTTTTTAAAAATCAAGCCTTTTTGGTGCCAGGAGAGGAAAAGGCTTTACTCCACGGTCAGGAAAAATCCTGCCCAGGAACCAAAATGTTTTTTGAAGCCAAATTTTTTTTTTTGAAACCAAATACAAAAACGGACACCAGGATGAGATTAAGGATGAAATTCCATGTCTAAAAATGGTGTTGCTTCAACTTTTTAAAAATCAAGCCTTTTTGGTGCCAGGAGAAGAAAAGGCTTTACTCCACGGTCAGGAAAAATCCTGCCCAGGAACCAAAATGTTTTTTGAAGCCAAATTTTTTTTTTTGAAACCAAATACAAAAACGGACACCAGGATGAGATTAAGGATGAAATTCCATATCTAAAAATGGTGTTGCTTCAACTTTTTAAAAATCAAGCCTTTTTGGTGCCAGGAGAAGAAAAGGCTTTACTCCACGGTCAGGAAAAATCCTGCCCAGGAACCAAAATATTTTTTGAAGCCAAATTTTTTTTTTTGAAACCAAATGCAAAAACGGACACCAGGATGAGATTAAGGATGAAATTCCATGTCTAAAAATGGTGTTGCTTCAACTTTTTAAAAATCAAGCCTTTTTGGTGCCAGGAGAAGAAAAGGCTTTACTCCACGGTCAGGAAAAATCCTGCCCAGGAACCAAAATGTTTTTTGAAGCCAAATTTTTTTTTTGAAACCAAATGCAAAAACGGACACCAGGATGAGTTTCAGGATGAAATTCCATGTCTAAAAATGGTGTTGCTTCAACTTTTTAAAAATCAAGCCTTTTTGGTGCCAGGAGAAGAAAAGGCTATACTCCACGGTCAGGAAAAATCCTGCCCAGGAACCAAAATGTTTTTTGAAGCCAAATTTTTTTTTTGAAACCAAATGCAAAAACGGACACCAGGATGAGTTTCAGGATGAAATTCCATGTCTAAAAATGGTGTTGCTTCAACTTTTTAAAAATCAAGCCTTTTTGGTGCCAGGAGAAGAAAAGGCTTTACTCCACGGTCAGGAAAAATCCTGCCCAGGAACCAAAATGTTTTTTGAAGCCAAATTTTTTTTTTTGAAATCAAATACACAAACGGACACCAGGGTGAGATTAAGGATGAAATTCCATGTCTAAAAATGGTGTTGCTTCAACTTTTTAAAAATCAAGCCTTTTTGGTGCCAGGAGAAGAAAAGGCTTTACTCCACGGTCAGGAAAAATCCTGCCCAGGAACCAAAATGTTTTTTGAAGCCAAATTTTTTTTTTTGAAACCAAATGCAAAAACGGACACCAGGATGAGATTAAGGATGAAATTCCATGTCTAAAAATGGTGTTGCTTCAACTTTTTAAAAATCAAGCCTTTTTGGTGCCAGGAGAAGAAAAGGCTTTACTCCACGGTCAGGAAAAATCCTGCCCAGGAACCAAAATGTTTTTTGAAGCCAAATTTTTTTTTTGAAACCAAATGCAAAAACGGACACCAGGATGAGTTTCCTGATGAAATTCCATGTCTAAAAATGGTGTTGCTTCAACTTTTTAAAAATCAAGCCTGTTTGGTGCCAGGAGAAGAAAAGGCTATACTCCACGGTCAGGAAAAATCCTGCCCAGGAACCAAAATGTTTTTTGAAGCCAAATTTTTTTTTTGAAACCAAATGCAAAAACGGACACCAGGATGAGTTTCAGGATGAAATTCCATGTCTAAAAATGGTGTTGCTTCAACTTTTTAAAAATCAAGCCTTTTTGGTGCCAGGAGAAGAAAAGGCTTTACTCCACGGTCAGGAAAAATCCTGCCCAGGAACCAAAATGTTTTTTGAAGCCAATTTTTTTTTTTTGAAACCAAATACACAAACGGACACCAGGGTGAGATTAAGGATGAAATTCCATGTCTAAAAATGGTGTTGCTTCAACTTTTTAAAAATCAAGCCTTTTTGGTGCCAGGAGAAGAAAAGGCTTTACTCCACGGTCAGGAAAAATCCTGCCCAGGAACCAAAATGTTTTTTGAAGCCAAATTTTTTTTTTTGAAACCAAATGCAAAAACGGACACCAGGATAAGATTAAGGATGAAATTCCATGTCTAAAAATGGTGTTGCTTCAACTTTTTAAAAATCAAGCCTTTTTGGTGCCAGGAGAAGAAAAGGCTTTACTCCACGGTCAGGAAAAATCCTGCCCAGGAACCAAAATGTTTTTTGAAGCCAAATTTTTTTTTTGAAACCAAATGCAAAAACGGACACCAGGATGAGTTTCAGGATGAAATTCCATGTCTAAAAATGGTGTTGCTTCAACTTTTTAAAAATCAAGCCTTTTTGGTGCCAGGAGAAGAAAAGGCTATACTCCACGGTCAGGAAAAATCCTGCCCAGGAACCAAAATGTTTTTTGAAGCCAAATTTTTTTTTTGAAACCAAATGCAAAAACGGACACCAGGATGAGTTTCAGGATGAAATTCCATGTCTAAAAATGGTGTTGCTTCAACTTTTTAAAAATCAAGCCTTTTTGGTGCCAGGAGAAGAAAAGGCTTTACTCCAGGGTCAGGAAAAATCCTGCCCAGGAACCAAAATGTTTTTTGAAGCCAAATTTTTTTTTGAAACCAAATGCAAAAACGGACACCAGGATGAGTTTCAGGATGAAATTCCATGTCTAAAAATGGTGTTGCTTCAACTTTTTAAAAATCAAGCCTTTTTGGTGCCAGGAGAAGAAAAGGCTATACTCCACGGTCAGGAAAAATCCTGCCCAGGAACCAAAATGTTTTTTGAAGCCAAATTTTTTTTTTGAAACCAAATGCAAAAACGGACACCAGGATGAGTTTCAGGATGAAATTCCATGTCTAAAAATGGTGTTGCTTCAACTTTTTAAAAATCAAGCCTTTTTGGTGCCAGGAGAAGAAAAGGCTTTACTCCACGGTCAGGAAAAATCCTGCCCAGGAACCAAAATGTTTTTTGAAGCCAAATTTTTTTTTTGAAACCAAATGCAAAAACGGACACCAGGATGAGTTTCAGGATGAAATTCCATGTCTAAAAATGGTGTTGCTTCAACTTTTTAAAAATCAAGCCTTTTTGGTGCCAGGAGAAGAAAAGGCTATACTCCACGGTCAGGAAAAATCCTGCCCAGGAACCAAAATGTTTTTTGAAGCCAAATTTTTTTTTTGAAACCAAATGCAAAAACGGACACCAGAATGAGTTTCCTGATGAAATTCCATGTCTAAAAATGGTGTTGCTTCAACTTTTTAAAAATCAAGCCTTTTTGGTGCCAGGAGAAGAAAAGGCTATACTCCACGGTCAGGAAAAATCCTGCCCAGGAACCAAAATGTTTTTTGAAGCCAAATTTTTTTTTTGAAACCAAATGCAAAAACGGACACCAGAATGAGTTTCCTGATGAAATTCCATGTCTAAAAATGGTGTTGCTTCAACTTTTTAAAAATCAAGCCTTTTTGGTGCCAGGAGAAGAAAAGGCTTTACTCCACGGTCAGGAAAAATCCTGCCCAGGAACCAAAATGTTTTTTGAAGCCAAATTTTTTTTTTGAAACCAAATGCAAAAACGGACACCAGGATGAGTTTCCTGATGAAATTCCATGTCTAAAAATGGTGTTGCTTCAACTTTTTAAAAATCAAGCCTTTTTGGTGCCAGGAGAAGAAAAGGCTATACTCCACGGTCAGGAAAAATCCTGCCCAGGAACCAAAATGTTTTTTGAAGCCAAATTTTTTTTTTGAAACCAAATGCAAAAACGGACACCAGGATGAGTTTCAGGATGAAATTCCATGTCTAAAAATGGTGTTGCTTCAACTTTTTAAAAATCAAGCCTTTTTGGTGCCAGGAGAAGAAAAGGCTTTACTCCACGGTCAGGAAAAATCCTGCCCAGGAACCAAAATGTTTTTTGAAGCCAAATTTTTTTTTTGAAACCAAATACAAAAACGGACACCAGGATGAGATTAAGGATGAAATTCCATGTCTAAAAATGGTGTTGCTTCAACTTTTTAAAAATCAAGCCTTTTTGGTGCCAGGAGAAGAAAAGGCTTTACTCCACGGTCAGGAAAAATCCTGCCCAGGAACCAAAATGTTTTTTGAAGCCAAATTTTTTTTTTGAAACCAAATGCAAAAACGGACACCAGGATGAGTTTCAGGATGAAATTCCATGTCTAAAAATGGTGTTGCTTCAACTTTTTAAAAATCAAGCCTTTTTGGTGCCAGGAGAAGAAAAGGCTATACTCCACGGTCAGGAAAAATCCTGCCCAGGAACCAAAATGTTTTTTGAAGCCAAATTTTTTTTTTGAAACCAAATGCAAAAACGGACACCAGAATGAGTTTCCTGATGAAATTCCATGTCTAAAAATGGTGTTGCTTCAACTTTTTAAAAATCAAGCCTTTTTGGTGCCAGGAGAAGAAAAGGCTTTACTCCACGGTCAGGAAAAATCCTGCCCAGGAACCAAAATGTTTTTTGAAGCCAAATTTTTTTTTTGAAACCAAATGCAAAAACGGACACCAGGATGAGATTAAGGATGAAATTCCATGTCTAAAAATGGTGTTGCTTCAACTTTTTAAAAATCAAGCCTTTTTGGTGCCAGGAGAAGAAAAGGCTTTACTCCACGGTCAGGAAAAATCCTGCCCAGGAACCAAAATGTTTTTTGAAGCCAAATTTTTTTTTTTGAAACCAAATACAAAAACGGACACCAGGATGATTTCAGGATGAAATTCCATGTCTAAAAATGGTGTTGCTTCAACTTTTTAAAAATCAAGCCTTTTTGGTGCCAGGAGAAGAAAAGGCTTTACTCCACGGTCAGGAAAAATCCTGCCCAGGAACCAAAATGTTTTTTGAAGCCAAATTTTTTTTTTTGAAACCAAATGCAAAAACGGACACCAGGATGAGATTAAGGATGAAATTCCATGTCTAAAAATGGTGTTGCTTCAACTTTTTAAAAATCAAGCCTTTTTGGTGCCAGGAGAAGAAAAGGCTTTACTCCACGCTCAGGAAAAATCCTGCCCAGGAACCAAAATGTTTTTTGAAGCCAAATTTTTTTTTTGAAACCAAATGCAAAAACGGACACCAGGATGAGTTTCCGGATGAAATTCCATGTCTAAAAATGGTGTTGCTTCAACTTTTTAAAAATCAAGCCTTTTTGGTGCCAGGAGAAGAAAAGGCTATACTCCACGGTCAGGAAAAATCCTGCCCAGGAACCAAAATGTTTTTTGAAGCCAAATTTTTTTTTTGAAACCAAATGCAAAAACGGACACCAGAATGAGTTTCCTGATGAAATTCCATGTCTAAAAATGGTGTTGCTTCAACTTTTTAAAAATCAAGCCTTTTTGGTGCCAGGAGAAGAAAAGGCTATACTCCACGGTTAGGAAAAATCCTGCCCAGGAACTAAAATGTTTTTTGAAGCCAAATTTTTTTTTTGAAACCAAATGCAAAAACGGACACCAGGATGAGTTTCCTGATGAAATTCCATGTCTAAAAATGGTGTTGCTTCAACTTTTTAAAAATCAAGCCTTTTTGGTGCCAGGAGAAGAAAAGGCTTTACTCCACGGTCAGGAAAAATCCTGCCCAGGAACCAAAATGTTTTTTGAAGCCAAATTTTTTTTTTGAAACCAAATGCAAAAACGGACACCAGGATGAGTTTCAGGATGAAATTCCATGTCTAAAAATGGTGTTGCTTCAACTTTTTAAAAATCAAGCCTTTTTGGTGCCAGGAGAAGAAAAGGCTTTACTCCACGGTCAGGAAAAATCCTGCCCAGGAACCAAAATGTTTTTTGAAGCCAAATTTTTTTTTTTGAAACCAAATGCAAAAACAGACACCAGGATGAGATTAAGGATGAAATTCCATGTCTAAAAATGGTGTTGCTTCAACTTTTTAAAAATCAAGCCTTTTTGGTGCCAGGAGAAGAAAAGGCTTTACTCCACGCTCAGGAAAAATCCTGCCCAGGAACCAAAATGTTTTTTGAAGCCAAATTTTTTTTTTGAAACCAAATGCAAAAACGGACACCAGGATGAGTTTCCGGATGAAATTCCATGTCTAAAAATGGTGTTGCTTCAACTTTTTAAAAATCAAGCCTTTTTGGTGCCAGGAGAAGAAAAGGCTATACTCCACGGTCAGGAAAAATCCTGCCCAGGAACCAAAATGTTTTTTGAAGCCAAATTTTTTTTTTGAAACCAAATGCAAAAACGGACACCAGAATGAGTTTCCTGATGAAATTCCATGTCTAAAAATGGTGTTGCTTCAACTTTTTAAAAATCAAGCCTTTTTGGTGCCAGGAGAAGAAAAGGCTATACTCCACGGTTAGGAAAAATCCTGCCCAGGAACTAAAATGTTTTTTGAAGCCAAATTTTTTTTTTGAAACCAAATGCAAAAACGGACACCAGGATGAGTTTCCTGATGAAATTCCATGTCTAAAAATGGTGTTGCTTCAACTTTTTAAAAATCAAGCCTTTTTGGTGCCAGGAGAAGAAAAGGCTTTACTCCACGGTCAGGAAAAATCCTGCCCAGGAACCAAAATGTTTTTTGAAGCCAAATTTTTTTTTTGAAACCAAATGCAAAAACGGACACCAGGATGAGTTTCAGGATGAAATTCCATGTCTAAAAATGGTGTTGCTTCAACTTTTTAAAAATCAAGCCTTTTTGGTGCCAGGAGAAGAAAAGGCTATACTCCACGGTCAGGAAAAATCCTGCCCAGGAACCAAAATGTTTTTTGAAGCCAAATTTTTTTTTTGAAACCAAATGCAAAAACAGACACCAGGATGAGTTTCAGGATGAAATTCCATGTCTAAAAATGGTGTTGCTTCAACTTTTTAAAAATCAAGCCTTTTTGGTGCCAGGAGAAGAAAAGGCTTTACTCCACGGTCAGGAAAAATCCTGCCCAGGAACCAAAATGTTTTTTGAAGCCAAATTTTTTTTTTGAAACCAAATACAAAAACGGACACCAGGATGAGTTTCAGGATGAAATTCCATGTCTAAAAATGGTGTTGCTTCAACTTTTTAAAAATCAAGCCTTTTTGGTGCCAGGAGAAGAAAAGGCTTTACTCCACGGTCAGGAAAAATCCTGCCCAGGAACCAAAATGTTTTTTGAAGCCAAATTTTTTTTTTTGAAACCAAATGCAAAAACGGACACCAGGATGAGATTAAGGATGAAATTCCATGTCTAAAAATGGTGTTGCTTCAACTTTTTAAAAATCAAGCCTTTTTGGTGCCAGGAGAAGAAAAGGCTATACTCCACGGTCAGGAAAAATCCTGCCCAGGAACCAAAATGTTTTTTGAAGCCAAATTTTTTTTTTGAAACCAAATGCAAAAACGGACACCAGGATGAGTTTCAGGATGAAATTCCATGTCTAAAAATGGTGTTGCTTCAACTTTTTAAAAATCAAGCCTTTTTGGTGCCAGGAGAAGAAAAGGCTATACTCCACGGTTAGGAAAAATCCTGCCCAGGAACTAAAATGTTTTTTGAAGCCAAATTTTTTTTTTGAAACCAAATGCAAAAACGGACACCAGGATGGGTTTCAGGATGAAATTCCATGTCTAAAAATGGTGTTGCTTCAACTTTTTAAAAATCAAGCCTTTTTGGTGCCAGGAGAAGAAAAGGCTATACTCCACGGTTAGGAAAAATCCTGCCCAGGAACCAAAATGTTTTTTGAAGCCAAATTTTTTTTTTGAAACCAAATGCAAAAACGGACACCAGGATGAGTTTCCTGATGAAATTCCATGTCTAAAAATGGTGTTGCTTCAACTTTTTAAAAATCAAGCCTTTTTGGTGCCAGGAGAAGAAAAGGCTATACTCCACGGTCAGGAAAAATCCTGCCCAGGAACCAAAATGTTTTTTGAAGCCAAATTTTTTTTTTGAAACCAAATGCAAAAACGGACACCAGGATGAGTTTCAGGATGAAATTCCATGTCTAAAAATGGTGTTGCTTCAACTTTTTAAAAATCAAGCCTTTTTGGTGCCAGGAGAAGAAAAGGCTTTACTCCACGGTCAGGAAAAATCCTGCCCAGGAACCAAAATGTTTTTTGAAGCCAAATGTTTTTTTTGAAACCAAATACAAAAACGGACACCAGGATGAGTTTCAGGATGAAATTCCATGTCTAAAAATGGTGTTGCTTCAACTTTTTAAAAATCAAGCCTTTTTGGTGCCAGGAGAAGAAAAGGCTTTACTCCACGGTCAGGAAAAATCCTGCCCAGGAACCAAAATGTTTTTTGAAGCCAATTTTTTTTTTTTAAACCAAATACAAAAACGGACACCAGGATGAGATTAAGGATGAAATTCCATGTCTAAAAATGGTGTTGCTTCAACTTTTTAAAAATCAAGCCTTTTTGGTGCCAGGAGAAGAAAAGGCTTTACTCCACGGTCAGGAAAAATCCTGCCCAGGAACCAAAATGTTTTTTGAAGCCAAATTTTTTTTTTGAAACCAAATGCAAAAACGGACACCAGGATGAGATTAAGGATGAAATTCCATGTCTAAAAATGGTGTTGCTTCAACTTTTTAAAAATCAAGCCTTTTTGGTGCCAGGAGAAGAAAAGGCTTTACTCCACGGTCAGGAAAAATCCTGCCCAGGAACCAAAATGTTTTTTGAAGCCAAATTTTTTTTTTGAAACCAAATGCAAAAACGGACACCAGGATGAGTTTCAGGATGAAATTCCATGTCTAAAAATGGTGTTGCTTCAACTTTTTAAAAATCAAGCCTTTTTGGTGCCAGGAGAAGAAAAGGCTATACTCCACGGTCAGGAAAAATCCTGCCCAGGAACCAAAATGTTTTTTGAAGCCAAATTTTTTTTTTGAAACCAAATGCAAAAACGGACACCAGAATGAGTTTCCTGATGAAATTCCATGTCTAAAAATGGTGTTGCTTCAACTTTTTAAAAATCAAGACTTTTTGGTGCCAGGAGAAGAAAAGGCTTTACTCCACGGTCAGGAAAAATCCTGCCCAGGAACCAAAATGTTTTTTGAAGCCAAATTTTTTTTTTTAAACCAAATGCAAAAACGGACACCAGGATGAGATTAAGGATGAAATTCCATGTCTAAAAATGGTGTTGCTTCAACTTTTTAAAAATCAAGCCTTTTTGGTGCCAGGAGAAGAAAAGGCTATACTCCACGGTCAGGAAAAATCCTGCCCAGGAACCAAAATGTTTTTTGAAGCCAAATTTTTTTTTTGAAACCAAATACAAAAACGGACACCAGGATGAGATTAAGGATGAAATTCCATGTCTAAAAATGGTGTTGCTTCAACTTTTTAAAAATCAAGCCTTTTTGGTGCCAGGAGAAGAAAAGGCTTTACTCCACGGTCAGGAAAAATCCTGCCCAGGAACCAAAATGTTTTTTGAAGCCAAATTTTTTTTTTGAAACCAAATGCAAAAACGGACACCAGGATGAGTTTCAGGATGAAATTCCATGTCTAAAAATGGTGTTGCTTCAACTTTTTAAAAATCAAGCCTTTTTGGTGCCAGGAGAAGAAAAGGCTATACTCCACGGTCAGGAAAAACCCTGCCCAGGAACCAAAATGTTTTTTGAAGCCAAATTTTTTTTTTGAAACCAAATGCAAAAACGGACACCAGGATGAGATTAAGGATGAAATTCCATGTCTAAAAATGGTGTTGCTTCAACTTTTTAAAAATCAAGCCTTTTTGGTGCCAGGAGAAGAAAAGGCTTTACTCCACGGTCAGGAAAAATCCTGCCCAGGAACCAAAATGTTTTTTGAAGCCAAATTTTTTTTTTGAAACCAAATGCAAAAACGGACACCAGGATGAGTTTCAGGATGAAATTCCATGTCTAAAAATGGTGTTGCTTCAACTTTTTAAAAATCAAGCCTTTTTGGTGCCAGGAGAAGAAAAGGCTATACTCCACGGTCAGGAAAAATCCTGCCCAGGAACCAAAATGTTTTTTGAAGCCAAATTTTTTTTTTGAAACCAAATGCAAAAACGGACACCAGAATGAGTTTCCTGATGAAATTCCATGTCTAAAAATGGTGTTGCTTCAACTTTTTAAAAATCAAGCCTTTTTGGTGCCAGGAGAAGAAAAGGCTTTACTCCACGGTCAGGAAAAATCCTGCCCAGGAACCAAAATGTTTTTTGAAGCCAAATTTTTTTTTTGAAACCAAATGCAAAAACGGACACCAGGATGAGATTAAGGATGAAATTCCATGTCTAAAAATGGTGTTGCTTCAACTTTTTAAAAATCAAGCCTTTTTGGTGCCAGGAGAAGAAAAGGCTATACTCCACGGTCAGGAAAAATCCTGCCCAGGAACCAAAATGTTTTTTGAAGCCAAATTTTTTTTTTGAAACCAAATACAAAAACGGACACCAGGATGAGATTAAGGATGAAATTCCATGTCTAAAAATGGTGTTGCTTCAACTTTTTAAAAATCAAGCCTTTTTGGTGCCAGGAGAAGAAAAGGCTTTACTCCACGGTCAGGAAAAATCCTGCCCAGGAACCAAAATGTTTTTTGAAGCCAAATTTTTTTTTTGAAACCAAATGCAAAAACGGACACCAGGATGAGTTTCAGGATGAAATTCCATGTCTAAAAATGGTGTTGCTTCAACTTTTTAAAAATCAAGCCTTTTTGGTGCCAGGAGAAGAAAAGGCTATACTCCACGGTCAGGAAAAATCCTGCCCAGGAACCAAAATGTTTTTTGAAGCCAAATTTTTTTTTTGAAACCAAATGCAAAAACGGACACCAGAATGAGTTTCCTGATGAAATTCCATGTCTAAAAATGGTGTTGCTTCAACTTTTTAAAAATCAAGCCTTTTTGGTGCCAGGAGAAGAAAAGGCTTTACTCCACGGTCAGGAAAAATCCTGCCCAGGAACCAAAATGTTTTTTGAAGCCAAATTTTTTTTTTGAAACCAAATGCAAAAACGGACACCAGGATGAGATTAAGGATGAAATTCCATGTCTAAAAATGGTGTTGCTTCAACTTTTTAAAAATCAAGCCTTTTTGGTGCCAGGAGAAGAAAAGGCTTTACTCCACGGTCAGGAAAAATCCTGCCCAGGAACCAAAATGTTTTTTGAAGCCAAATTTTTTTTTTTGAAACCAAATACAAAAACGGACACCAGGATGAGTTTCAGGATGAAATTCCATGTCTAAAAATGGTGTTGCTTCAACTTTTTAAAAATCAAGCCTTTTTGGTGCCAGGAGAAGAAAAGGCTTTACTCCACGGTCAGGAAAAATCCTGCCCAGGAACCAAAATGTTTTTTGAAGCCAAATTTTTTTTTTGAAACCAAATGCAAAAACGGACACCAGGATGAGTTTCAGGATGAAATTCCATGTCTAAAAATGGTGTTGCTTCAACTTTTTAAAAATCAAGCCTTTTTGGTGCCAGGAGAAGAAAAGGCTATACTCCACGGTCAGGAAAAATCCTGCCCAGGAACCAAAATGTTTTTTGAAGCCAAATTTTTTTTTTGAAACCAAATGCAAAAACGGACACCAGGATGAGTTTCAGGATGAAATTCCATGTCTAAAAATGGTGTTGCTTCAACTTTTTAAAAATCAAGCCTTTTTGGTGCCAGGAGAAGAAAAGGCTATACTCCACGGTTAGGAAAAATCCTGCCCAGGAACTAAAATGTTTTTTGAAGCCAAATTTTTTTTTTGAAACCAAATGCAAAAACGGACACCAGGATGAGTTTCCTGATGAAATTCCATGTCTAAAAATGGTGTTGCTTCAACTTTTTAAAAATCAAGCCTTTTTGGTGCCAGGAGAAGAAAAGGCTATACTCCACGGTTAGGAAAAATCCTGCCCAGGAACCAAAATGTTTTTTGAAGCCAAATTTTTTTTTTGAAACCAAATGCAAAAACGGACACCAGGATGAGTTTCCTGATGAAATTCCATGTCTAAAAATGGTGTTGCTTCAACTTTTTAAAAATCAAGCCTTTTTGGTGCCAGGAGAAGAAAAGGCTATACTCCACGGTCAGGAAAAATCCTGCCCAGG
The DNA here is from genome assembly GCF_029215685.1 of Pituophis catenifer annectens. Classification (NCBI taxonomy): domain Eukaryota; kingdom Metazoa; phylum Chordata; class Lepidosauria; order Squamata; family Colubridae; genus Pituophis; species Pituophis catenifer. The sequence continues at coordinate 470,770 of NW_027256914.1, read as the reverse complement.
AACCAAAATGTTTTTTGAAGCCAAATTTTTTTTTTGAAACCAAATGCAAAAACGGACACCAGGATGAGATTAAGGATGAAATTCCATGTCTAAAAATGGTGTTGCTTCAACTTTTTAAAAATCAAGCCTTTTTGGTGCCAGGAGAAGAAAAGGCTATACTCCACGGTCAGGAAAAATCCTGCCCAGGAACCAAAATGTTTTTTGAAGCCAAATTTTTTTTTTGAAACCAAATACAAAAACGGACACCAGGATGAGATTAAGGATGAAATTCCATGTCTAAAAATGGTGTTGCTTCAACTTTTTAAAAATCAAGCCTTTTTGGTGCCAGGAGAAGAAAAGGCTTTACTCCACGGTCAGGAAAAATCCTGCCCAGGAACCAAAATGTTTTTTGAAGCCAAATTTTTTTTTTGAAACCAAATGCAAAAACGGACACCAGGATGAGTTTCCTGATGAAATTCCATGTCTAAAAATGGTGTTGCTTCAACTTTTTAAAAATCAAGCCTTTTTGGTGCCAGGAGAAGAAAAGGCTATACTCCACGGTCAGGAAAAATACTGCCCAGGAACCAAAATGTTTTTTGAAGCCAAATTTTTTTTTTGAAACCAAATGCAAAAACGGACACCAGAATGAGTTTCCTGATGAAATTCCATGTCTAAAAATGGTGTTGCTTCAACTTTTTAAAAATCAAGCCTTTTTGGTGCCAGGAGAAGAAAAGGCTTTACTCCACGGTCAGGAAAAATCCTGCCCAGGAACCAAAATGTTTTTTGAAGCCAAATTTTTTTTTTGAAACCAAATGCAAAAACGGACACCAGGATGAGATTAAGGATGAAATTCCATGTCTAAAAATGGTGTTGCTTCAACTTTTTAAAAATCAAGCCTTTTTGGTGCCAGGAGAAGAAAAGGCTTTACTCCACGGTCAGGAAAAATCCTGCCCAGGAACCAAAATGTTTTTTGAAGCCAAATTTTTTTTTTTGAAACCAAATACAAAAACGGACACCAGGATGAGTTTCAGGATGAAATTCCATGTCTAAAAATGGTGTTGCTTCAACTTTTTAAAAATCAAGCCTTTTTGGTGCCAGGAGAAGAAAAGGCTTTACTCCACGGTCAGGAAAAATCCTGCCCAGGAACCAAAATGTTTTTTGAAGCCAAATTTTTTTTTTTGAAACCAAATGCAAAAACGGACACCAGGATGAGATTAAGGATGAAATTCCATGTCTAAAAATGGTGTTGCTTCAACTTTTTAAAAATCAAGCCTTTTTGGTGCCAGGAGAAGAAAAGGCTTTACTCCACGGTCAGGAAAAATCCTGCCCAGGAACCAAAATGTTTTTTGAAGCCAAATTTTTTTTTTGAAACCAAATGCAAAAACGGACACCAGGATGAGTTTCAGGATGAAATTCCATGTCTAAAAATGGTGTTGCTTCAACTTTTTAAAAATCAAGCCTTTTTGGTGCCAGGAGAAGAAAAGGCTATACTCCACGGTCAGGAAAAATCCTGCCCAGGAACCAAAATGTTTTTTGAAGCCAAATTTTTTTTTTGAAACCAAATGCAAAAACGGACACCAGGATGAGTTTCAGGATGAAATTCCATGTCTAAAAATGGTGTTGCTTCAACTTTTTAAAAATCAAGCCTTTTTGGTGCCAGGAGAAGAAAAGGCTATACTCCACGGTCAGGAAAAATCCTGCCCAGGAACCAAAATGTTTTTTGAAGCCAAATTTTTTTTTTGAAACCAAATGCAAAAACGGACACCAGGATGAGATTAAGGATGAAATTCCATGTCTAAAAATGGTGTTGCTTCAACTTTTTAAAAATCAAGCCTTTTTGGTGCCAGGAGAAGAAAAGGCTTTACTCCACGGTCAGGAAAAATCCTGCCCAGGAACCAAAATGTTTTTTGAAGCCAAATTTTTTTTTTGAAACCAAATGCAAAAACGGACACCAGGATGAGATTAAGGATGAAATTCCATGTCTAAAAATGGTGTTGCTTCAACTTTTTAAAAATCAAGCCTTTTTGGTGCCAGGAGAAGAAAAGGCTTTACTCCACGGTCAGGAAAAATCCTGCCCAGGAACCAAAATGTTTTTTGAAGCCAAATTTTTTTTTTGAAACCAAATGCAAAAACGGACACCAGGATGAGATTAAGGATGAAATTCCATGTCTAAAAATGGTGTTGCTTCAACTTTTTAAAAATCAAGCCTTTTTGGTGCCAGGAGAAGAAAAGGCTTTACTCCACGGTCAGGAAAAATCCTGCCCAGGAACCAAAATGTTTTTTGAAGCCAAATTTTTTTTTTGAAACCAAATGCAAAAACGGACACCAGGATGAGTTTCAGGATGAAATTCCATGTCTAAAAATGGTGTTGCTTCAACTTTTTAAAAATCAAGCCTTTTTGGTGCCAGGAGAAGAAAAGGCTATACTCCACGGTCAGGAAAAATCCTGCCCAGGAACCAAAATGTTTTTTGAAGCCAAATTTTTTTTTTGAAACCAAATGCAAAAACGGACACCAGAATGAGTTTCCTGATGAAATTCCATGTCTAAAAATGGTGTTGCTTCAACTTTTTAAAAATCAAGCCTTTTTGGTGCCAGGAGAAGAAAAGGCTTTACTCCACGGTCAGGAAAAATCCTGCCCAGGAACCAAAATGTTTTTTGAAGCCAAATTTTTTTTTTGAAACCAAATGCAAAAACGGACACCAGGATGAGATTAAGGATGAAATTCCATGTCTAAAAATGGTGTTGCTTCAACTTTTTAAAAATCAAGCCTTTTTGGTGCCAGGAGAAGAAAAGGCTATACTCCACGGTCAGGAAAAATCCTGCCCAGGAACCAAAATGTTTTTTGAAGCCAAATTTTTTTTTTGAAACCAAATACAAAAACGGACACCAGGATGAGATTAAGGATGAAATTCCATGTCTAAAAATGGTGTTGCTTCAACTTTTTAAAAATCAAGCCTTTTTGGTGCCAGGAGAAGAAAAGGCTTTACTCCACGGTCAGGAAAAATCCTGCCCAGGAACCAAAATGTTTTTTGAAGCCAAATTTTTTTTTTGAAACCAAATGCAAAAACGGACACCAGGATGAGTTTCAGGATGAAATTCCATGTCTAAAAATGGTGTTGCTTCAACTTTTTAAAAATCAAGCCTTTTTGGTGCCAGGAGAAGAAAAGGCTATACTCCACGGTCAGGAAAAACCCTGCCCAGGAACCAAAATGTTTTTTGAAGCCAAATTTTTTTTTTGAAACCAAATGCAAAAACGGACACCAGGATGAGATTAAGGATGAAATTCCATGTCTAAAAATGGTGTTGCTTCAACTTTTTAAAAATCAAGCCTTTTTGGTGCCAGGAGAAGAAAAGGCTTTACTCCACGGTCAGGAAAAATCCTGCCCAGGAACCAAAATGTTTTTTGAAGCCAAATTTTTTTTTTGAAACCAAATGCAAAAACGGACACCAGGATGAGTTTCAGGATGAAATTCCATGTCTAAAAATGGTGTTGCTTCAACTTTTTAAAAATCAAGCCTTTTTGGTGCCAGGAGAAGAAAAGGCTATACTCCACGGTCAGGAAAAATCCTGCCCAGGAACCAAAATGTTTTTTGAAGCCAAATTTTTTTTTTGAAACCAAATGCAAAAACGGACACCAGAATGAGTTTCCTGATGAAATTCCATGTCTAAAAATGGTGTTGCTTCAACTTTTTAAAAATCAAGCCTTTTTGGTGCCAGGAGAAGAAAAGGCTTTACTCCACGGTCAGGAAAAATCCTGCCCAGGAACCAAAATGTTTTTTGAAGCCAAATTTTTTTTTTGAAACCAAATGCAAAAACGGACACCAGGATGAGATTAAGGATGAAATTCCATGTCTAAAAATGGTGTTGCTTCAACTTTTTAAAAATCAAGCCTTTTTGGTGCCAGGAGAAGAAAAGGCTATACTCCACGGTCAGGAAAAATCCTGCCCAGGAACCAAAATGTTTTTTGAAGCCAAATTTTTTTTTTGAAACCAAATACAAAAACGGACACCAGGATGAGATTAAGGATGAAATTCCATGTCTAAAAATGGTGTTGCTTCAACTTTTTAAAAATCAAGCCTTTTTGGTGCCAGGAGAAGAAAAGGCTTTACTCCACGGTCAGGAAAAATCCTGCCCAGGAACCAAAATGTTTTTTGAAGCCAAATTTTTTTTTTGAAACCAAATGCAAAAACGGACACCAGGATGAGTTTCAGGATGAAATTCCATGTCTAAAAATGGTGTTGCTTCAACTTTTTAAAAATCAAGCCTTTTTGGTGCCAGGAGAAGAAAAGGCTATACTCCACGGTCAGGAAAAATCCTGCCCAGGAACCAAAATGTTTTTTGAAGCCAAATTTTTTTTTTGAAACCAAATGCAAAAACGGACACCAGAATGAGTTTCCTGATGAAATTCCATGTCTAAAAATGGTGTTGCTTCAACTTTTTAAAAATCAAGCCTTTTTGGTGCCAGGAGAAGAAAAGGCTTTACTCCACGGTCAGGAAAAATCCTGCCCAGGAACCAAAATGTTTTTTGAAGCCAAATTTTTTTTTTGAAACCAAATGCAAAAACGGACACCAGGATGAGATTAAGGATGAAATTCCATGTCTAAAAATGGTGTTGCTTCAACTTTTTAAAAATCAAGCCTTTTTGGTGCCAGGAGAAGAAAAGGCTTTACTCCACGGTCAGGAAAAATCCTGCCCAGGAACCAAAATGTTTTTTGAAGCCAAATTTTTTTTTTTGAAACCAAATACAAAAACGGACACCAGGATGAGTTTCAGGATGAAATTCCATGTCTAAAAATGGTGTTGCTTCAACTTTTTAAAAATCAAGCCTTTTTGGTGCCAGGAGAAGAAAAGGCTTTACTCCACGGTCAGGAAAAATCCTGCCCAGGAACCAAAATGTTTTTTGAAGCCAAATTTTTTTTTTGAAACCAAATGCAAAAACGGACACCAGGATGAGTTTCCTGATGAAATTCCATGTCTAAAAATGGTGTTGCTTCAACTTTTTAAAAATCAAGCCTTTTTGGTGCCAGGAGAAGAAAAGGCTATACTCCACGGTCAGGAAAAATCCTGCCCAGGAACCAAAATGTTTTTTGAAGCCAAATTTTTTTTTTGAAACCAAATGCAAAAACGGACACCAGGATGAGTTTCAGGATGAAATTCCATGTCTAAAAATGGTGTTGCTTCAACTTTTTAAAAATCAAGCCTTTTTGGTGCCAGGAGAAGAAAAGGCTATACTCCACGGTTAGGAAAAATCCTGCCCAGGAACTAAAATGTTTTTTGAAGCCAAATTTTTTTTTTGAAACCAAATGCAAAAACGGACACCAGGATGAGTTTCCTGATGAAATTCCATGTCTAAAAATGGTGTTGCTTCAACTTTTTAAAAATCAAGCCTTTTTGGTGCCAGGAGAAGAAAAGGCTATACTCCACGGTTAGGAAAAATCCTGCCCAGGAACCAAAATGTTTTTTGAAGCCAAATTTTTTTTTTGAAACCAAATGCAAAAACGGACACCAGGATGAGTTTCCTGATGAAATTCCATGTCTAAAAATGGTGTTGCTTCAACTTTTTAAAAATCAAGCCTTTTTGGTGCCAGGAGAAGAAAAGGCTATACTCCACGGTCAGGAAAAATCCTGCCCAGGAACCAAAATGTTTTTTGAAGCCAAATTTTTTTTTTGAAACCAAATGCAAAAACGGACACCAGGATGAGATTAAGGATGAAATTCCATGTCTAAAAATGGTGTTGCTTCAACTTTTTAAAAATCAAGCCTTTTTGGTGCCAGGAGAAGAAAAGGCTATACTCCACGGTCAGGAAAAATCCTGCCCAGGAACCAAAATGTTTTTTGAAGCCAAATTTTTTTTTTGAAACCAAATACAAAAACGGACACCAGGATGAGATTAAGGATGAAATTCCATGTCTAAAAATGGTGTTGCTTCAACTTTTTAAAAATCAAGCCTTTTTGGTGCCAGGAGAAGAAAAGGCTTTACTCCACGGTCAGGAAAAATCCTGCCCAGGAACCAAAATGTTTTTTGAAGCCAAATTTTTTTTTTGAAACCAAATGCAAAAACGGACACCAGGATGAGTTTCAGGATGAAATTCCATGTCTAAAAATGGTGTTGCTTCAACTTTTTAAAAATCAAGCCTTTTTGGTGCCAGGAGAAGAAAAGGCTATACTCCACGGTCAGGAAAAACCCTGCCCAGGAACCAAAATGTTTTTTGAAGCCAAATTTTTTTTTTGAAACCAAATGCAAAAACGGACACCAGAATGAGTTTCCTGATGAAATTCCATGTCTAAAAATGGTGTTGCTTCAACTTTTTAAAAATCAAGCCTTTTTGGTGCCAGGAGAAGAAAAGGCTTTACTCCACGGTCAGGAAAAATCCTGCCCAGGAACCAAAATGTTTTTTGAAGCCAAATTTTTTTTTTGAAACCAAATGCAAAAACGGACACCAGGATGAGATTAAGGATGAAATTCCATGTCTAAAAATGGTGTTGCTTCAACTTTTTAAAAATCAAGCCTTTTTGGTGCCAGGAGAAGAAAAGGCTTTACTCCACGGTCAGGAAAAATCCTGCCCAGGAACCAAAATGTTTTTTGAAGCCAAATTTTTTTTTTTGAAACCAAATACAAAAACGGACACCAGGATGAGTTTCAGGATGAAATTCCATGTCTAAAAATGGTGTTGCTTCAACTTTTTAAAAATCAAGCCTTTTTGGTGCCAGGAGAAGAAAAGGCTTTACTCCACGGTCAGGAAAAATCCTGCCCAGGAACCAAAATGTTTTTTGAAGCCAAATTTTTTTTTTTGAAACCAAATGCAAAAACGGACACCAGGATGAGATTAAGGATGAAATTCCATGTCTAAAAATGGTGTTGCTTCAACTTTTTAAAAATCAAGCCTTTTTGGTGCCAGGAGAAGAAAAGGCTTTACTCCACGGTTAGGAAAAATCCTGCCCAGGAACCAAAATGTTTTTTGAAGCCAAATTTTTTTTTTGAAACCAAATGCAAAAACGGACACCAGGATGAGTTTCAGGATGAAATTCCATGTCTAAAAATGGTGTTGCTTCAACTTTTTAAAAATCAAGCCTTTTTGGTGCCAGGAGAAGAAAAGGCTATACTCCACGGTCAGGAAAAATCCTGCCCAGGAACCAAAATGTTTTTTGAAGCCAAATTTTTTTTTTGAAACCAAATGCAAAAACGGACACCAGGATGAGTTTCAGGATGAAATTCCATGTCTAAAAATGGTGTTGCTTCAACTTTTTAAAAATCAAGCCTTTTTGGTGCCAGGAGAAGAAAAGGCTATACTCCACGGTTAGGAAAAATCCTGCCCAGGAACTAAAATGTTTTTTGAAGCCAAATTTTTTTTTTGAAACCAAATGCAAAAACGGACACCAGGATGAGTTTCAGGATGAAATTCCATGTCTAAAAATGGTGTTGCTTCAACTTTTTAAAAATCAAGCCTTTTTGGTGCCAGGAGAAGAAAAGGCTATACTCCACGGTTAGGAAAAATCCTGCCCAGGAACCAAAATGTTTTTTGAAGCCAAATTTTTTTTTTGAAACCAAATGCAAAAACGGACACCAGGATGAGTTTCCTGATGAAATTCCATGTCTAAAAATGGTGTTGCTTCAACTTTTTAAAAATCAAGCCTTTTTGGTGCCAGGAGAAGAAAAGGCTATACTCCACGGTCAGGAAAAATCCTGCCCAGGAACCAAAATGTTTTTTGAAGCCAAATTTTTTTTTTGAAACCAAATGCAAAAACGGACACCAGGATGAGTTTCAGGATGAAATTCCATGTCTAAAAATGGTGTTGCTTCAACTTTTTAAAAATCAAGCCTTTTTGGTGCCAGGAGAAGAAAAGGCTTTACTCCACGGTCAGGAAAAATCCTGCCCAGGAACCAAAATGTTTTTTGAAGCCAAATTTTTTTTTTGAAACCAAATGCAAAAACGGACACCAGGATGAGTTTCAGGATGAAATTCCATGTCTAAAAATGGTGTTGCTTCAACTTTTTAAAAATCAAGCCTTTTTGGTGCCAGGAGAAGAAAAGGCTATACTCCACGGTCAGGAAAAATCCTGCCCAGGAACCAAAATGTTTTTTGAAGCCAAATTTTTTTTTTTGAAACCAAATACAAAAACGGACACCAGGATGAGTTTCAGGATGAAATTCCATGTCTAAAAATGGTGTTGCTTCAACTTTTTAAAAATCAAGCCTTTTTGGTGCCAGGAGAAGAAAAGGCTTTACTCCACGGTCAGGAAAAATCCTGCCCAGGAACCAAAATGTTTTTTGAAGCCAAATTTTTTTTTTGAAACCAAATGCAAAAACGGACACCAGGATGAGTTTCAGGATGAAATTCCATGTCTAAAAATGGTGTTGCTTCAACTTTTTAAAAATCAAGCCTTTTTGGTGCCAGGAGAAGAAAAGGCTTTACTCCACGGTCAGGAAAAATCCTGCCCAGGAACCAAAATGTTTTTTGAAGCCAAATTTTTTTTTTTGAAACCAAATACAAAAACGGACACCAGGATGAGTTTCAGGATGAAATTCCATGTCTAAAAATGGTGTTGCTTCAACTTTTTAAAAATCAAGCCTTTTTGGTGCCAGGAGAAGAAAAGGCTTTACTCCACGGTCAGGAAAAATCCTGCCCAGGAACCAAAATGTTTTTTGAAGCCAAATTTTTTTTTTGAAACCAAATGCAAAAACGGACACCAGGATGAGTTTCAGGATGAAATTCCATGTCTAAAAATGGTGTTGCTTCAACTTTTTAAAAATCAAGCCTTTTTGGTGCCAGGAGAAGAAAAGGCTATACTCCACGGTCAGGAAAAATCCTGCCCAGGAACCAAAATGTTTTTTGAAGCCAAATTTTTTTTTTGAAACCAAATGCAAAAACGGACACCAGGATGAGTTTCAGGATGAAATTCCATGTCTAAAAATGGTGTTGCTTCAACTTTTTAAAAATCAAGCCTTTTTGGTGCCAGGAGAAGAAAAGGCTATACTCCACGGTTAGGAAAAATCCTGCCCAGGAACTAAAATGTTTTTTGAAGCCAAATTTTTTTTTTGAAACCAAATGCAAAAACGGACACCAGGATGAGTTTCCTGATGAAATTCCATGTCTAAAAATGGTGTTGCTTCAACTTTTTAAAAATCAAGCCTTTTTGGTGCCAGGAGAAGAAAAGGCTATACTCCACGGTTAGGAAAAATCCTGCCCAGGAACCAAAATGTTTTTTGAAGCCAAATTTTTTTTTTGAAACCAAATGCAAAAACGGACACCAGGATGAGTTTCCTGATGAAATTCCATGTCTAAAAATGGTGTTGCTTCAACTTTTTAAAAATCAAGCCTTTTTGGTGCCAGGAGAAGAAAAGGCTATACTCCACGGTCAGGAAAAATCCTGCCAAGGAACCAAAATGTTTTTTGAAGCCAAATTTTTTTTTTTGAAACCAAATGCAAAAACGGACACCAGGATGAGTTTCAGGATGAAATTCCATGTCTAAAAATGGTGTTGCTTCAACTTTTTAAAAATCAAGCCTTTTTGGTGCCAGGAGAAAAAAAGGCTTTACTCCACGGTCAGGAAAAATCCTGCCCAGGAACCAAAATGTTTTTTGAAGCCAAATGTTTTTTTTGAAACCAAATACAAAAACGGACACCAGGATGAGTTTCAGGATGAAATTCCATGTCTAAAAATGGTGTTGCTTCAACTTTTTAAAAATCAAGCCTTTTTGGTGCCAGGAGAAGAAAAGGCTTTACTCCACGGTCAAGAAAAATCCTGCCCAGGAACCAAAATGTTTTTTGAAGCCAAATGTTTTTTTTGAAACCAAATACAAAAACGGACACCAGGATGAGTTTCAGGATGAAATTCCATGTCTAAAAATGGTGTTGCTTCAACTTTTTAAAAATCAAGCCTTTTTGGTGCCAGGAGAAGAAAAGGCTTTACTCCACGGTCAGGAAAAATCCTGCCCAGGAACCAAAATGTTTTTTGAAGCCAATTTTTTTTTTTTAAACCAAATACAAAAACGGACACCAGGATGAGATTAAGGATGAAATTCCATGTCTAAAAATGGTGTTGCTTCAACTTTTTAAAAATCAAGCCTTTTTGGTGCCAGGAGAAGAAAAGGCTTTACTCCACGGTCAGGAAAAATCCTGCCCAGGAACCAAAATGTTTTTTGAAGCCAAATTTTTTTTTTGAAACCAAATGCAAAAACGGACACCAGGATGAGTTTCAGGATGAAATTCCATGTCTAAAAATGGTGTTGCTTCAACTTTTTAAAAATCAAGCCTTTTTGGTGCCAGGAGAAGAAAAGGCTATACTCCACGGTCAGGAAAAATCCTGCCCAGGAACCAAAATGTTTTTTGAAGCCAAATGTTTTTTTTGAAACCAAATACAAAAACGGACACCAGGATGAGTTTCAGGATGAAATTCCATGTCTAAAAATGGTGTTGCTTCAACTTTTTAAAAATCAAGCCTTTTTGGTGCCAGGAGAAGAAAAGGCTTTACTCCACGGTCAGGAAAAATCCTGCCCAGGAACCAAAATGTTTTTTGAAGCCAATTTTTTTTTTTTAAACCAAATACAAAAACGGACACCAGGATGAGATTAAGGATGAAATTCCATGTCTAAAAATGGTGTTGCTTCAACTTTTTAAAAATCAAGCCTTTTTGGTGCCAGGAGAAGAAAAGGCTTTACTCCACGGTCAGGAAAAATCCTGCCCAGGAACCAAAATGTTTTTTGAAGCCAAATTTTTTTTTTGAAACCAAATGCAAAAACGGACACCAGGATGAGTTTCAGGATGAAATTCCATGTCTAAAAATGGTGTTGCTTCAACTTTTTAAAAATCAAGCCTTTTTGGTGCCAGGAGAAGAAAAGGCTATACTCCCCGGTCAGGAAAAATCCTGCCCAGGAACCAAAATGTTTTTTGAAGCCAAATTTTTTTTTTTGAAACCAAATGCAAAAACGGACACCAGAATGAGTTTCCTGATGAAATTCCATGTCTAAAAATGGTGTTGCTTCAACTTTTTAAAAATCAAGCCTTTTTGGTGCCAGGAGAAGAAAAGGCTTTACTCCACGGTCAGGAAAAATCCTGCCCAGGAACCAAAATGTTTTTTGAAGCCAAATTTTTTTTTTGAAACCAAATGCAAAAACGGACACCAGGATGAGATTAAGGATGAAATTCCATGTCTAAAAATGGTGTTGCTTCAACTTTTTAAAAATCAAGCCTTTTTGGTGCCAGGAGAAGAAAAGGCTTTACTCCACGGTCAGGAAAAATCCTGCCCAGGAACCAAAATGTTTTTTGAAGCCAAATTTTTTTTTTTGAAACCAAATACAAAAACGGACACCAGGATGAGTTTCAGGATGAAATTCCATGTCTAAAAATGGTGTTGCTTCAACTTTTTAAAAATCAAGCCTTTTTGGTGCCAGGAGAAGAAAAGGCTTTACTCCACGGTCAGGAAAAATCCTGCCCAGGAACCAAAATGTTTTTTGAAGCCAAATTTTTTTTTTTGAAACCAAATGCAAAAACGGACACCAGGATGAGATTAAGGATGAAATTCCATGTCTAAAAATGGTGTTGCTTCAACTTTTTAAAAATCAAGCCTTTTTGGTGCCAGGAGAAGAAAAGGCTTTACTCCACGGTCAGGAAAAATCCTGCCCAGGAACCAAAATGTTTTTTGAAGCCAAATTTTTTTTTTGAAACCAAATGCAAAAACGGACACCAGGATGAGTTTCAGGATGAAATTCCATGTCTAAAAATGGTGTTGCTTCAATTTTTTAAAAATCAAGCCTTTTTGGTGCCAGGAGAAGAAAAGGCTATACTCCACGGTCAGGAAAAATCCTGCCCAGGAACCAAAATGTTTTTTGAAGCCAAATTTTTTTTTTGAAACCAAATGCAAAAACGGACACCAGGATGAGTTTCAGGATGAAATTCCATGTCTAAAAATGGTGTTGCTTCAACTTTTTAAAAATCAAGCCTTTTTGGTGCCAGGAGAAGAAAAGGCTATACTCCACGGTCAGGAAAAATCCTGCCCAGGAACCAAAATGTTTTTTGAAGCCAAATTTTTTTTTTGAAACCAAATGCAAAAACGGACACCAGGATGAGTTTCAGGATGAAATTCCATGTCTAAAAATGGTGTTGCTTCAACTTTTTAAAAATCAAGCCTTTTTGGTGCCAGGAGAAGAAAAGGCTATACTCCACGGTTAGGAAAAATCCTGCCCAGGAACTAAAATGTTTTTTGAAGCCAAATTTTTTTTTTGAAACCAAATGCAAAAACGGACACCAGAATGAGTTTCAGGATGAAATTCCATGTCTAAAAATGGTGTTGCTTCAACTTTTTAAAAATCAAGCCTTTTTGGTGCCAGGAGAAGAAAAGGCTATACTCCACGGTTAGGAAAAATCCTGCCCAGGAACCAAAATGTTTTTTGAAGCCAAATTTTTTTTTTGAAACCAAATGCAAAAACGGACACCAGGATGAGTTTCCTGATGAAATTCCATGTCTAAAAATGGTGTTGCTTCAACTTTTTAAAAATCAAGCCTTTTTGGTGCCAGGAGAAGAAAAGGCTATACTCCACGGTCAGGAAAAATCCTGCCCAGGAACCAAAATGTTTTTTGAAGCCAAATTTTTTTTTTGAAACCAAATGCAAAAACGGACACCAGGATGAGTTTCCTGATGAAATTCCATGTCTATAAATGGTGTTGCTTCAACTTTTTAAAAATCAAGCCTTTTTGGTGCCAGGAGAAGAAAAGGCTTTACTCCACGGTCAGGAAAAATCCTGCCCAGGAACCAAAATGTTTTTTGAAGCCAAATGTTTTTTTTGAAACCAAATACAAAAACGGACACCAGGATGAGATTAAGGATGAAATTCCATGTCTAAAAATGGTGTTGCTTCAACTTTTTAAAAATCAAGCCTTTTTGGTGCCAGGAGAAGAAAAGGCTTTACTCCACGGTCAGGAAAAATCCTGCCCAGGAACCAAAATGTTTTTTGAAGCCAAATTTTTTTTTTGAAACCAAATGCAAAAACGGACACCAGGATGAGTTTCAGGATGAAATTCCATGTCTAAAAATGGTGTTGCTTCAACTTTTTAAAAATCAAGCCTTTTTGGTGCCAGGAGAAGAAAAGGCTTTACTCCACGGTCAGGAAAAATCCTGCCCAGGAACCAAAATGTTTTTTGAAGCCAAATTTTTTTTTTGAAACCAAATGCAAAAACGGACACCAGGATGAGTTTCAGGATGAAATTCCATGTCTAAAAATGGTGTTGCTTCAACTTTTTAAAAATCAAGCCTTTTTGGTGCCAGGAGAAGAAAAGGCTATACTCCACGGTCAGGAAAAATCCTGCCCAGGAACCAAAATGTTTTTTGAAGCCAAATTTTTTTTTTGAAACCAAATGCAAAAACGGACACCAGGATGAGTTTCCTGATGAAATTCCATGTCTATAAATGGTGTTGCTTCAACTTTTTAAAAATCAAGCCTTTTTGGTGCCAGGAGAAGAAAAGGCTTTACTCCACGGTCAGGAAAAATCCTGCCCAGGAACCAAAATGTTTTTTGAAGCCAAATGTTTTTTTTGAAACCAAATACAAAAACGGACACCAGGATGAGATTAAGGATGAAATTCCATGTCTAAAAATGGTGTTGCTTCAACTTTTTAAAAATCAAGCCTTTTTGGTGCCAGGAGAAGAAAAGGCTTTACTCCACGGTCAGGAAAAATCCTGCCCAGGAACCAAAATCTTTTTTGAAGCCAAATTTTTTTTTTGAAACCAAATGCAAAAACGGACACCAGGATGAGTTTCAGGATGAAATTCCATGTCTAAAAATGGTGTTGCTTCAACTTTTTAAAAATCAAGCCTTTTTGGTGCCAGGAGAAGAAAAGGCTTTACTCCACGGTCAGGAAAAATCCTGCCCAGGAACCAAAATGTTTTTTGAAGCCAAATTTTTTTTTTGAAACCAAATGCAAAAACGGACACCAGGATGAGTTTCCTGATGAAATTCCATGTCTAAAAATGGTGTTGCTTCAACTTTTTAAAAATCAAGCCTTTTTGGTGCCAGGAGAAGAAAAGGCTTTACTCCACGGTCAGGAAAAATCCTGCCCAGGAACCAAAATGTTTTTTGAAGCCAAATTTTTTTTTTTGAAACCAAATACAAAAACGGACACCAGGATGAGTTTCAGGATGAAATTCCATGTCTAAAAATGGTGTTGCTTCAACTTTTTAAAAATCAAGCCTTTTTGGTGCCAGGAGAAGAAAAGGCTTTACTCCACGGTCAGGAAAAATCCTGCCCAGGAACCAAAATGTTTTTTGAAGCCAAATTTTTTTTTTTGAAACCAAATGCAAAAACGGACACCAGGATGAGATTAAGGATGAAATTCCATGTCTAAAAATGGTGTTGCTTCAACTTTTTAAAAATCAAGCCTTTTTGGTGCCAGGAGAAGAAAAGGCTTTACTCCACGGTCAGGAAAAATCCTGCCCAGGAACCAAAATGTTTTTTGAAGCCAAATTTTTTTTTTGAAACCAAATGCAAAAACGGACACCAGGATGAGTTTCAGGATGAAATTCCATGTCTAAAAATGGTGTTGCTTCAACTTTTTAAAAATCAAGCCTTTTTGGTGCCAGGAGAAGAAAAGGCTATACTCCACGGTCAGGAAAAATCCTGCCCAGGAACCAAAATGTTTTTTGAAGCCAAATTTTTTTTTTGAAACCAAATGCAAAAACGGACACCAGGATGAGTTTCAGGATGAAATTCCATGTCTAAAAATGGTGTTGCTTCAACTTTTTAAAAATCAAGCCTTTTTGGTGCCAGGAGAAGAAAAGGCTATACTCCACGGTTAGGAAAAATCCTGCCCAGGAACTAAAATGTTTTTTGAAGCCAAATTTTTTTTTTGAAACCAAATGCAAAAACGGACACCAGAATGAGTTTCAGGATGAAATTCCATGTCTAAAAATGGTGTTGCTTCAACTTTTTAAAAATCAAGCCTTTTTGGTGCCAGGAGAAGAAAAGGCTATACTCCACGGTTAGGAAAAATCCTGCCCAGGAACCAAAATGTTTTTTGAAGCCAAATTTTTTTTTTGAAACCAAATGCAAAAACGGACACCAGGATGAGTTTCCTGATGAAATTCCATGTCTAAAAATGGTGTTGCTTCAACTTTTTAAAAATCAAGCCTTTTTGGTGCCAGGAGAAGAAAAGGCTATACTCCACGGTCAGGAAAAATCCTGCCCAGGAACCAAAATGTTTTTTGAAGCCAAATTTTTTTTTTGAAACCAAATGCAAAAACGGACACCAGGATGAGTTTCCTGATGAAATTCCATGTCTATAAATGGTGTTGCTTCAACTTTTTAAAAATCAAGCCTTTTTGGTGCCAGGAGAAGAAAAGGCTTTACTCCACGGTCAGGAAAAATCCTGCCCAGGAACCAAAATGTTTTTTGAAGCCAAATGTTTTTTTTGAAACCAAATACAAAAACGGACACCAGGATGAGATTAAGGATGAAATTCCATGTCTAAAAATGGTGTTGCTTCAACTTTTTAAAAATCAAGCCTTTTTGGTGCCAGGAGAAGAAAAGGCTTTACTCCACGGTCAGGAAAAATCCTGCCCAGGAACCAAAATGTTTTTTGAAGCCAAATTTTTTTTTTGAAACCAAATGCAAAAACGGACACCAGGATGAGTTTCAGGATGAAATTCCATGTCTAAAAATGGTGTTGCTTCAACTTTTTAAAAATCAAGCCTTTTTGGTGCCAGGAGAAGAAAAGGCTATACTCCACGGTTAGGAAAAATCCTGCCCAGGAACCAAAATGTTTTTTGAAGCCAAATTTTTTTTTTGAAACCAAATGCAAAAACGGACACCAGGATGAGTTTCCTGATGAAATTCCATGTCTAAAAATGGTGTTGCTTCAACTTTTTAAAAATCAAGCCTTTTTGGTGCCAGGAGAAGAAAAGGCTTTACTCCACGGTCAGGAAAAATCCTGCCCAGGAACCAAAATGTTTTTTGAAGCCAAATGTTTTTTTTGAAACCAAATACAAAAACGGACACCAGGATGAGATTAAGGATGAAATTCCATGTCTAAAAATGGTGTTGCTTCAACTTTTTAAAAATCAAGCCTTTTTGGTGCCAGGAGAAGAAAA
This sequence comes from Pituophis catenifer annectens, assembly GCF_029215685.1. Taxonomy (NCBI): domain Eukaryota; kingdom Metazoa; phylum Chordata; class Lepidosauria; order Squamata; family Colubridae; genus Pituophis; species Pituophis catenifer. Next base: position 454,711 of record NW_027256914.1, on the reverse strand, counting down.
GGCTTTACTCCACGGTCAGGAAAAATCCTGCCCAGGAACCAAAATGTTTTTTGAAGCCAAATTTTTTTTTTGAAACCAAATGCAAAAACGGACACCAGGATGAGTTTCAGGATGAAATTCCATGTCTAAAAATGGTGTTGCTTCAACTTTTTAAAAATCAAGCCTTTTTGGTGCCAGGAGAAGAAAAGGCTATACTCCACGGTCAGGAAAAATCCTGCCCAGGAACCAAAATGTTTTTTGAAGCCAAATTTTTTTTTTGAAACCAAATGCAAAAACGGACACCAGGATGAGTTTCAGGATGAAATTCCATGTCTAAAAATGGTGTTGCTTCAACTTTTTAAAAATCAAGCCTTTTTGGTGCCAGGAGAAGAAAAGGCTATACTCCACGGTTAGGAAAAATCCTGCCCAGGAACTAAAATGTTTTTTGAAGCCAAATTTTTTTTTTGAAACCAAATGCAAAAACGGACACCAGAATGAGTTTCAGGATGAAATTCCATGTCTAAAAATGGTGTTGCTTCAACTTTTTAAAAATCAAGCCTTTTTGGTGCCAGGAGAAGAAAAGGCTATACTCCACGGTCAGGAAAAATCCTGCCCAGGAACCAAAATGTTTTTTGAAGCCAAATTTTTTTTTTGAAACCAAATGCAAAAACGGACACCAGGATGAGTTTCAGGATGAAATTCCATGTCTAAAAATGGTGTTGCTTCAACTTTTTAAAAATCAAGCCTTTTTGGTGCCAGGAGAAGAAAAGGCTATACTCCACGGTGAGGAAAAATCCTGCCCAGGAACTAAAATGTTTTTTGAAGCCAAATTTTTTTTTTGAAACCAAATGCAAAAACGGACACCAGGATGAGTTTCCTGATGAAATTCCATGTCTATAAATGGTGTTGCTTCAACTTTTTAAAAATCAAGCCTTTTTGGTGCCAGGAGAAGAAAAGGCTTTACTCCACGGTCAGGAAAAATCCTGCCCAGGAACCAAAATGTTTTTTGAAGCCAAATGTTTTTTTTGAAACCAAATACAAAAACGGACACCAGGATGAGATTAAGGATGAAATTCCATGTCTAAAAATGGTGTTGCTTCAACTTTTTAAAAATCAAGCCTTTTTGGTGCCAGGAGAAGAAAAGGCTTTACTCCACGGTCAGGAAAAATCCTGCCCAGGAACCAAAATGTTTTTTGAAGCCAAATTTTTTTTTTGAAACCAAATGCAAAAACGGACACCAGGATGAGTTTCAGGATGAAATTCCATGTCTAAAAATGGTGTTGCTTCAACTTTTTAAAAATCAAGCCTTTTTGGTGCCAGGAGAAGAAAAGGCTATACTCCACGGTCAGGAAAAATCCTGCCCAGGAACCAAAATGTTTTTTGAAGCCAAATTTTTTTTTTGAAACCAAATGCAAAAACGGACACCAGAATGAGTTTCCTGATGAAATTCCATGTCTAAAAATGGTGTTGCTTCAACTTTTTAAAAATCAAGCCTTTTTGGTGCCAGGAGAAGAAAAGGCTTTACTCCACGGTCAGGAAAAATCCTGCCCAGGAACCAAAATGTTTTTTGAAGCCAAATTTTTTTTTTGAAACCAAATGCAAAAACGGACACCAGGATGAGATTAAGGATGAAATTCCATGTCTAAAAATGGTGTTGCTTCAACTTTTTAAAAATCAGGCCTTTTTGGTGCCAGGAGAAGAAAAGGCTTTACTCCACGGTCAGGAAAAATCCTGCCCAGGAACCAAAATGTTTTTTGAAGCCAAATTTTTTTTTTTGAAACCAAATACAAAAACGGACACCAGAATGAGTTTCCTGATGAAATTCCATGTCTAAAAATGGTGTTGCTTCAACTTTTTAAAAATCAAGCCTTTTTGGTGCCAGGAGAAGAAAAGGCTTTACTCCACGGTCAGGAAAAATCCTGCCCAGGAACCAAAATGTTTTTTGAAGCCAAATTTTTTTTTTGAAACCAAATGCAAAAACGGACACCAGGATGAGATTAAGGATGAAATTCCATGTCTAAAAATGGTGTTGCTTCAACTTTTTAAAAATCAGGCCTTTTTGGTGCCAGGAGAAGAAAAGGCTTTACTCCACGGTCAGGAAAAATCCTGCCCAGGAACCAAAATGTTTTTTGAAGCCAAATTTTTTTTTTTGAAACCAAATACAAAAACGGACACCAGGATGAGATTAAGGATGAAATTCCATGTCTAAAAATGGTGTTGCTTCAACTTTTTAAAAATCAAGCCTTTTTGGTGCCAGGAGAAGAAAAGGCTTTACTCCACGGTCAGGAAAAATCCTGCCCAGGAACCAAAATGTTTTTTGAAGCCAAATTTTTTTTTTGAAACCAAATGCAAAAACGGACACCAGGATGAGTTTCAGGATGAAATTCCATGTCTAAAAATGGTGTTGCTTCAACTTTTTAAAAATCAAGCCCTTTTGGTGCCAGGAGAAGAAAAGGCTATACTCCACGGTCAGGAAAAATCCTGCCCAGGAACCAAAATGTTTTTTGAAGCCAAATTTTTTTTTTGAAACCAAATGCAAAAACGGACACCAGGATGAGATTAAGGATGAAATTCCATGTCTAAAAATGGTGTTGCTTCAACTTTTTAAAAATCAAGCCTTTTTGGTGCCAGGAGAAGAAAAGGCTTTACTCCACGGTCAGGAAAAATCCTGCCCAGGAACCAAAATGTTTTTTGAAGCCAAATTTTTTTTTTGAAACCAAATGCAAAAACGGACACCAGGATGAGTTTCAGGATGAAATTCCATGTCTAAAAATGGTGTTGCTTCAACTTTTTAAAAATCAAGCCTTTTTGGTGCCAGGAGAAGAAAAGGCTATACTCCACGGTCAGGAAAAATCCTGCCCAGGAACCAAAATGTTTTTTGAAGCCAAATTTTTTTTTTGAAACCAAATGCAAAAACGGACACCAGGATGAGTTTCAGGATGAAATTCCATGTCTAAAAATGGTGTTGCTTCAACTTTTTAAAATTCAAGCCTTTTTGGTGCCAGGAGAAGAAAAGGCTATAATTCACGGTTAGGAAAAATCCTGCCCAGGAACCAAAATGTTTTTTGAAGCCAAATTTTTTTTTTGAAACCAAATGCAAAAACGGACACCAGGATGAGTTTCCTGATGAAATTCCATGTCTAAAAATGGTGTTGCTTCAACTTTTTAAAAATCAAGCCTTTTTGGTGCCAGGAGAAGAAAAGGCTTTACTCCACGGTCAGGAAAAATCCTGCCCAGGAACCAAAATGTTTTCTGAAGCCAAATTTTTTTTTTGAAACCAAATGCAAAAACGGACACCAGGATGAGATTAAGGATGAAATTCCATGTCTAAAAATGGTGTTGCTTCAACTTTTTAAAAATCAAGCCTTTTTGGTGCCAGGAGAAGAAAAGGCTTTACTCCACGGTCAGGAAAAATCCTGCCCAGGAACCAAAATGTTTTTTGAAGCCAAATTTTTTTTTTGAAACCAAATGCAAAAACGGACACCAGGATGAGATTAAGGATGAAATTCCATGTCTAAAAATGGTGTTGCTTCAACTTTTTAAAAATCAAGCCTTTTTGGTGCCAGGAGAAGAAAAGGCTTTACTCCACGGTCAGGAAAAATCCTGCCCAGGAACCAAAATGTTTTTTGAAGCCAAATTTTTTTTTTTGAAACCAAATACAAAAACGGACACCAGGATGAGTTTCAGGATGAAATTCCATGTCTAAAAATGGTGTTGCTTCAACTTTTTAAAAATCAAGCCTTTTTGGTGCCAGGAGAAGAAAAGGCTTTACTCCACGGTCAGGAAAAATCCTGCCCAGGAACCAAAATGTTTTTTGAAGCCAAATTTTTTTTTTTGAAACCAAATACAAAAACGGACACCAGGATGAGTTTCAGGATGAAATTCCATGTCTAAAAATGGTGTTGCTTCAACTTTTTAAAAATCAAGCCTTTTTGGTGCCAGGAGAAGAAAAGGCTTTACTCCACGGTCAGGAAAAATCCTGCCCAGGAACCAAAATGTTTTTTGAAGCCAAATTTTTTTTTTTGAAACCAAATGCAAAAACGGACACCAGGATGAGATTAAGGATGAAATTCCATGTCTAAAAATGGTGTTGCTTCAACTTTTTAAAAATCAAGCCTTTTTGGTGCCAGGAGAAGAAAAGGCTTTACTCCACGGTCAGGAAAAATCCTGCCCAGGAACCAAAATGTTTTTTGAAGCCAAATTTTTTTTTTGAAACCTAATGCAAAAACGGACACCAGGATGAGTTTCAGGATGAAATTCCATGTCTAAAAATGGTGTTGCTTCAACTTTTTAAAAATCAAGCCTTTTCGGTGCCAGGAGAAGAAAAGGCTTTACTCCACGGTCAGGAAAAATCCTGCCCAGGAACCAAAATGTTTTTTGAAGCCAAATGTTTTTTTTGAAACCAAATACAAAAACGGACACCAGGATGAGTTTCCTGATGAAATTCCATGTCTAAAAATGGTGTTGCTTCAACTTTTTAAAAATCAAGCCTTTTTGGTGCCAGGAGAAGAAAAGGCTATACTCCACGGTCAGGAAAAATCCTGCCCAGGAACCAAAATGTTTTTTCAAGCCAAATTTTTTTTTTGAAACCAAATGCAAAAACGGACACCAGGATGAGTTTCCTGATGAAATTCCATGTCTAAAAATGGTGTTGCTTCAACTTTTTAAAAATCAAGCCTTTTTGGTGCCAGGAGAAGAAAAGGCTTTACTCCACGGTCAGGAAAAATCCTGCCCAGGAACCAAAATGTTTTTTGAAGCCAAATGTTTTTTTTGAAACCAAATACAAAAACGGACACCAGGATGAGTTTCAGGATGAAATTCCATGTCTAAAAATGGTGTTGCTTCAACTTTTTAAAAATCAAGCCTTTTTGGTGCCAGGAGAAGAAAAGGCTTTACTCCACGGTCAGGAAAAATCCTGCCCAGGAACCAAAATGTTTTTTGAAGCCAATTTTTTTTTTTAAACCAAATACAAAAACGGACACCAGGATGAGATTAAGGATGAAATTCCATGTCTAAAAATGGTGTTGCTTCAACTTTTTAAAAATCAAGCCTTTTTGGTGCCAGGAGAAGAAAAGGCTTTACTCCACGGTCAGGAAAAATCCTGCCCAGGAACCAAAATGTTTTTTGAAGCCAAATTTTTTTTTTGAAACCAAATGCAAAAACGGACACCAGGATGAGTTTCAGGATGAAATTCCATGTCTAAAAATGGTGTTGCTTCAACTTTTTAAAAATCAAGCCTTTTTGGTGCCAGGAGAAGAAAAGGCTATACTCCACGGTCAGGAAAAATCCTGCCCAGGAACCAAAATGTTTTTTGAAGCCAAATTTTTTTTTTGAAACCAAATGCAAAAACGGACACCAGAATGAGTTTCCTGATGAAATTCCATGTCTAAAAATGGTGTTGCTTCAACTTTTTAAAAATCAAGCCTTTTTGGTGCCAGGAGAAGAAAAGGCTTTACTCCACGGTCAGGAAAAATCCTGCCCAGGAACCAAAATGTTTTTTGAAGCCAAATTTTTTTTTTGAAACCAAATGCAAAAACGGACACCAGGATGAGTTTAAGGATGAAATTCCATGTCTAAAAATGGTGTTGCTTCAACTTTTTAAAAATCAAGCCTTTTTGGTGCCAGGAGAAGAAAAGGCTATACTCCACGGTCAGGAAAAATCCTGCCCAGGAACCAAAATGTTTTTTGAAGCCAAATTTTTTTTTTGAAACCAAATACAAAAACGGACACCAGGATGAGATTAAGGATGAAATTCCATGTCTAAAAATGGTGTTGCTTCAACTTTTTAAAAATCAAGCCTTTTTGGTGCCAGGAGAAGAAAAGGCTTTACTCCACGGTCAGGAAAAATCCTGCCCAGGAACCAAAATGTTTTTTGAAGCCAAATTTTTTTTTTGAAACCAAATGCAAAAACGGACACCAGGATGAGTTTCAGGATGAAATTCCATGTCTAAAAATGGTGTTGCTTCAACTTTTTAAAAATCAAGCCTTTTTGGTGCCAGGAGAAGAAAAGGCTATACTCCACGGTCAGGAAAAATCCTGCCCAGGAACCAAAATGTTTTTTGAAGCCAAATTTTTTTTTTGAAACCAAATGCAAAAACGGACACCAGAATGAGTTTCCTGATGAAATTCCATGTCTAAAAATGGTGTTGCTTCAACTTTTTAAAAATCAAGCCTTTTTGGTGCCAGGAGAAGAAAAGGCTTTACTCCACGGTCAGGAAAAATCCTGCCCAGGAACCAAAATGTTTTTTGAAGCCAAATTTTTTTTTTGAAACCAAATGCAAAAACGGACACCAGGATGAGTTTAAGGATGAAATTCCATGTCTAAAAATGGTGTTGCTTCAACTTTTTAAAAATCAAGCCTTTTTGGTGCCAGGAGAAGAAAAGGCTATACTCCACGGTCAGGAAAAATCCTGCCCAGGAACCAAAATGTTTTTTGAAGCCAAATTTTTTTTTTGAAACCAAATACAAAAACGGACACCAGGATGAGATTAAGGATGAAATTCCATGTCTAAAAATGGTGTTGCTTCAACTTTTTAAAAATCAAGCCTTTTTGGTGCCAGGAGAAGAAAAGGCTTTACTCCACGGTCAGGAAAAATCCTGCCCAGGAACCAAAATGTTTTTTGAAGCCAAATTTTTTTTTTGAAACCTAATGCAAAAACGGACACCAGGATGAGTTTCAGGATGAAATTCCATGTCTAAAAATGGTGTTGCTTCAACTTTTTAAAAATCAAGCCTTTTCGGTGCCAGGAGAAGAAAAGGCTTTACTCCACGGTCAGGAAAAATCCTGCCCAGGAACCAAAATGTTTTTTGAAGCCAAATGTTTTTTTTGAAACCAAATACAAAAACGGACACCAGGATGAGTTTCCTGATGAAATTCCATGTCTAAAAATGGTGTTGCTTCAACTTTTTAAAAATCAAGCCTTTTTGGTGCCAGGAGAAGAAAAGGCTATACTCCACGGTCAGGAAAAATCCTGCCCAGGAACCAAAATGTTTTTTCAAGCCAAATTTTTTTTTTGAAACCAAATGCAAAAACGGACACCAGGATGAGTTTCCTGATGAAATTCCATGTCTAAAAATGGTGTTGCTTCAACTTTTTAAAAATCAAGCCTTTTTGGTGCCAGGAGAAGAAAAGGCTTTACTCCACGGTCAGGAAAAATCCTGCCCAGGAACCAAAATGTTTTTTGAAGCCAAATGTTTTTTTTGAAACCAAATACAAAAACGGACACCAGGATGAGTTTCAGGATGAAATTCCATGTCTAAAAATGGTGTTGCTTCAACTTTTTAAAAATCAAGCCTTTTTGGTGCCAGGAGAAGAAAAGGCTTTACTCCACGGTCAGGAAAAATCCTGCCCAGGAACCAAAATGTTTTTTGAAGCCAATTTTTTTTTTTAAACCAAATACAAAAACGGACACCAGGATGAGATTAAGGATGAAATTCCATGTCTAAAAATGGTGTTGCTTCAACTTTTTAAAAATCAAGCCTTTTTGGTGCCAGGAGAAGAAAAGGCTTTACTCCACGGTCAGGAAAAATCCTGCCCAGGAACCAAAATGTTTTTTGAAGCCAAATTTTTTTTTTGAAACCAAATGCAAAAACGGACACCAGGATGAGTTTCAGGATGAAATTCCATGTCTAAAAATGGTGTTGCTTCAACTTTTTAAAAATCAAGCCTTTTTGGTGCCAGGAGAAGAAAAGGCTATACTCCACGGTCAGGAAAAATCCTGCCCAGGAACCAAAATGTTTTTTGAAGCCAAATTTTTTTTTTGAAACCAAATGCAAAAACGGACACCAGAATGAGTTTCCTGATGAAATTCCATGTCTAAAAATGGTGTTGCTTCAACTTTTTAAAAATCAAGCCTTTTTGGTGCCAGGAGAAGAAAAGGCTTTACTCCACGGTCAGGAAAAATCCTGCCCAGGAACCAAAATGTTTTTTGAAGCCAAATTTTTTTTTTGAAACCAAATGCAAAAACGGACACCAGGATGAGTTTAAGGATGAAATTCCATGTCTAAAAATGGTGTTGCTTCAACTTTTTAAAAATCAAGCCTTTTTGGTGCCAGGAGAAGAAAAGGCTATACTCCACGGTCAGGAAAAATCCTGCCCAGGAACCAAAATGTTTTTTGAAGCCAAATTTTTTTTTTGAAACCAAATACAAAAACGGACACCAGGATGAGATTAAGGATGAAATTCCATGTCTAAAAATGGTGTTGCTTCAACTTTTTAAAAATCAAGCCTTTTTGGTGCCAGGAGAAGAAAAGGCTTTACTCCACGGTCAGGAAAAATCCTGCCCAGGAACCAAAATGTTTTTTGAAGCCAAATTTTTTTTTTGAAACCAAATGCAAAAACGGACACCAGGATGAGTTTCAGGATGAAATTCCATGTCTAAAAATGGTGTTGCTTCAACTTTTTAAAAATCAAGCCTTTTTGGTGCCAGGAGAAGAAAAGGCTATACTCCACGGTCAGGAAAAATCCTGCCCAGGAACCAAAATGTTTTTTGAAGCCAAATTTTTTTTTTGAAACCAAATGCAAAAACGGACACCAGAATGAGTTTCCTGATGAAATTCCATGTCTAAAAATGGTGTTGCTTCAACTTTTTAAAAATCAAGCCTTTTTGGTGCCAGGAGAAGAAAAGGCTTTACTCCACGGTCAGGAAAAATCCTGCCCAGGAACCAAAATGTTTTTTGAAGCCAAATTTTTTTTTTGAAACCAAATGCAAAAACGGACACCAGGATGAGTTTAAGGATGAAATTCCATGTCTAAAAATGGTGTTGCTTCAACTTTTTAAAAATCAAGCCTTTTTGGTGCCAGGAGAAGAAAAGGCTATACTCCACGGTCAGGAAAAATCCTGCCCAGGAACCAAAATGTTTTTTGAAGCCAAATTTTTTTTTTGAAACCAAATACAAAAACGGACACCAGGATGAGATTAAGGATGAAATTCCATGTCTAAAAATGGTGTTGCTTCAACTTTTTAAAAATCAAGCCTTTTTGGTGCCAGGAGAAGAAAAGGCTTTACTCCACGGTCAGGAAAAATCCTGCCCAGGAACCAAAATGTTTTTTGAAGCCAAATTTTTTTTTTGAAACCAAATGCAAAAACGGACACCAGGATGAGTTTCAGGATGAAATTCCATGTCTAAAAATGGTGTTGCTTCAACTTTTTAAAAATCAAGCCTTTTTGGTGCCAGGAGAAGAAAAGGCTATACTCCACGGTCAGGAAAAATCCTGCCCAGGAACCAAAATGTTTTTTGAAGCCAAATTTTTTTTTTGAAACCAAATGCAAAAACGGACACCAGAATGAGTTTCCTGATGAAATTCCATGTCTAAAAATGGTGTTGCTTCAACTTTTTAAAAATCAAGCCTTTTTGGTGCCAGGAGAAGAAAAGGCTTTACTCCACGGTCAGGAAAAATCCTGCCCAGGAACCAAAATGTTTTTTGAAGCCAAATTTTTTTTTTGAAACCAAATGCAAAAACGGACACCAGGATGAGTTTCAGGATGAAATTCCATGTCTAAAAATGGTGTTGCTTCAACTTTTTAAAAATCAAGCCTTTTTGGTGCCAGGAGAAGAAAAGGCTATACTCCACGGTTAGGAAAAATCCTGCCCAGGAACTAAAATGTTTTTTGAAGCCAAATTTTTTTTTTGAAACCAAATGCAAAAACGGACACCAGAATGAGTTTCAGGATGAAATTCCATGTCTAAAAATGGTGTTGCTTCAACTTTTTAAAAATCAAGCCTTTTTGGTGCCAGGAGAAGAAAAGGCTATACTCCACGGTCAGGAAAAATCCTGCCCAGGAACCAAAATGTTTTTTGAAGCCAAATTTTTTTTTTGAAACCAAATGCAAAAACGGACACCAGGATGAGTTTCCTGATGAAATTCCATGTCTATAAATGGTGTTGCTTCAACTTTTTAAAAATCAAGCCTTTTTGGTGCCAGGAGAAGAAAAGGCTTTACTCCACGGTCAGGAAAAATCCTGCCCAGGAACCAAAATGTTTTTTGAAGCCAAATTTTTTTTTTGAAACCAAATGCAAAAACGGACACCAGGATGAGTTTCAGGATGAAATTCCATGTCTAAAAATGGTGTTGCTTCAACTTTTTAAAAATCAAGCCTTTTTGGTGCCAGGAGAAGAAAAGGCTATACTCCACGGTTAGGAAAAATCCTGCCCAGGAACCAAAATGTTTTTTGAAGCCAAATTTTTTTTTTGAAACCAAATGCAAAAACGGACACCAGGATGAGTTTCCTGATGAAATTCCATGTCTAAAAATGGTGTTGCTTCAACTTTTTAAAAATCAAGCCTTTTTGGTGCCAGGAGAAGAAAAGGCTATACTCCACGGTCAGGAAAAATCCTGCCCAGGAACCAAAATGTTTTTTGAAGCCAAATTTTTTTTTTGAAACCAAATGCAAAAACGGACACCAGGATGAGTTTCCTGATGAAATTCCATGTCTATAAATGGTGTTGCTTCAACTTTTTAAAAATCAAGCCTTTTTGGTGCCAGGAGAAGAAAAGGCTTTACTCCACGGTCAGGAAAAATCCTGCCCAGGAACCAAAATGTTTTTTGAAGCCAAATGTTTTTTTTGAAACCAAATACAAAAACGGACACCAGGATGAGATTAAGGATGAAATTCCATGTCTAAAAATGGTGTTGCTTCAACTTTTTAAAAATCAAGCCTTTTTGGTGCCAGGAGAAGAAAAGGCTTTACTCCACGGTCAGGAAAAATCCTGCCCAGGAACCAAAATGTTTTTTGAAGCCAAATTTTTTTTTTGAAACCAAATGCAAAAACGGACACCAGGATGAGTTTCAGGATGAAATTCCATGTCTAAAAATGGTGTTGCTTCAACTTTTTAAAAATCAAGCCTTTTTGGTGCCAGGAGAAGAAAAGGCTATACTCCACGGTCAGGAAAAATCCTGCCCAGGAACCAAAATGTTTTTTGAAGCCAAATTTTTTTTTTGAAACCAAATGCAAAAACGGACACCAGGATGAGATTAAGGATGAAATTCCATGTCTAAAAATGGTGTTGCTTCAACTTTTTAAAAATCAGGCCTTTTTGGTGCCAGGAGAAGAAAAGGCTTTACTCCACGGTCAGGAAAAATCCTGCCCAGGAACCAAAATGTTTTTTGAAGCCAAATTTTTTTTTTTGAAACCAAATACAAAAACGGACACCAGGATGAGATTAAGGATGAAATTCCATGTCTAAAAATGGTGTTGCTTCAACTTTTTAAAAATCAAGCCTTTTTGGTGCCAGGAGAAGAAAAGGCTTTACTCCACGGTCAGGAAAAATCCTGCCCAGGAACCAAAATGTTTTTTGAAGCCAAATTTTTTTTTTGAAACCAAATGCAAAAACGGACACCAGGATGAGTTTCAGGATGAAATTCCATGTCTAAAAATGGTGTTGCTTCAACTTTTTAAAAATCAAGCCTTTTTGGTGCCAGGAGAAGAAAAGGCTATACTCCACGGTCAGGAAAAATCCTGCCCAGGAACCAAAATGTTTTTTGAAGCCAAATTTTTTTTTTGAAACCAAATGCAAAAACGGACACCAGGATGAGATTAAGGATGAAATTCCATGTCTAAAAATGGTGTTGCTTCAACTTTTTAAAAATCAAGCCTTTTTGGTGCCAGGAGAAGAAAAGGCTTTACTCCACGGTCAGGAAAAATCCTGCCCAGGAACCAAAATGTTTTTTGAAGCCAAATTTTTTTTTTGAAACCAAATGCAAAAACGGACACCAGGATGAGTTTCAGGATGAAATTCCATGTCTAAAAATGGTGTTGCTTCAACTTTTTAAAAATCAAGCCTTTTTGGTGCCAGGAGAAGAAAAGGCTATACTCCACGGTCAGGAAAAATCCTGCCCAGGAACCAAAATGTTTTTTGAAGCCAAATTTTTTTTTTGAAACCAAATGCAAAAACGGACACCAGGATGAGTTTCAGGATGAAATTCCATGTCTAAAAATGGTGTTGCTTCAACTTTTTAAAATTCAAGCCTTTTTGGTGCCAGGAGAAGAAAAGGCTATAATTCACGGTTAGGAAAAATCCTGCCCAGGAACCAAAATGTTTTTTGAAGCCAAATTTTTTTTTTGAAACCAAATGCAAAAACGGACACCAGGATGAGTTTCCTGATGAAATTCCATGTCTAAAAATGGTGTTGCTTCAACTTTTTAAAAATCAAGCCTTTTTGGTGCCAGGAGAAGAAAAGGCTTTACTCCACGGTCAGGAAAAATCCTGCCCAGGAACCAAAATGTTTTCTGAAGCCAAATTTTTTTTTTGAAACCAAATGCAAAAACGGACACCAGGATGAGATTAAGGATGAAATTCCATGTCTAAAAATGGTGTTGCTTCAACTTTTTAAAAATCAAGCCTTTTTGGTGCCAGGAGAAGAAAAGGCTTTACTCCACGGTCAGGAAAAATCCTGCCCAGGAACCAAAATGTTTTTTGAAGCCAAATTTTTTTTTTGAAACCAAATGCAAAAACGGACACCAGGATGAGATTAAGGATGAAATTCCATGTCTAAAAATGGTGTTGCTTCAACTTTTTAAAAATCAAGCCTTTTTGGTGCCAGGAGAAGAAAAGGCTTTACTCCACGGTCAGGAAAAATCCTGCCCAGGAACCAAAATGTTTTTTGAAGCCAAATTTTTTTTTTTGAAACCAAATACAAAAACGGACACCAGGATGAGTTTCAGGATGAAATTCCATGTCTAAAAATGGTGTTGCTTCAACTTTTTAAAAATCAAGCCTTTTTGGTGCCAGGAGAAGAAAAGGCTTTACTCCACGGTCAGGAAAAATCCTGCCCAGGAACCAAAATGTTTTTTGAAGCCAAATTTTTTTTTTTGAAACCAAATACAAAAACGGACACCAGGATGAGTTTCAGGATGAAATTCCATGTCTAAAAATGGTGTTGCTTCAACTTTTTAAAAATCAAGCCTTTTTGGTGCCAGGAGAAGAAAAGGCTTTACTCCACGGTCAGGAAAAATCCTGCCCAGGAACCAAAATGTTTTTTGAAGCCAAATTTTTTTTTTTGAAACCAAATGCAAAAACGGACACCAGGATGAGATTAAGGATGAAATTCCATGTCTAAAAATGGTGTTGCTTCAACTTTTTAAAAATCAAGCCTTTTTGGTGCCAGGAGAAGAAAAGGCTTTACTCCACGGTCAGGAAAAATCCTGCCCAGGAACCAAAATGTTTTTTGAAGCCAAATTTTTTTTTTGAAACCTAATGCAAAAACGGACACCAGGATGAGTTTCAGGATGAAATTCCATGTCTAAAAATGGTGTTGCTTCAACTTTTTAAAAATCAAGCCTTTTCGGTGCCAGGAGAAGAAAAGGCTTTACTCCACGGTCAGGAAAAATCCTGCCCAGGAACCAAAATGTTTTTTGAAGCCAAATGTTTTTTTTGAAACCAAATACAAAAACGGACACCAGGATGAGTTTCCTGATGAAATTCCATGTCTAAAAATGGTGTTGCTTCAACTTTTTAAAAATCAAGCCTTTTTGGTGCCAGGAGAAGAAAAGGCTATACTCCACGGTCAGGAAAAATCCTGCCCAGGAACCAAAATGTTTTTTGAAGCCAAATTTTTTTTTTGAAACCAAATGCAAAAACGGACACCAGGATGAGTTTCAGGATGAAATTCCATGTCTAAAAATGGTGTTGCTTCAACTTTTTAAAAATCAAGCGTTTTTGGTGCCAGGAGACGAAAAGGCTATACTCCACGGTTAGGAAAAATCCTGCCCAGGAACTAAAATGTTTTTTGAAGCCAAATTTTTTTTTTGAAACCAAATGCAAAAACGGACACCAGGATGAGTTTCAGGATGAAATTCCATGTCTAAAAATGGTGTTGCTTCAACTTTTTAAAAATCAAGCCTTTTTGGTGCCAGGAGAAGAAAAGGCTATACTCCACGGTTAGGAAAAATCCTGCCCAGGAACCAAAATGTTTTTTGAAGCCAAATTTTTTTTTTGAAACCAAATGCAAAAACGGACACCAGGATGAGTTTCCTGATGAAATTCCATGTCTAAAAATGGTGTTGCTTCAACTTTTTAAAAATCAAGCCTTTTTGGTGCCAGGAGAAGAAAAGGCTATACTCCACGGTCAGGAAAAATCCTGCCCAGGAACCAAAATGTTTTTTCAAGCCAAATTTTTTTTTTGAAACCAAATGCAAAAACGGACACCAGGATGAGTTTCCTGATGAAATTCCATGTCTAAAAATGGTGTTGCTTCAACTTTTTAAAAATCAAGCCTTTTTGGTGCCAGGAGAAGAAAAGGCTTTACTCCACGGTCAGGAAAAATCCTGCCCAGGAACCAAAATGTTTTTTGAAGCCAAATTTTTTTTTTGAAACCAAATACAAAAACGGACACCAGGATGAGTTTCAGGATGAAATTCCATGTCTAAAAATGGTGTTGCTTCAACTTTTTAAAAATCAAGCCTTTTTGGTGCCAGGAGAAGAAAAGGCTTTACTCCACGGTCAGGAAAAATCCTGCCCAGGAACCAAAATGTTTTTTGAAGCCAATTTTTTTTTTTAAACCAAATACAAAAACGGACACCAGGATGAGATTAAGGATGAAATTCCATGTCTAAAAATGGTGTTGCTTCAACTTTTTAAAAATCAAGCCTTTTTGGTGCCAGGAGAAGAAAAGGCTTTACTCCACGGTCAGGAAAAATCCTGCCCAGGAACCAAAATGTTTTTTGAAGCCAAATTTTTTTTTTGAAACCAAATGCAAAAACGGACACCAGGATGAGTTTCAGGATGAAATTCCATGTCTAAAAATGGTGTTGTTTCAACTTTTTAAAAATCAAGCCTTTTTGGTGCCAGGAGAAGAAAAGGCTATACTCCACGGTCAGGAAAAATCCTGCCCAGGAACCAAAATGTTTTTTGAAGCCAAATTTTTTTTTTGAAACCAAATGCAAAAACGGACACCAGAATGAGTTTCCTGATGAAATTCCATGTCTAAAAATGGTGTTGCTTCAACTTTTTAAAAATCAAGCCTTTTTGGTGCCAGGAGAAGAAAAGGCTTTACTCCACGGTCAGGAAAAATCCTGCCCAGGAACCAAAATGTTTTTTGAAGCCAAATTTTTTTTTTGAAACCAAATGCAAAAACGGACACCAGGATGAGATTAAGGATGAAATTCCATGTCTAAAAATGGTGTTGCTTCAACTTTTTAAAAATCAAGCCTTTTTGGTGCCAGGAGAAGAAAAGGCTATACTCCACGGTCAGGAAAAATCCTGCCCAGGAACCAAAATGTTTTTTGAAGCCAAATTTTTTTTTTGAAACCAAATGCAAAAACGGACACCAGAATGAGTTTCCTGATGAAATTCCATGTCTAAAAATGGTGTTGCTTCAACTTTTTAA
This sequence comes from Pituophis catenifer annectens, assembly GCF_029215685.1. Lineage (NCBI taxonomy): Eukaryota > Metazoa > Chordata > Lepidosauria > Squamata > Colubridae > Pituophis > Pituophis catenifer. Next base: position 439,404 of record NW_027256914.1, on the reverse strand, counting down.
AAATCAAGCCTTTTTGGTGCCAGGAGAAGAAAAGGCTTTACTCCACGGTCAGGAAAAATCCTGCCCAGGAACCAAAATGTTTTTTGAAGCCAAATTTTTTTTTTGAAACCAAATGCAAAAACGGACACCAGGATGAGATTAAGGATGAAATTCCATGTCTAAAAATGGTGTTGCTTCAACTTTTTAAAAATCAAGCCTTTTTGGTGCCAGGAGAAGAAAAGGCTTTACTCCACGGTCAGGAAAAATCCTGCCCAGGAACCAAAATGTTTTTTGAAGCCAAATTTTTTTTTTGAAACCAAATGCAAAAACGGACACCAGGATGAGTTTCAGGATGAAATTCCATGTCTAAAAATGGTGTTGCTTCAACTTTTTAAAAATCAAGCCTTTTTGGTGCCAGGAGAAGAAAAGGCTATACTCCACGGTCAGGAAAAATCCTGCCCAGGAACCAAAATGTTTTTTGAAGCCAAATTTTTTTTTTGAAACCAAATGCAAAAACGGACACCAGAATGAGTTTCCTGATGAAATTCCATGTCTAAAAATGGTGTTGCTTCAACTTTTTAAAAATCAAGCCTTTTTGGTGCCAGGAGAAGAAAAGGCTTTACTCCACGGTCAGGAAAAATCCTGCCCAGGAACCAAAATGTTTTTTGAAGCCAAATTTTTTTTTTGAAACCAAATGCAAAAACGGACACCAGGATGAGATTAAGGATGAAATTCCATGTCTAAAAATGGTGTTGCTTCAACTTTTTAAAAATCAAGCCTTTTTGGTGCCAGGAGAAGAAAAGGCTTTACTCCACGGTCAGGAAAAATCCTGCCCAGGAACCAAAATGTTTTTTGAAGCCAAATTTTTTTTTTTGAAACCAAATACAAAAACGGACACCAGGATGAGTTTCAGGATGAAATTCCATGTCTAAAAATGGTGTTGCTTCAACTTTTTAAAAATCAAGCCTTTTTGGTGCCAGGAGAAGAAAAGGCTTTACTCCACGGTCAGGAAAAATCCTGCCCAGGAACCAAAATGTTTTTTGAAGCCAAATTTTTTTTTTGAAACCAAATGCAAAAACGGACACCAGGATGAGTTTCAGGATGAAATTCCATGTCTAAAAATGGTGTTGCTTCAACTTTTTAAAAATCAAGCCTTTTTGGTGCCAGGAGAAGAAAAGGCTATACTCCACGGTCAGGAAAAATCCTGCCCAGGAACCAAAATGTTTTTTGAAGCCAAATTTTTTTTTTGAAACCAAATGCAAAAACGGACACCAGGATGAGTTTCAGGATGAAATTCCATGTCTAAAAATGGTGTTGCTTCAACTTTTTAAAAATCAAGCCTTTTTGGTGCCAGGAGAAGAAAAGGCTATACTCCACGGTTAGGAAAAATCCTGCCCAGGAACCAAAATGTTTTTTGAAGCCAAATTTTTTTTTTGAAACCAAATGCAAAAACGGACACCAGGATGAGTTTCCTGATGAAATTCCATGTCTAAAAATGGTGTTGCTTCAACTTTTTAAAAATCAAGCCTTTTTGGTGCCAGGAGAAGAAAAGGCTATACTCCACGGTTAGGAAAAATCCTGCCCAGGAACCAAAATGTTTTTTGAAGCCAAATTTTTTTTTTGAAACCAAATGCAAAAACGGACACCAGGATGAGTTTCCTGATGAAATTCCATGTCTAAAAATGGTGTTGCTTCAACTTTTTAAAAATCAAGCCTTTTTGGTGCCAGGAGAAGAAAAGGCTATACTCCACGGTCAGGAAAAATCCTGCCCAGGAACCAAAATGTTTTTTGAAGCCAAATTTTTTTTTTGAAACCAAATGCAAAAACGGACACCAGGATGAGTTTCAGGATGAAATTCCATGTCTAAAAATGGTGTTGCTTCAACTTTTTAAAAATCAAGCCTTTTTGGTGCCAGGAGAAGAAAAGGCTATACTCCACGGTCAGGAAAAATCCTGCCCAGGAACCAAAATGTTTTTTGAAGCCAAATTTTTTTTTTGAAACCAAATACAAAAACGGACACCAGGATGAGATTAAGGATGAAATTCCATGTCTAAAAATGGTGTTGCTTCAACTTTTTAAAAATCAAGCCTTTTTGGTGCCAGGAGAAGAAAAGGCTTTACTCCACGGTCAGGAAAAATCCTGCCCAGGAACCAAAATGTTTTTTGAAGCCAAATTTTTTTTTTGAAACCAAATGCAAAAACGGACACCAGGATGAGTTTCCTGATGAAATTCCATGTCTAAAAATGGTGTTGCTTCAACTTTTTAAAAATCAAGCCTTTTTGGTGCCAGGAGAAGAAAAGGCTATACTCCACGGTCAGGAAAAATCCTGCCCAGGAACCAAAATGTTTTTTGAAGCCAAATTTTTTTTTTGAAACCAAATGCAAAAACGGACACCAGAATGAGTTTCCTGATGAAATTCCATGTCTAAAAATGGTGTTGCTTCAACTTTTTAAAAATCAAGCCTTTTTGGTGCCAGGAGAAGAAAAGGCTTTACTCCACGGTCAGGAAAAATCCTGCCCAGGAACCAAAATGTTTTTTGAAGCCAAATTTTTTTTTTGAAACCAAATGCAAAAACGGACACCAGGATGAGATTAAGGATGAAATTCCATGTCTAAAAATGGTGTTGCTTCAACTTTTTAAAAATCAAGCCTTTTTGGTGCCAGGAGAAGAAAAGGCTTTACTCCACGGTCAGGAAAAATCCTGCCCAGGAACCAAAATGTTTTTTGAAGCCAAATTTTTTTTTTTGAAACCAAATACAAAAACGGACACCAGGATGAGTTTCAGGATGAAATTCCATGTCTAAAAATGGTGTTGCTTCAACTTTTTAAAAATCAAGCCTTTTTGGTGCCAGGAGAAGAAAAGGCTTTACTCCACGGTCAGGAAAAATCCTGCCCAGGAACCAAAATGTTTTTTGAAGCCAAATTTTTTTTTTTGAAACCAAATGCAAAAACGGACACCAGGATGAGATTAAGGATGAAATTCCATGTCTAAAAATGGTGTTGCTTCAACTTTTTAAAAATCAAGCCTTTTTGGTGCCAGGAGAAGAAAAGGCTTTACTCCACGGTCAGGAAAAATCCTGCCCAGGAACCAAAATGTTTTTTGAAGCCAAATTTTTTTTTTGAAACCAAATGCAAAAACGGACACCAGAATGAGTTTCCTGATGAAATTCCATGTCTAAAAATGGTGTTGCTTCAACTTTTTAAAAATCAAGCCTTTTTGGTGCCAGGAGAAGAAAAGGCTTTACTCCACGGTCAGGAAAAATCCTGCCCAGGAACCAAAATGTTTTTTGAAGCCAAATTTTTTTTTTGAAACCAAATGCAAAAACGGACACCAGGATGAGATTAAGGATGAAATTCCATGTCTAAAAATGGTGTTGCTTCAACTTTTTAAAAATCAGGCCTTTTTGGTGCCAGGAGAAGAAAAGGCTTTACTCCACGGTCAGGAAAAATCCTGCCCAGGAACCAAAATGTTTTTTGAAGCCAAATTTTTTTTTTTGAAACCAAATACAAAAACGGACACCAGGATGAGATTAAGGATGAAATTCCATGTCTAAAAATGGTGTTGCTTCAACTTTTTAAAAATCAAGCCTTTTTGGTGCCAGGAGAAGAAAAGGCTTTACTCCACGGTGAGGAAAAATCCTGCCCAGGAACCAAAATGTTTTTTGAAGCCAAATTTTTTTTTTGAAACCAAATGCAAAAACGGACACCAGGATGAGTTTCAGGATGAAATTCCATGTCTAAAAATGGTGTTGCTTCAACTTTTTAAAAATCAAGCCTTTTTGGTGCCAGGAGAAGAAAAGGCTATACTCCACGGTCAGGAAAAATCCTGCCCAGGAACCAAAATGTTTTTTGAAGCCAAATTTTTTTTTTGAAACCAAATGCAAAAACGGACACCAGGATGAGATTAAGGATGAAATTCCATGTCTAAAAATGGTGTTGCTTCAACTTTTTAAAAATCAAGCCTTTTTGGTGCCAGGAGAAGAAAAGGCTTTACTCCACGGTCAGGAAAAATCCTGCCCAGGAACCAAAATGTTTTTTGAAGCCAAATTTTTTTTTTGAAACCAAATGCAAAAACGGACACCAGGATGAGTTTCAGGATGAAATTCCATGTCTAAAAATGGTGTTGCTTCAACTTTTTAAAAATCAAGCCTTTTTGGTGCCAGGAGAAGAAAAGGCTATACTCCACGGTCAGGAAAAATCCTGCCCAGGAACCAAAATGTTTTTTGAAGCCAAATTTTTTTTTTGAAACCAAATGCAAAAACGGACACCAGGATGAGTTTCAGGATGAAATTCCATGTCTAAAAATGGTGTTGCTTCAACTTTTTAAAAATCAAGCCTTTTTGGTGCCAGGAGAAGAAAAGGCTATAATTCACGGTTAGGAAAAATCCTGCCCAGGAACCAAAATGTTTTTTGAAGCCAAATTTTTTTTTTGAAACCAAATGCAAAAACGGACACCAGGATGAGATTAAGGATGAAATTCCATGTCTAAAAATGGTGTTGCTTCAACTTTTTAAAAATCAAGCCTTTTTGGTGCCAGGAGAAGAAAAGGCTTTACTCCACGGTCAGGAAAAATCCTGCCCAGGAACCAAAATGTTTTTTGAAGCCAAATTTTTTTTTTGAAACCAAATGCAAAAACGGACACCAGGATGAGTTTCAGGATGAAATTCCATGTCTAAAAATGGTGTTGCTTCAACTTTTTAAAAATCAAGCCTTTTTGGTGCCAGGAGAAGAAAAGGCTATACTCCACGGTCAGGAAAAATCCTGCCCAGGAACCAAAATGTTTTTTGAAGCCAAATTTTTTTTTTTGAAACCAAATGCAAAAACGGACACCAGGATGAGTTTCAGGATGAAATTCCATGTCTAAAAATGGTGTTGCTTCAACTTTTTAAAAATCAAGCCTTTTTGGTGCCAGGAGAAGAAAAGGCTATAATTCACGGTTAGGAAAAATCCTGCCCAGGAACCAAAATGTTTTTTGAAGCCAAATTTTTTTTTTGAAACCAAATGCAAAAACGGACACCAGGATGAGTTTCCTGATGAAATTCCATGTCTAAAAATGGTGTTGCTTCAACTTTTTAAAAATCAAGCCTTTTTGGTGCCAGGAGAAGAAAAGGCTTTACTCCACGGTCAGGAAAAATCCTGCCCAGGAACCAAAATGTTTTCTGAAGCCAAATTTTTTTTTTGAAACCAAATGCAAAAACGGACACCAGGATGAGATTAAGGATGAAATTCCATGTCTAAAAATGGTGTTGCTTCAACTTTTTAAAAATCAAGCCTTTTTGGTGCCAGGAGAAGAAAAGGCTTTACTCCACGGTCAGGAAAAATCCTGCCCATGAACCAAAATGTTTTTTGAAGCCAAATTTTTTTTTTGAAACCAAATGCAAAAACGGACACCAGGATGAGATTAAGGATGAAATTCCATGTCTAAAAATGGTGTTGCTTCAACTTTTTAAAAATCAAGCCTTTTTGGTGCCAGGAGAAGAAAAGGCTATACTCCACGGTTAGGAAAAATCCTGCCCAGGAACTAAAATGTTTTTTGAAGCCAAATTTTTTTTTTGAAACCAAATGCAAAAACGGACACCAGGATGAGTTTCAGGATGAAATTCCATGTCTAAAAATGGTGTTGCTTCAACTTTTTAAAAATCAAGCCTTTTTGGTGCCAGGAGAAGAAAAGGCTATACTCCACGGTTAGGAAAAATCCTCCCCAGGAACCAAAATGTTTTTTGAAGCCAAATTTTTTTTTTGAAACCAAATGCAAAAACGGACACCAGGATGAGTTTCCTGATGAAATTCCATGTCTAAAAATGGTGTTGCTTCAACTTTTTAAAAATCAAGCCTTTTTGGTGCCAGGAGAAGAAAAGGCTATACTCCACGGTCAGGAAAAATCCTGCCCAGGAACCAAAATGTTTTTTGAAGCCAAATTTTTTTTTTGAAACCAAATGCAAAAACGGACACCAGGATGAGTTTCCTGATGAAATTCCATGTCTAAAAATGGTGTTGCTTCAACTTTTTAAAAATCAAGCCTTTTTGGTGCCAGGAGAAGAAAAGGCTTTACTCCACGGTCAGGAAAAATCCTGCCCAGGAACCAAAATGTTTTTTGAAGCCAAATGTTTTTTTTGAAACCAAATACAAAAACGGACACCAGGATGAGTTTCAGGATGAAATTCCATGTCTAAAAATGGTGTTGCTTCAACTTTTTAAAAATCAAGCCTTTTTGGTGCCAGGAGAAGAAAAGGCTATACTCCACGGTCAGGAAAAATCCTGCCCAGGAACCAAAATGTTTTTTGAAGCCAAATTTTTTTTTTGAAACCAAATGCAAAAACGGACACCAGGATGAGATTAAGGATGAAATTCCATGTCTAAAAATGGTGTTGCTTCAACTTTTTAAAAATCAAGCCTTTTTGGTGCCAGGAGAAGAAAAGGCTATACTCCACGGTCAGGAAAAATCCTGCCCAGGAACCAAAATGTTTTTTGAAGCCAATTTTTTTTTTTGAAACCAAATGCAAAAACGGACACCAGGATGAGTTTCAGGATGAAATTCCATGTCTAAAAATGGTGTTGCTTCAACTTTTTAAAAATCAAGCCTTTTTGGTGCCAGGAGAAGAAAAGGCTATAATTCACGGTTAGGAAAAATCCTGCCCAGGAACCAAAATGTTTTTTGAAGCCAAATTTTTTTTTTGAAACCAAATGCAAAAACGGACACCAGGATGAGTTTCCTGATGAAATTCCATGTCTAAAAATGGTGTTGCTTCAACTTTTTAAAAATCAAGCCTTTTTGGTGCCAGGAGAAGAAAAGGCTTTACTCCACGGTCAGGAAAAATCCTGCCCAGGAACCAAAATGTTTTCTGAAGCCAAATTTTTTTTTTGAAACCAAATGCAAAAACGGACACCAGGATGAGATTAAGGATGAAATTCCATGTCTAAAAATGGTGTTGCTTCAACTTTTTAAAAATCAAGCCTTTTTGGTGCCAGGAGAAGAAAAGGCTTTACTCCACGGTCAGGAAAAATCCTGCCCATGAACCAAAATGTTTTTTGAAGCCAAATTTTTTTTTTGAAACCAAATGCAAAAAGGGACACCAGGATGAGATTAAGGATGAAATTCCATGTCTAAAAATGGTGTTGCTTCAACTTTTTAAAAATCAAGCCTTTTTGGTGCCAGGAGAAGAAAAGGCTATACTCCACGGTTAGGAAAAATCCTGCCCAGGAACTAAAATGTTTTTTGAAGCCAAATTTTTTTTTTGAAACCAAATGCAAAAACGGACACCAGGATGAGTTTCAGGATGAAATTCCATGTCTAAAAATGGTGTTGCTTCAACTTTTTAAAAATCAAGCCTTTTTGGTGCCAGGAGAAGAAAAGGCTATACTCCACGGTTAGGAAAAATCCTCCCCAGGAACCAAAATGTTTTTTGAAGCCAAATTTTTTTTTTGAAACCAAATGCAAAAACGGACACCAGGATGAGTTTCCTGATGAAATTCCATGTCTAAAAATGGTGTTGCTTCAACTTTTTAAAAATCAAGCCTTTTTGGTGCCAGGAGAAGAAAAGGCTATACTCCACGGTCAGGAAAAATCCTGCCCAGGAACCAAAATGTTTTTTGAAGCCAAATTTTTTTTTTGAAACCAAATGCAAAAACGGACACCAGGATGAGTTTCCTGATGAAATTCCATGTCTAAAAATGGTGTTGCTTCAACTTTTTAAAAATCAAGCCTTTTTGGTGCCAGGAGAAGAAAAGGCTTTACTCCACGGTCAGGAAAAATCCTGCCCAGGAACCAAAATGTTTTTTGAAGCCAAATGTTTTTTTTGAAACCAAATACAAAAACGGACACCAGGATGAGTTTCAGGATGAAATTCCATGTCTAAAAATGGTGTTGCTTCAACTTTTTAAAAATCAAGCCTTTTTGGTGCCAGGAGAAGAAAAGGCTTTACTCCACGGTCAGGAAAAATCCTGCCCAGGAACCAAAATGTTTTTTGAAGCCAATTTATTTTTTTTAAACCAAATACAAAAACGGACACCAGGATGAGATTAAGGATGAAATTCCATGTCTAAAAATGGTGTTGCTTCAACTTTTTAAAAATCAAGCCTTTTTGGTGCCAGGAGAAGAAAAGGCTTTACTCCACGGTCAGGAAAAATCCTGCCCAGGAACCAAAATGTTTTTTGAAGCCAAATTTTTTTTTTGAAACCAAATGCAAAAACGGACACCAGGATGAGTTTCAGGATGAAATTCCATGTCTAAAAATGGTGTTGCTTCAACTTTTTAAAAATCAAGCCTTTTTGGTGCCAGGAGAAGAAAAGGCTATACTCCACGGTCAGGAAAAATCCTGCCCAGGAACCAAAATGTTTTCTGAAGCCAAATTTTTTTTTTGAAACCAAATGCAAAAACGGACACCAGGATGAGTTTCAGGATGAAATTCCATGTCTAAAAATGGTGTTGCTTCAACTTTTTAAAAATCAAGCCTTTTTGGTGCCAGGAGAAGAAAAGGCTTTACTCCACGGTCAGGAAAAATCCTGCCCAGGAACCAAAATGTTTTTTGAAGCCAAATTTTTTTTTTGAAACCAAATGCAAAAACGGACACCAGGATGAGATTAAGGATGAAATTCCATGTCTAAAAATGGTGTTGCTTCAACTTTTTAAAAATCAAGCCTTTTTGGTGCCAGGAGAAGAAAAGGCTTTACTCCACGGTCAGGAAAAATCCTGCCCAGGAACCAAAATGTTTTTTGAAGCCAAATTTTTTTTTTGAAACCAAATACAAAAACGGACACCAGGATGAGATTAAGGATGAAATTCCATGTCTAAAAATGGTGTTGCTTCAACTTTTTAAAAATCAAGCCTTTTTGGTGCCAGGAGAAGAAAAGGCTTTACTCCACGGTCAGGAAAAATCCTGCCCAGGAACCAAAATGTTTTTTGAAGCCAAATTTTTTTTTTGAAACCAAATACAAAAACGGACACCAGGATGAGATTAAGGATGAAATTCCATGTCTAAAAATGGTGTTGCTTCAACTTTTTAAAAATCAAGCCTTTTTGGTGCCAGGAGAAGAAAAGGCTTTACTCCACGGTCAGGAAAAATCCTGCCCAGGAACCAAAATGTTTTTTGAAGCCAAATTTTTTTTTTGAAACCAAATGCAAAAACGGACACCAGGATGAGTTTCAGGATGAAATTCCATGTCTAAAAATGGTGTTGCTTCAACTTTTTAAAAATCAAGCCTTTTTGGTGCCAGGAGAAGAAAAGGCTATACTCCACGGTCAGGAAAAATCCTGCCCAGGAACCAAAATGTTTTTTGAAGCCAAATTTTTTTTTTGAAACCAAATGCAAAAATGGACACCAGGATGAGATTAAGGATGAAATTCCATGTCTAAAAATGGTGTTGCTTCAACTTTTTAAAAATCAAGCCTTTTTGGTGCCAGGAGAAGAAAAGGCTATACTCCACGGTCAGGAAAAATCCTGCCCAGGAACCAAAATGTTTTTTGAAGCCAAATTTTTTTTTTGAAACCAAATGCAAAAACGGACACCAGGATGAGTTTCAGGATGAAATTCCATGTCTAAAAATGGTGTTGCTTCAACTTTTTAAAAATCAAGCCTTTTTGGTGCCAGGAGAAGAAAAGGCTATAATTCACGGTTAGGAAAAATCCTGCCCAGGAACCAAAATGTTTTTTGAAGCCAAAATTTTTTTTTGAAACCAAATGCAAAAACGGACACCAGGATGAGTTTCCTGATGAAATTCCATGTCTAAAAATGGTATTGCTTCAACTTTTTAAAAATCAAGCCTTTTTGGTGCCAGGAGAAGAAAAGGCTTTACTCCACGGTCAGGAAAAATCCTGCCCAGGAACCAAAATGTTTTCTGAAGCCAAATTTTTTTTTTGAAACCAAATGCAAAAACGGACACCAGGATGAGATTAAGGATGAAATTCCATGTCTAAAAATGGTGTTGCTTCAACTTTTTAAAAATCAAGCCTTTTTGGTGCCAGGAGAAGAAAAGGCTTTACTCCACGGTCAGGAAAAATCCTGCCCATGAACCAAAATGTTTTTTGAAGCCAAATGTTTTTTTTGAAACCAAATGCAAAAACGGACACCAGGATGAGATTAAGGATGAAATTCCATGTCTAAAAATGGTGTTGCTTCAACTTTTTAAAAATCAAGCCTTTTTGGTGCCAGGAGAAGAAAAGGCTTTACTCCACGGTCAGGAAAAATCCTGCCCAGGAACCAAAATGTTTTTTGAAGCCAAATGTTTTTTTTGAAACCAAATACAAAAACGGACACCAGGATGAGTTTCAGGATGAAATTCCATGTCTAAAAATGGTGTTGCTTCAACTTTTTAAAAATCAAGCCTTTTTGGTGCCAGGAGAAGAAAAGGCTTTACTCCACGGTCAGGAAAAATCCTGCCCAGGAACCAAAATGTTTTTTGAAGCCAATTTTTTTTTTTTAAACCAAATACAAAAACGGACACCAGGATGAGATTAAGGATGAAATTCCATGTCTAAAAATGGTGTTGCTTCAACTTTTTAAAAATCAAGCCTTTTTGGTGCCAGGAGAAGAAAAGGCTATACTCCACGGTCAGGAAAAATCCTGCCCAGGAACCAAAATGTTTTTTGAAGCCAAATTTTTTTTTTGAAACCAAATGCAAAAACGGACACCAGGATGAGTTTCCTGATGAAATTCCATGTCTAAAAATGGTGTTGCTTCAACTTTTTAAAAATCAAGCCTTTTTGGTGCCAGGAGAAGAAAAGGCTTTACTCCACGGTCAGGAAAAATCCTGCCCAGGAACCAAAATGTTTTTTGAAGCCAAATTTTTTTTTTGAAACCAAATGCAAAAACGGACACCAGGATGAGATTAAGGATGAAATTCCATGTCTAAAAATGGTGTTGCTTCAACTTTTTAAAAATCAAGCCTTTTTGGTGCCAGGAGAAGAAAAGGCTTTACTCCACGGTCAGGAAAAATCCTGCCCAGGAACCAAAATGTTTTTTGAAGCCAAATTTTTTTTTTTAAACCAAATACAAAAACGGACACCAGGATGAGATTAAGGATGAAATTCCATGTCTAAAAATGGTGTTGCTTCAACTTTTTAAAAATCAAGCCTTTTTGGTGCCAGGAGAAGAAAAGGCTATAATTCACGGTTAGGAAAAATCCTGCCCAGGAACCAAAATGTTTTTTGAAGCCAAATTTTTTTTTTGAAACCAAATGCAAAAACGGACACCAGAATGAGTTTCCTGATGAAATTCCATGTCTAAAAATGGTGTTGCTTCAACTTTTTAAAAATCAAGCCTTTTTGGTGCCAGGAGAAGAAAAGGCTTTACTCCACGGTCAGGAAAAATCCTGCCCAGGAACCAAAATGTTTTTTGAAGCCAATTTTTTTTTTTTAAACCAAATACAAAAACGGACACCAGGATGAGATTAAGGATGAAATTCCATGTCTAAAAATGGTGTTGCTTCAACTTTTTAAAAATCAAGCCTTTTTGGTGCCAGGAGAAGAAAAGGCTTTACTCCACGGTCAGGAAAAATCCTGCCCAGGAACCAAAATGTTTTTTGAAGCCAAATTTTTTTTTTGAAACCAAATGCAAAAACGGACACCAGAATGAGTTTCCTGATGAAATTCCATGTCTAAAAATGGTGTTGCTTCAACTTTTTAAAAATCAAGCCTTTTTGGTGCCAGGAGAAGAAAAGGCTTTACTCCACGGTCAGGAAAAATCCTGCCCAGGAACCAAAATGTTTTTTGAAGCCAATTTTTTTTTTTTAAACCAAATACAAAAACGGACACCAGGATGAGATTAAGGATGAAATTCCATGTCTAAAAATGGTGTTGCTTCAACTTTTTAAAAATCAAGCCTTTTTGGTGCCAGGAGAAGAAAAGGCTATACTCCACGGTCAGGAAAAATCCTGCCCAGGAACCAAAATGTTTTTTGAAGCCAAATTTTTTTTTTTGAAACCAAATGCAAAAACGGACACCAGAATGAGTTTCCTGATGAAATTCCATGTCTAAAAATGGTGTTGCTTCAACTTTTTAAAAATCAAGCCTTTTTGGTGCCAGGAGAAGAAAAGGCTTTACTCCACGGTCAGGAAAAATCCTGCCCAGGAACCAAAATGTTTTTTGAAGCCAAATTTTTTTTTTGAAACCAAATGCAAAAACGGACACCAGGATGAGATTAAGGATGAAATTCCATGTCTAAAAATGGTGTTGCTTCAACTTTTTAAAAATCAAGCCTTTTTGGTGCCAGGAGAAGAAAAGGCTTTACTCCACGGTCAGGAAAAATCCTGCCCAGGAACCAAAATGTTTTTTGAAGCCAAATTTTTTTTTTTAAACCAAATACAAAAACGGACACCAGGATGAGATTAAGGATGAAATTCCATGTCTAAAAATGGTGTTGCTTCAACTTTTTAAAAATCAAGCCTTTTTGGTGCCAGGAGAAGAAAAGGCTATACTCCACGGTTAGGAAAAATCCTCCCCAGGAACCAAAATGTTTTTTGAAGCCAAATTTTTTTTTTGAAACCAAATGCAAAAACGGACACCAGGATGAGTTTCCTGATGAAATTCCATGTCTAAAAATGGTGTTGCTTCAACTTTTTAAAAATCAAGCCTTTTTGGTGCCAGGAGAAGAAAAGGCTATACTCCACGGTCAGGAAAAATCCTGCCCAGGAACCAAAATGTTTTTTGAAGCCAAATTTTTTTTTTGAAACCAAATGCAAAAACGGACACCAGGATGAGTTTCCTGATGAAATTCCATGTCTAAAAATGGTGTTGCTTCAACTTTTTAAAAATCAAGCCTTTTTGGTGCCAGGAGAAGAAAAGGCTTTACTCCACGGTCAGGAAAAATCCTGCCCAGGAACCAAAATGTTTTTTGAAGCCAAATGTTTTTTTTGAAACCAAATACAAAAACGGACACCAGGATGAGTTTCAGGATGAAATTCCATGTCTAAAAATGGTGTTGCTTCAACTTTTTAAAAATCAAGCCTTTTTGGTGCCAGGAGAAGAAAAGGCTTTACTCCACGGTCAGGAAAAATCCTGCCCAGGAACCAAAATGTTTTTTGAAGCCAATTTATTTTTTTTAAACCAAATACAAAAACGGACACCAGGATGAGATTAAGGATGAAATTCCATGTCTAAAAATGGTGTTGCTTCAACTTTTTAAAAATCAAGCCTTTTTGGTGCCAGGAGAAGAAAAGGCTTTACTCCACGGTCAGGAAAAATCCTGCCCAGGAACCAAAATGTTTTTTGAAGCCAAATTTTTTTTTTGAAACCAAATGCAAAAACGGACACCAGGATGAGTTTCAGGATGAAATTCCATGTCTAAAAATGGTGTTGCTTCAACTTTTTAAAAATCAAGCCTTTTTGGTGCCAGGAGAAGAAAAGGCTATACTCCACGGTCAGGAAAAATCCTGCCCAGGAACCAAAATGTTTTTTGAAGCCAAATTTTTTTTTTGAAACCAAATGCAAAAACGGACACCAGGATGAGTTTCAGGATGAAATTCCATGTCTAAAAATGGTGTTGCTTCAACTTTTTAAAAATCAAGCCTTTTTGGTGCCAGGAGAAGAAAAGGCTATAATTCACGGTTAGGAAAAATCCTGCCCAGGAACCAAAATGTTTTTTGAAGCCAAATTTTTTTTTTGAAACCAAATGCAAAAACGGACACCAGGATGAGTTTCCTGATGAAATTCCATGTCTAAAAATGGTGTTGCTTCAACTTTTTAAAAATCAAGCCTTTTTGGTGCCAGGAGAAGAAAAGGCTTTACTCCACGGTCAGGAAAAATCCTGCCCAGGAACCAAAATGTTTTCTGAAGCCAAATTTTTTTTTTGAAACCAAATGCAAAAACGGACACCAGGATGAGATTAAGGATGAAATTCCATGTCTAAAAATGGTGTTGCTTCAACTTTTTAAAAATCAAGCCTTTTTGGTGCCAGGAGAAGAAAAGGCTTTACTCCACGGTCAGGAAAAATCCTGCCCATGAACCAAAATGTTTTTTGAAGCCAAATGTTTTTTTTGAAACCAAATGCAAAAACGGACACCAGGATGAGATTAAGGATGAAATTCCATGTCTAAAAATGGTGTTGCTTCAACTTTTTAAAAATCAAGCCTTTTTGGTGCCAGGAGAAGAAAAGGCTTTACTCCACGGTCAGGAAAAATCCTGCCCAGGAACCAAAATGTTTTTTGAAGCCAAATTTTTTTTTTGAAACCAAATGCAAAAACGGACACCAGGATGAGTTTCAGGATGAAATTCCATGTCTAAAAATGGTGTTGCTTCAACTTTTTAAAAATCAAGCCTTTTTGGTGCCAGGAGAAGAAAAGGCTTTACTCCACGGTCAGGAAAAATCCTGCCCAGGAACCAAAATGTTTTTTGAAGCCAAATTTTTTTTTTGAAACCAAATGCAAAAACAGACACCAGGATGAGTTTCAGGATGAAATTCCATGTCTAAAAATGGTGTTGCTTCAACTTTTTAAAAATCAAGCCTTTTTGGTGCCAGGAGAAGAAAAGGCTATACTCCACGGTCAGGAAAAATCCTGCCCAGGAACCAAAATGTTTTTTGAAGCCAAATTTTTTTTTTGAAACCAAATGCAAAAACGGACACCAGGATGAGTTTCAGGATGAAATTCCATGTCTAAAAATGGTGTTGCTTCAACTTTTTAAAAATCAAGCCTTTTTGGTGCCAGGAGAAGAAAAGGCTATAATTCACGGTTAGGAAAAATCCTGCCCAGGAACCAAAATGTTTTTTGAAGCCAAATTTTTTTTTTGAAACCAAATGCAAAAATGGACACCAGGATGAGTTTCCTGATGAAATTCCATGTCTAAAAATGGTGTTGCTTCAACTTTTTAAAAATCAAGCCTTTTTGGTGCCAGGAGAAGAAAAGGCTTTACTCCACGGTCAGGAAAAATCCTGCCCAGGAACCAAAATGTTTTCTGAAGCCAAATTTTTTTTTTGAAACCAAATGCAAAAACGGACACCAGGATGAGTTTCAGGATGAAATTCCATGTCTAAAAATGGTGTTGCTTCAACTTTTTAAAAATCAAGCCTTTTTGGTGCCAGGAGAAGAAAAGGCTATACTCCACGGTCAGGAAAAATCCTGCCCAGGAACTAAAATGTTTTTTGAAGCCAAATTTTTTTTTTGAAACCAAATGCAAAAACGGACACCAGGATGAGTTTCAGGATGAAATTCCATGTCTAAAAATGGTGTTGCTTCAACTTTTTAAAAATCAAGCCTTTTTGGTGCCAGGAGAAGAAAAGGCTATACTCCACGGTTAGGAAAAATCCTGCCCAGGAACCAAAATGTTTTTTGAAGCCAAATTTTTTTTTTGAAACCAAATGCAAAAACGGACACCAGGATGAGTTTCCTGATGAAATTCCATGTCTAAAAATGGTGTTGCTTCAACTTTTTAAAAATCAAGCCTTTTTGGTGCCAGGAGAAGAAAAGGCTATACTCCACGGTCAGGAAAAATCCTGCCCAGGAACCAAAATGTTTTTTGAAGCCAAATTTTTTTTTTTGAAACCAAATGCAAAAACGGACACCAGGATGAGTTTCCTGATGAAATTCCATGTCTAAAAATGGTGTTGCTTCAACTTTTTAAAAATCAAGCCTTTTTGGTGCCAGGAGAAGAAAAGGCTTTACTCCACGGTCAGGAAAAATCCTGCCCAGGAACCAAAATGTTTTTTGAAGCCAAATTTTTTTTTTGAAACCAAATGCAAAAACGGACACCAGGATGAGTTTCAGGATGAAATTCCATGTCTAAAAATGGTGTTGCTTCAACTTTTTAAAAATCAAGCCTTTTTGGTGCCAGGAGAAGAAAAGGCTTTACTCCACGGTCAGGAAAAATCCTGCCCAGGAACCAAAATGTTTTTTGAAGCCAATTTTTTTTTTTTAAACCAAATACAAAAACGGACACCAGGATGAGATTAAGGATGAAATTCCATGTCTAAAAATGGTGTTGCTTCAACTTTTTAAAAATCAAGCCTTTTTGGTGCCAGGAGAAGAAAAGGCTATACTCCACGGTCAGGAAAAATCCTGCCCAGGAACCAAAATGTTTTTTGAAGCCAAATTTTTTTTTTGAAACCAAATGCAAAAACGGACACCAGAATGAGTTTCCTGATGAAATTCCATGTCTAAAAATGGTGTTGCTTCAACTTTTTAAAAATCAAGCCTTTTTGGTGCCAGGAGAAGAAAAGGCTTTACTCCACGGTCAGGAAAAATCCTGCCCAGGAACCAAAATGTTTTTTGAAGCCAAATTTTTTTTTTGAAACCAAATGCAAAAACGGACACCAGGATGAGATTAAGGATGAAATTCCATGTCTAAAAATGGTGTTGCTTCAACTTTTTAAAAATCAAGCCTTTTTGGTGCCAGGAGAAGAAAAGGCTTTACTCCACGGTCAGGAAAAATCCTGCCCAGGAACCAAAATGTTTTTTGAAGCCAAATTTTTTTTTTTAAACCAAATACAAAAACGGACACCAGGATGAGATTAAGGATGAAATTCCATGTCTAAAAATGGTGTTGCTTCAACTTTTTAAAAATCAAGCCTTTTTGGTGCCAGGAGAAGAAAAGGCTATAATTCACGGTTAGGAAAAATCCTGCCCAGGAACCAAAATGTTTTTTGAAGCCAAATTTTTTTTTTGAAACCAAATGCAAAAACGGACACCAGAATGAGTTTCCTGATGAAATTCCATGTCTAAAAATGGTGTTGCTTCAACTTTTTAAAAATCAAGCCTTTTTGGTGCCAGGAGAAGAAAAGGCTTTACTCCACGGTCAGGAAAAATCCTGCCCAGGAACCAAAATGTTTTTTGAAGCCAATTTTTTTTTTTAAAACAAATACAAAAACGGACACCAGGATGAGATTAAGGATGAAATTCCATGTCTAAAAATGGTGTTGCTTCAACTTTTTAAAAATCAAGCCTTTTTGGTGCCAGGAGAAGAAAAGGCTTTACTCCACGGTCAGGAAAAATCCTGCCCAGGAACCAAAATGTTTTTTGAAGCCAAATTTTTTTTTTGAAACCAAATGCAAAAACGGACACCAGGATGAGTTTCCTGATGAAATTCCATGTCTAAAAATGGTGTTGCTTCAACTTTTTAAAAATCAAGCCTTTTTGGTGCCAGGAGAAGAAAAGGCTTTACTCCACGGTCAGGAAAAATCCTGCCCAGGAACCAAAATGTTTTTTGAAGCCAATTTTTTTTTTTTAAACCAAATACAAAAACGGACACCAGGATGAGATTAAGGATGAAATTCCATGTCTAAAAATGGTGTTGCTTCAACTTTTTAAAAATCAAGCCTTTTTGGTGCCAGGAGAAGAAAAGGCTATACTCCACGGTCAGGAAAAATCCTGCCCAGGAACCAAAATGTTTTTTGAAGCCAAATTTTTTTTTTGAAACCAAATGCAAAAACGGACACCAGAATGAGTTTCCTGATGAAATTCCATGTCTAAAAATGGTGTTGCTTCAACTTTTTAAAAATCAAGCCTTTTTGGTGCCAGGAGAAGAAAAGGCTTTACTCCACGGTCAGGAAAAATCCTGCCCAGGAACCAAAATGTTTTTTGAAGCCAAATTTTTTTTTTGAAACCAAATGCAAAAACGGACACCAGGATGAGATTAAGGATGAAATTCCATGTCTAAAAATGGTGTTGCTTCAACTTTTTAAAAATCAAGCCTTTTTGGTGCCAGGAGAAGAAAAGGCTTTACTCCACGGTCAGGAAAAATCCTGCCCAGGAACCAAAATGTTTTTTGAAGCCAATTTTTTTTTTTGAAACCAAATACAAAAACGGACACCAGGATGAGATTAAGGATGAAATTCCATGTCTAAAAATGGTGTTGCTTCAACTTTTTAAAAATCAAGCCTTTTTGGTGCCAGGAGAAGAAAAGGCTTTACTCCACGGTCAGGAAAAATCCTGCCCAGGAACCAAAATGTTTTTTGAAGCCAATTTTTTTTTTTAAACCAAATACAAAAACGGACACCAGGATGAGATTAAGGATGAAATTCCATGTCTAAAAATGGTGTTGCTTCAACTTTTTAAAAATCAAGCCTTTTTGGTGCCAGGAGAAGAAAAGGCTTTACTCCACGGTCAGGAAAAATCCTGCCCAGGAACCAAAATGTTTTTTGAAGCCAAATTTTTTTTTTTGAAACCAAATACAAAAACGGACACCAGGATGAGATTAAGGATGCAATTCCATGTCTAAAAATGGTGTTGCTTCAACTTTTTAAAAATCAAGCCTTTTTGGTGCCAGGAGAAGAAAAGGCTTTACTCCACGGTCAGGAAAAATCCTGCCCAGGAACCAAAATGTTTTTTGAAGCCAAATTTTTTTTTTGAAACCAAATGCAAAAACGGACACCAGAATGAGTTTCCTGATGAAATTCCATGTCTAAAAATGGTGTTGCTTCAACTTTTTAAAAATCAAGCCTTTTTGGTGCCAGGAGAAGAAAAGGCTTTACTCCACGGTCAGGAAAAATCCTGCCCAGGAACCAAAATGTTTTTTGAAGCCAAATTTTTTTTTTTGAAACCAAATACAAAAACGGACACCAGGATGAGATTAAGGATGAAATTCCATGTCTAAAAATGGTGTTGCTTCAACTTTTTAAAAATCAAGCCTTTTTGGTGCCAGGAGAAGAAAAGGCTTTACTCCACGGTCAGGAAAAATCCTGCCCAGGAACCAAAATGTTTTTTGAAGCCAAATTTTTTTTTTGAAACCAAATGCAAAAACGGACACCAGGATGAGTTTCAGGATGAAATTCCATGTCTAAAAATGGTGTTGCTTCAACTTTTTAAAAATCAAGCCTTTTTGGTGCCAGGAGAAGAAAAGGCTATACTCCACGGTCAGGAAAAATCCTGCCCAGGAACCAAAATGTTTTTTGAAGCCAAATTTTTTTTTTGAAACCAAATGCAAAAACGGACACCAGGATGAGATTAAGGATGAAATTCCATGTCTAAAAATGGTGTTGCTTCAACTTTTTAAAAATCAAGCCTTTTTGGTGCCAGGAGAAGAAAAGGCTTTACTCCACGGTCAGGAAAAATCCTGCCCAGGAACCAAAATGTTTTTTGAAGCCAAATTTTTTTTTTGAAACCAAATGCAAAAACGGACACCAGGATGAGTTTCAGGATGAAATTCCATGTCTAAAAATGGTGTTGCTTCAACTTTTTAAAAATCAAGCCTTTTTGGTGCCAGGAGAAGAAAAGGCTATACTCCACGGTCAGGAAAAATCCTGCCCAGGAACCAAAATGTTTTTTGAAGCCAAATTTTTTTTTTGAAACCAAATGCAAAAACGGACACCAGGATGAGTTTCAGGATGAAATTCCATGTCTAAAAATGGTGTTGCTTCAACTTTTTAAAAATCAAGCCTTTTTGGTGCCAGGAGAAGAAAAGGCTATAATTCACGGTTAGGAAAAATCCTGCCCAGGAACCAAAATGTTTTTTGAAGCCAAATTTTTTTTTTGAAACCAAATGCAAAAACGGACACCAGGATGAGTTTCCTGATGAAATTCCATGTCTAAAAATGGTGTTGCTTCAACTTTTTAAAAATCAAGCCTTTTTGGTGCCAGGAGAAGAAAAGGCTTTACTCCACGGTCAGGAAAAATCCTGCCCAGGAACCAAAATGTTTTCTGAAGCCAAATTTTTTTTTTGAAACCAAATGCAAAAACGGACACCAGGATGAGATTAAGGATGAAATTCCATGTCTAAAAATGGTGTTGCTTCAACTTTTTAAAAATCAAGCCTTTTTGGTGCCAGGAGAAGAAAAGGCTTTACTCCACGGTCAGGAAAAATCCTGCCCAGGAACCAAAATGTTTTTTGAAGCCAATTTTTTTTTTGAAACCAAATACAAAAACGGACACCAGGATGAGTTTCCTGATGAAATTCCATGTCTAAAAATGGTGTTGCTTCAACTTTTTAAAAATCAAGCCTTTTTGGTGCCAGGAGAAGAAAAGGCTATACTCCACGGTCAGGAAAAATCCTGCCCAGGAACCAAAATGTTTTTTGAAGCCAAATTTTTTTTTTGAAACCAAATGCAAAAACGGACACCAGGATGAGATTAAGGATGAAATTCCATGTCTAAAAATGGTGTTGCTTCAACTTTTTAAAAATCAAGCCTTTTTGGTGCCAGGAGAAGAAAAGGCTTTACTCCACGGTCAGGAAAAATCCTGCCCAGGAACCAAAATGTTTTTTGAAGCCAAATTTTTTTTTTTGAAACCAAATACAAAAACGGACACCAGGATGAGATTAAGGATGCAATTCCATGTCTAAAAATGGTGTTGCTTCAACTTTTTAAAAATCAAGCCTTTTTGGTGCCAGGAGAAGAAAAGGCTTTACTCCACGGTCAGGAAAAATCCTGCCCAGGAACCAAAATGTTTTTTGAAGCCAAATTTTTTTTTTGAAACCAAATGCAAAAACGGACACCAGGATGAGTTTCAGGATGAAATTCCATGTCTAAAAATGGTGTTGCTTCAACTTTTTAAAAATCAAGCCTTTTTGGTGCCAGGAGAAGAAAAGGCTATACTCCACGGTCAGGAAAAATCCTGCCCAGGAACCAAAATGTTTTTTGAAGCCAAATTTTTTTTTTGAAACCAAATGCAAAAACGGACACCAGGATGAGATTAAGGATGAAATTCCATGTCTAAAAATGGTGTTGCTTCAACTTTTTAAAAATCAAGCCTTTTTGGTGCCAGGAGAAGAAAAGGCTTTACTCCACGGTCAGGAAAAATCCTGCCCAGGAACCAAAATGTTTTTTGAAGCCAAATTTTTTTTTTGAAACCAAATGCAAAAACGGACACCAGGATGAGTTTCAGGATGAAATTCCATGTCTAAAAATGGTGTTGCTTCAACTTTTTAAAAATCAAGCCTTTTTGGTGCCAGGAGAAGAAAAGGCTATACTCCACGGTCAGGAAAAATCCTGCCCAGGAACCAAAATGTTTTTTGAAGCCAAATTTTTTTTTTGAAACCAAATGCAAAAACGGACACCAGGATGAGTTTCAGGATGAAATTCCATGTCTAAAAATGGTGTTGCTTCAACTTTTTAAAAATCAAGCCTTATTGGTGCCAGGAGAAGAAAAGGCTATAATTCACGGTTAGGAAAAATCCTGCCCAGGAAACAAAATGTTTTTTGAAGCCAAATTTTTTTTTTGAAACCAAATGCAAAAACGGACACCAGGATGAGTTTCTTGTTGAAATTCCATGTCTAAAAATGGTGTTGCTTCAACTTTTTAAAAATCAAGCCTTTTTGGTGCCAGGAGAAGAAAAGGCTTTACTCCACGGTCAGGAAAAATCCTGCCCAGGAACCAAAATGTTTTCTGAAGCCAAATTTTTTTTTTGAAACCAAATGCAAAAACGGACACCAGGATGAGATTAAGGATGAAATTCCATGTCTAAAAATGGTGTTGCTTCAACTTTTTAAAAATCAAGCCTTTTTGGTGCCAGGAGAAGAAAAGGCTTTACTCCACGGTCAGGAAAAATCCTGCCCAGGAACCAAAATGTTTTTTGAAGCCAATTTTTTTTTTGAAACCAAATACAAAAACGGACACCAGGATGAGTTTCCTGATGAAATTCCATGTCTAAAAATGGTGTTGCTTCAACTTTTTAAAAATCAAGCCTTTTTGGTGCCAGGAGAAGAAAAGGCTATACTCCACGGTCAGGAAAAATCCTGCCCAGGAACCAAAATGTTTTTTGAAGCCAAATTTTTTTTTTGAAACCAAATGCAAAAACGGACACCAGGATGAGATTAAGGATGAAATTCCATGTCTAAAAATGGTGTTGCTTCAACTTTTTAAAAATCAAGCCTTTTTGGTGCCAGGAGAAGAAAAGGCTTTACTCCACGGTCAGGAAAAATCCTGCCCAGGAACCAAAATGTTTTTTGAAGCCAAATTTTTTTTTTTGAAACCAAATACAAAAACGGACACCAGGATGAGATTAAGGATGAAATTCCATGTCTAAAAATGGTGTTGCTTCAACTTTTTAAAAATCAAGCCTTTTTGGTGCCAGGAGAAGAAAAGGCTTTACTCCACGGTCAGGAAAAATCCTGCCCAGGAACCAAAATGTTTTTTGAAGCCAAATTTTTTTTTTGAAACCAAATGCAAAAACGGACACCAGGATGAGTTTCAGGATGAAATTCCATGTCTAAAAATGGTGTTGCTTCAACTTTTTAAAAATCAAGCCTTTTTGGTGCCAGGAGAAGAAAAGGCTATACTCCACGGTCAGGAAAAATCCTGCCCAGGAACCAAAATGTTTTTTGAAGCCAAATTTTTTTTTTGAAACCAAATGCAAAAACGGACACCAGGATGAGTTTCAGGATGAAATTCCATGTCTAAAAATGGTGTTGCTTCAACTTTTTAAAAATCAAGCCTTTTTGGTGCCAGGAGAAGAAAAGGCTTTACTCCACGGTCAGGAAAAATCCTGCCCAGGAACCAAAATGTTTTTTGAAGCCAAATTTTTTTTTGAAACCAAATGCAAAAACGGACACCAAGATGAGTTTCAGGATGAAATTCCATGTCTAAAAATGGTGTTGCTTCAACTTTTTAAAAATCAAGCCTTTTTGGTGCCAGGAGAAGAAAAGGCTATACTCCACGGTCAGGAAAAATCCTGCCCAGGAACCAAAATGTTTTTTGAAGCCAAATTTTTTTTTTGAAACCAAATGCAAAAACGGACACCAGGATGAGTTTCAGGATGAAATTCCATGTCTAAAAATGGTGTTGCTTCAACTTTTTAAAAATCAAGCCTTTTTGGTGCCAGGAGAAGAAAAGGCTATACTCCACGGTCAGGAAAAATCCTGCCCAGGAACCAAAATGTTTTTTGAAGCCAATTTTTTTTTTGAAACCAAATGCAAAAACGGACACCAGGATGAGATTAAGGATGAAATTCCATGTGTAAAAATGGTGTTGCCTCAACTTTTTAAAAATCAAGCCTTTTTGGTGCCAGGAGAAGAAAAGGCTTTACTCCACGGTCAGGAAAAATCCTGCCCAGGAACCAAAATGTTTTTTGAAGCCAAATTTTTTTTTTGAAACCAAATGCAAAAACGGACACCAGGATGAGTTTCCTGATGAAATTCCATGTCTAAAAATGGTGTTGCTTCAACTTTTTAAAAATCAAGCCTTTTTGGTGCCAGGAGAAGAAAAGGCTATACTCCACGGTCAGGAAAAATCCTGCCCAGGAACCAAAATGTTTTTTGAAGCCAAATTTTTTTTTTGAAACCAAATGCAAAAACGGACACCAGGATGAGTTTCCTGATGAAATTCCATGTCTAAAAATGGTGTTGCTTCAACTTTTTAAAAATCAAGCCTTTTTGGTGCCAGGAGAAGAAAAGGCTTTACTCCACGGTCAGGAAAAATCCTGCCCAGGAACCAAAATGTTTTTTGAAGCCAAATTTTTTTTTTGAAACCAAATGCAAAAACGGACACCAGGATGAGTTTCAGGATGAAATTCCATGTCTAAAAATGGTGTTGCTTCAACTTTTTAAAAATCAAGCCTTTTTGGTGCCAGGAGAAGAAAAGGCTATACTCCACGGTCAGGAAAAATCCTGCCCAGGAACCAAAATGTTTTTTGAAGCCAAATTTTTTTTTTGAAACCAAATGCAAAAACGGACACCAGGATGAGTTTCAGGATGAAATTCCATGTCTAAAAATGGTGTTGCTTCAACTTTTTAAAAATCAAGCCTTTTTGGTGCCAGGAGAAGAAAAGGCTTTACTCCACGGTCAGGAAAAATCCTGCCCAGGAACCAAAATGTTTTTTGAAGCCAAATGTTTTTTTTGAAACCAAATGCAAAAACGGACACCAGGATGAGATTAAGGATGAAATTCCATGTCTAAAAATGGTGTTGCTTCAACTTTTTAAAAATCAAGCCTTTTTGGTGCCAGGAGAAGAAAAGGCTTTACTCCATGGTCAGGAAAAATCCTGCCCAGGAACCAAAATGTTTTTTGAAGCCAAATTTTTTTTTTGAAACCAAATGCAAAAACGGACACCAGGATGAGTTTCCTGATGAAATTCCATGTCTAAAAATGGTGTTGCTTCAACTTTTTAAAAATCAAGCCTTTTTGGTGCCAGGAGAAGAAAAGGCTTTACTCCACGGTCAGGAAAAATCCTGCCCAGGAACCAAAATGTTTTTTGAAGCCAAATTTTTTTTTTGAAACCAAATGCAAAAACGGACACCAGGATGAGTTTCCTGATGAAATTCCATGTCTAAAAATGGTGTTGCTTCAACTTTTTAAAAATCAAGCCTTTTTGGTGCCAGGAGAAGAAAAGGCTTTACTCCACGGTCAGGAAAAATCCTGCCCAGGAACCAAAATGTTTTTTGAAGCCAAATTTTTTTTTTGAAACCAAATGCAAAAACGGACACCAGGATGAGTTTCAGGATGAAATTCCATGTCTAAAAATGGTGTTGCTTCAACTTTTTAAAAATCAAGCCTTTTTGGTGCCAGGAGAAGAAAAGGCTATACTCCACGGTCAGGAAAAATCCTGCCCAGGAACCAAAATGTTTTTTGAAGCCAAATTTTTTTTTTGAAACCAAATGCAAAAACGGACACCAGAATGAGTTTCCTGATGAAATTCCATGTCTAAAAATGGTGTTGCTTCAACTTTTTAAAAATCAAACCTTTTTGGTGCCAGGAGAAGAAAAGGCTTTACTCCACGGTCAGGAAAAATCCTGCCCAGGAACCAAAATGTTTTTTGAAGCCAAATTTTTTTTTTGAAACCAAATGCAAAAACGGACACCAGGATGAGATTAAGGATGAAATTCCATGTCTAAAAATGGTGTTGCTTCAACTTTTTAAAAATCAAGCCTTTTTGGTGCCAGGAGAAGAAAAGGCTTTACTCCACGGTCAGGAAAAATCCTGCCCAGGAACCAAAATGTTTTTTGAAGCCAAATTTTTTTTTTGAAACCAAATGCAAAAACGGACACCAGGATGAGTTTCAGGATGAAATTCCATGTCTAAAAATGGTGTTGCTTCAACTTTTTAAAAATCAAGCCTTTTTGGTGCCAGGAGAAGAAAAGGCTATACTCCACGGTCAGGAAAAATCCTGCCCAGGAACCAAAATGTTTTTTGAAGCCAAATTTTTTTTTTGAAACGAAATGCAAAAACGGACACCAGAATGAGTTTCCTGATGAAATTCCATGTCTAAAAATGGTGTTGCTTCAACTTTTTAAAAATCAAATCTTTTTGGTGCCAGGAGAAGAAAAGGCTTTACTCCACGGTCAGGAAAAATCCTGCCCAGGAACCAAAATGTTTTTTGAAGCCAAATTTTTTTTTTGAAACCAAATGCAAAAACGGACACCAGGATGAGATTAAGGATGAAATTCCATGTCTAAAAATGGTGTTGCTTCAACTTTTTAAAAATCAAGCCTTTTTGGTGCCAGGAGAAGAAAAGGCTTTACTCCACGGTCAGGAAAAATCCTGCCCAGGAACCAAAATGTTTTTTGAAGCCAAATTTTTTTTTTGAAACCAAATGCAAAAACGGACACCAGGATGATTTTCAGGATGAAATTCCATGTCTAAAAATGGTGTTGCTTCAACTTTTTAAAAATCAAGCCTTTTTGGTGCCAGGAGAAGAAAAGGCTATACTCCACGGTCAGGAAAAATCCTGCCCAGGAACCAAAATGTTTTTTGAAGCCAAATTTTTTTTTTGAAACCAAATGCAAAAACGGACACCAGGATGAGTTTCAGGATGAAATTCCATGTCTAGAAATGGTGTTGCTTCAACTTTTTAAAAATCAAGCCTTTTTGGTGCCAGGAGAAGAAAAGGCTATACTCCACGGTCAGGAAAAATCCTGCCCAGGAACCAAAATGTTTTTTGAAGCCAAATGTTTTTTTTGAAACCAAATGCAAAAACGGACACCAGGATGAGTTTCAGGATGAAATTCCATGTCTAAAAATGGTGTTGCTTCAACTTTTTAAAAATCAAGCCTTTTTGGTGCCAGGAGAAGAAAAGGCTTTACTCCACGGTCAGGAAAAATCCTGCCCAGGAACCAAAATGTTTTTTGAAGCCAAATTTTTTTTTTGAAACCAAATGCAAAAACGGACACCAGGATGAGTTTCAGGATGAAATTCCATGTCTAAAAATGGTGTTGCTTCAACTTTTTAAAAATCAAGCCTTTTTGGTGCCAGGAGAAGAAAAGGCTTTACTCCACGGTCAGGAAAAATCCTGCCCAGGAACCAAAATGTTTTTTGAAGCCAAATTTTTTTTTTGAAACCAAATGCAAAAACGGACACCAGGATGAGTTTCAGGATGAAATTCCATGTCTAGAAATGGTGTTGCTTCAACTTTTTAAAAATCAAGCCTTTTTGGTGCCAGGAGAAGAAAAGGCTATACTCCACGGTCAGGAAAAATCCTGCCCAGGAACCAAAATGTTTTTTGAAGCCAAATTTTTTTTTTGAAACCAAATGCAAAAACGGACACCAGGATGAGATTAAGGATGAAATTCCATGTCTAAAAATGGTGTTGCTTCAACTTTTTAAAAATCAAGCCTTTTTGGTGCCAGGAGAAGAAAAGGCTATACTCCACGGTCAGGAAAAATCCTGCCCAGGAACCAAAATGTTTTTTGAAGCCAAATGTTTTTTTTGAAACCAAATGCAAAAACGGACACCAGGATGAGATTAAGGATGAAATTCCATGTCTAAAAATGGTGTTGCTTCAACTTTTTAAAAATCAAGCCTTTTTGGTGCCAGGAGAAGAAAAGGCTTTACTCCACGGTCAGGAAAAATCCTGCCCAGGAACCAAAATGTTTTTTGAAGCCAAATTTTTTTTTTGAAACCAAATGCAAAAACGGACACCAGGATGAGTTTCAGGATGAAATTCCATGTCTAAAAATGGTGTTGCTTCAACTTGTTAAAAATCAAGCCTTTTTGGTGCCAGGAGAAGAAAAGGCTATACTCCACGGTCAGGAAAAATCCTGCCCAGGAACCAAAATGTTTTTTGAAGCCAAATTTTTTTTTTGAAACCAAATGCAAAAACGGACACCAGGATGAGTTTCCTGATGAAATTCCATGTCTAAAAATGGTGTTGCTTCAACTTTTTAAAAATCAAGCCTTTTTGGTGCCAGGAGAAGAAAAGGCTTTACTCCACGGTCAGGAAAAATCCTGCCCAGGAACCAAAATGTTTTTTGAAGCCAAATTTTTTTTTTGAAACCAAATGCAAAAACGGACACCAGGATGAGTTTCCTGATGAAATTCCATGTCTAAAAATGGTGTTGCTTCAACTTTTTAAAAATCAAGCCTTTTTGGTGCCAGGAGAAGAAAAGGCTTTACTCCACGGTCAGGAAAAATCCTGCCCAGGAACCAAAATGTTTTTTGAAGCCAAATGTTTTTTTTGAAACCAAATACAAAAACGGACACCAGGATGAGTTTCAGGATGAAATTCCATGTCTAAAAATGGTGTTGCTTCAACTTTTTAAAAATCAAGCCTTTTTGGTGCCAGGAGAAGAAAAGGCTTTACTCCACGGTCAGGAAAAATCCTGCCCAGGAACCAAAATGTTTTTTGAAGCCAAATTTTTTTTTTGAAACCAAATGCAAAAACGGACACCAGGATGAGTTTCAGGATGAAATTCCATGTCTAGAAATGGTGTTGCTTCAACTTTTTAAAAATCAAGCCTTTTTGGTGCCAGGAGAAGAAAAGGCTATACTCCACGGTCAGGAAAAATCCTGCCCAGGAACCAAAATGTTTTTTGAAGCCAAATGTTTTTTTTGAAACCAAATGCAAAAACGGACACCAGGATGAGATTAAGGATGAAATTCCATGTCTAAAAATGGTGTTGCTTCAACTTTTTAAAAATCAAGCCTTTTTGGTGCCAGGAGAAGAAAAGGCTTTACTCCACGGTCAGGAAAAATCCTGCCCAGGAACCAAAATGTTTTTTGAAGCCAAATTTTTTTTTTGAAACCAAATGCAAAAACGGACACCAGGATGAGTTTCAGGATGAAATTCCATGTCTAAAAATGGTGTTGCTTCAACTTTTTAAAAATCAAGCCTTTTTGGTGCCAGGAGAAGAAAAGGCTTTACTCCACGGTCAGGAAAAATCCTGCCCAGGAACCAAAATGTTTTTTGAAGCCAAATTTTTTTTTTGAAACCAAATACAAAAACGGACACCAGGATGAGTTTCAGGATGAAATTCCATGTCTAGAAATGGTGTTGCTTCAACTTTTTAAAAATCAAGCCTTTTTGGTGCCAGGAGAAGAAAAGGCTATACTCCACGGTCAGGAAAAATCCTGCCCAGGAACCAAAATGTTTTTTGAAGCCAAATTTTTTTTTTGAAACCAAATGCAAAAACGGACACCAGGATGAGATTAAGGATGAAATTCCATGTCTAAAAATGGTGTTGCTTCAACTTTTTAAAAATCAAGCCTTTTTGGTGCCAGGAGAAGAAAAGGCTATACTCCACGGTCAGGAAAAATCCTGCCCAGGAACCAAAATGTTTTTTGAAGCCAAATGTTTTTTTTGAAACCAAATGCAAAAACGGACACCAGGATGAGATTAAGGATGAAATTCCATGTCTAAAAATGGTGTTGCTTCAACTTTTTAAAAATCAAGCCTTTTTGGTGCCAGGAGAAGAAAAGGCTTTACTCCACGGTCAGGAAAAATCCTGCCCAGGAACCAAAATGTTTTTTGAAGCCAAATTTTTTTTTTGAAACCAAATGCAAAAACGGACACCAGGATGAGTTTCAGGATGAAATTCCATGTCTAAAAATGGTGTTGCTTCAACTTGTTAAAAATCAAGCCTTTTTGGTGCCAGGAGAAGAAAAGGCTATACTCCACGGTCAGGAAAAATCCTGCCCAGGAACCAAAATGTTTTTTGAAGCCAAATTTTTTTTTTGAAACCAAATGCAAAAACGGACACCAGGATGAGTTTCCTGATGAAATTCCATGTCTAAAAATGGTGTTGCTTCAACTTTTTAAAAATCAAGCCTTTTTGGTGCCAGGAGAAGAAAAGGCTTTACTCCACGGTCAGGAAAAATCCTGCCCAGGAACCAAAATGTTTTTTGAAGCCAAATTTTTTTTTTGAAACCAAATGCAAAAACGGACACCAGGATGAGTTTCCTGATGAAATTCCATGTCTAAAAATGGTGTTGCTTCAACTTTTTAAAAATCAAGCCTTTTTGGTGCCAGGAGAAGAAAAGGCTTTACTCCACGGTCAGGAAAAATCCTGCCCAGGAACCAAAATGTTTTTTGAAGCCAAATGTTTTTTTTGAAACCAAATACAAAAACGGACACCAGGATGAGTTTCAGGATGAAATTCCATGTCTAAAAATGGTGTTGCTTCAACTTTTTAAAAATCAAGCCTTTTTGGTGCCAGGAGAAGAAAAGGCTTTACTCCACGGTCAGGAAAAATCCTGCCCAGGAACCAAAATGTTTTTTGAAGCCAAATTTTTTTTTTTGAAACCAAATACAAAAACGGACACCAGGATGAGATTAAGGATGAAATTCCATGTCTAAAAATGGTGTTGCTTCAACTTTTTAAAAATCAAGCCTTTTTGGTGCCAGGAGAAGAAAAGGCTTTACTCCACGGTCAGGAAAAATCCTGCCCAGGAACCAAAATGTTTTTTGAAGCCAAATTTTTTTTTTGAAACCAAATGCAAAAACGGACACCAGGATGAGTTTCAGGATGAAATTCCATGTCTAAAAATGGTGTTGCTTCAACTTTTTAAAAATCAAGCCTTTTTGGTGCCAGGAGAAGAAAAGGCTATACTCCACGGTCAGGAAAAATCCTGCCCAGGAACCAAAATGTTTTTTGAAGCCAAATTTTTTTTTTGAAACCAAATGCAAAAACGGACACCAGAATGAGTTTCCTGATGAAATTCCATGTCTAAAAATGGTGTTGCTTCAACTTTTTAAAAATCAAACCTTTTTGGTGCCAGGAGAAGAAAAGGCTTTACTCCACGGTCAGGAAAAATCCTGCCCAGGAACCAAAATGTTTTTTGAAGCCAAATTTTTTTTTTGAAACCAAATGCAAAAACGGACACCAGGATGAGATTAAGGATGAAATTCCATGTCTAAAAATGGTGTTGCTTCAACTTTTTAAAAATCAAGCCTTTTTGGTGCCAGGAGAAGAAAAGGCTTTACTCCACGGTCAGGAAAAATCCTGCCCAGGAACCAAAATGTTTTTTGAAGCCAAATTTTTTTTTGAAACCAAATGCAAAAACGGACACCAGGATGAGTTTCAGGATGAAATTCCATGTCTAAAAATGGTGTTGCTTCAACTTTTTAAAAATCAAGCCTTTTTGGTGCCAGGAGAAGAAAAGGCTATACTCCACGGTCAGGAAAAATCCTGCCCAGGAACCAAAATGTTTTTTGAAGCCAAATTTTTTTTTTGAAACCAAATGCAAAAACGGACACCAGAATGAGTTTCCTGATGAAATTCCATGTCTAAAAATGGTGTTGCTTCAACTTTTTAAAAATCAAACCTTTTTGGTGCCAGGAGAAGAAAAGGCTTTACTCCACGGTCAGGAAAAATCCTGCCCAGGAACCAAAATGTTTTTTGAAGCCAAATTTTTTTTTTGAAACCAAATGCAAAAACGGACACCAGGATGAGTTTCCTGATGAAATTCCATGTCTAAAAATGGTGTTGCTTCAACTTTTTAAAAATCAAGCCTTTTTGGTGCCAGGAGAAGAAAAGGCTATACTCCACGGTCAGGAAAAATCCTGCCCAGGAACCAAAATGTTTTTTGAAGCCAAATTTTTTTTTTGAAACCAAATGCAAAAACGGACACCAGGATGAGTTTCCTGATGAAATTCCATGTCTAAAAATGGTGTTGCTTCAACTTTTTAAAAATCAAGCCTTTTTGGTGCCAGGAGAAGAAAAGGCTTTACTCCACGGTCAGGAAAAATCCTGCCCAGGAACCAAAATGTTTTTTGAAGCCAAATGTTTTTTTTGAAACCAAATACAAAAACGGACACCAGGATGAGTTTCAGGATGAAATTCCATGTCTAAAAATGGTGTTGCTTCAACTTTTTAAAAATCAAGCCTTTTTGGTGCCAGGAGAAGAAAAGGCTTTACTCCACGGTCAGGAAAAATCCTGCCCAGGAACCAAAATGTTTTTTGAAGCCAAATTTTTTTTTTTGAAACCAAATACAAAAACGGACACCAGGATGAGATTAAGGATGAAATTCCATGTCTAAAAATGGTGTTGCTTCAACTTTTTAAAAATCAAGCCTTTTTGGTGCCAGGAGAAGAAAAGGCTTTACTCCACGGTCAGGAAAAATCCTGCCCAGGAACCAAAATGTTTTTTGAAGCCAAATTTTTTTTTTGAAACCAAATGCAAAAACGGACACCAGGATGAGTTTCAGGATGAAATTCCATGTCTAAAAATGGTGTTGCTTCAACTTTTTAAAAATCAAGCCTTTTTGGTGCCAGGAGAAGAAAAGGCTATACTCCACGGTCAGGAAAAATCCTGCCCAGGAACCAAAATGTTTTTTGAAGCCAAATTTTTTTTTTGAAACCAAATGCAAAAACGGACACCAGAATGAGTTTCCTGATGAAATTCCATGTCTAAAAATGGTGTTGCTTCAACTTTTTAAAAATCAAACCTTTTTGGTGCCAGGAGAAGAAAAGGCTTTACTCCACGGTCAGGAAAAATCCTGCCCAGGAACCAAAATGTTTTTTGAAGCCAAATTTTTTTTTTGAAACCAAATGCAAAAACGGACACCAGGATGAGATTAAGGATGAAATTCCATGTCTAAAAATGGTGTTGCTTCAACTTTTTAAAAATCAAGCCTTTTTGGTGCCAGGAGAAGAAAAGGCTTTACTCCACGGTCAGGAAAAATCCTGCCCAGGAACCAAAATGTTTTTTGAAGCCAAATTTTTTTTTTGAAACCAAATGCAAAAACGGACACCAGGATGAGTTTCAGGATGAAATTCCATGTCTAAAAATGGTGTTGCTTCAACTTTTTAAAAATCAAGCCTTTTTGGTGCCAGGAGAAGAAAAGGCTATACTCCACGGTCAGGAAAAATCCTGCCCAGGAACCAAAATGTTTTTTGAAGCCAAATTTTTTTTTTGAAACCAAATGCAAAAACGGACACCAGAATGAGTTTCCTGATGAAATTCCATGTCTAAAAATGGTGTTGCTTCAACTTTTTAAAAATCAAACCTTTTTGGTGCCAGGAGAAGAAAAGGCTTTACTCCACGGTCAGGAAAAATCCTGCCCAGGAACCAAAATGTTTTTTGAAGCCAAATTTTTTTTTTGAAACCAAATGCAAAAACGGACACCAGGATGAGATTAAGGATGAAATTCCATGTCTAAAAATGGTGTTGCTTCAACTTTTTAAAAATCAAGCCTTTTTGGTGCCAGGAGAAGAAAAGGCTTTACTCCACGGTCAGGAAAAATCCTGCCCAGGAACCAAAATGTTTTTTGAAGCCAAATTTTTTTTTTGAAACCAAATGCAAAAACGGACACCAGGATGAGTTTCAGGATGAAATTCCATGTCTAAAAATGGTGTTGCTTCAACTTTTTAAAAATCAAGCCTTTTTGGTGCCAGGAGAAGAAAAGGCTATACTCCACGGTCAGGAAAAATCCTGCCCAGGAACCAAAATGTTTTTTGAAGCCAAATTTTTTTTTTGAAACCAAATGCAAAAACGGACACCAGGATGAGTTTCAGGATGAAATTCCATGTCTAGAAATGGTGTTGCTTCAACTTTTTAAAAATCAAGCCTTTTTGGTGCCAGGAGAAGAAAAGGCTATACTCCACGGTCAGGAAAAATCCTGCCCAGGAACCAAAATGTTTTTTGAAGCCAAATGTTTTTTTTGAAACCAAATGCAAAAACGGACACCAGGATGAGATTAAGGATGAAATTCCATGTCTAAAAATGGTGTTGCTTCAACTTTTTAAAAATCAAGCCTTTTTGGTGCCAGGAGAAGAAAAGGCTTTACTCCACGGTCAGGAAAAATCCTGCCCAGGAACCAAAATGTTTTTTGAAGCCAAATTTTTTTTTTGAAACCAAATGCAAAAACGGACACCAGGATGAGTTTCAGGATGAAATTCCATGTCTAAAAATGGTGTTGCTTCAACTTTTTAAAAATCAAGCCTTTTTGGTGCCAGGAGAAGAAAAGGCTTTACTCCACGGTCAGGAAAAATCCTGCCCAGGAACCAAAATGTTTTTTGAAGCCAAATTTTTTTTTTGAAACCAAATGCAAAAACGGACACCAGGATGAGTTTCAGGATGAAATTCCATGTCTAGAAATGGTGTTGCTTCAACTTTTTAAAAATCAAGCCTTTTTGGTGCCAGGAGAAGAAAAGGCTATACTCCACGGTCAGGAAAAATCCTGCCCAGGAACCAAAATGTTTTTTGAAGCCAAATTTTTTTTTTGAAACCAAATGCAAAAACGGACACCAGGATGAGATTAAGGATGAAATTCCATGTCTAAAAATGGTGTTGCTTCAACTTTTTAAAAATCAAGCCTTTTTGGTGCCAGGAGAAGAAAAGGCTATACTCCACGGTCAGGAAAAATCCTGCCCAGGAACCAAAATGTTTTTTGAAGCCAAATGTTTTTTTTGAAACCAAATGCAAAAACGGACACCAGGATGAGATTAAGGATGAAATTCCATGTCTAAAAATGGTGTTGCTTCAACTTTTTAAAAATCAAGCCTTTTTGGTGCCAGGAGAAGAAAAGGCTTTACTCCACGGTCAGGAAAAATCCTGCCCAGGAACCAAAATGTTTTTTGAAGCCAAATTTTTTTTTTGAAACCAAATGCAAAAACGGACACCAGGATGAGTTTCAGGATGAAATTCCATGTCTAAAAATGGTGTTGCTTCAACTTGTTAAAAATCAAGCCTTTTTGGTGCCAGGAGAAGAAAAGGCTATACTCCACGGTCAGGAAAAATCCTGCCCAGGAACCAAAATGTTTTTTGAAGCCAAATTTTTTTTTTGAAACCAAATGCAAAAACGGACACCAGGATGAGTTTCAGGATGAAATTCCATGTCTAAAAATGGTGTTGCTTCAACTTTTTAAAAATCAAGCCTTTTTGGTGCCAGGAGAAGAAAAGGCTATACTCCACGGTCAGGAAAAATCCTGCACAGGAACCAAAATGTTTTTTGAAGCCAAATTTTTTTTTTGAAACCAAATGCAAAAACGGACACCAGGATGAGTTTCAGGATGAAATTCCATGTCTAAAAATGGTGTTGCTTCAACTTTTTAAAAATCAAGCCTTTTTGGTGCCAGGAGAAGAAAAGGCTATACTCCACGGTTAGGAAAAATCCTGCCCAGGAACCAAAATGTTTTTTGAAGCCAAATTTTTTTTTTGAAACCAAATGCAAAAACGGACACCAGGATGAGATTAAGGATGAAATTCCATGTCTAAAAATGGTGTTGCTTCAACTTTTTAAAAATCAAGCCTTTTTGGTGCCAGGAGAAGAAAAGGCTTTACTCCACGGTCAGGAAAAATCCTGCCCAGGAACCAAAATGTTTTTTGAAGCCAAATTTTTTTTTTTGAAACCAAATACAAAAACGGACACCAGGATGAGATTAAGGATGAAATTCCATGTCTAAAAATGGTGTTGCTTCAACTTTTTAAAAATCAAGCCTTTTTGGTGCCAGGAGAAGAAAAGGCTTTACTCCACGGTCAGGAAAAATCCTGCCCAGGAACCAAAATGTTTTTTGAAGCCAAATTTTTTTTTTGAAACCAAATGCAAAAACGGACACCAGGATGAGTTTCAGGATGAAATTCCATGTCTAAAAATGGTGTTGCTTCAACTTTTTAAAAATCAAGCCTTTTTGGTGCCAGGAGAAGAAAAGGCTATACTCCACGGTCAGGAAAAATCCTGCCCAGGAACCAAAATGTTTTTTGAAGCCAAATTTTTTTTTTGAAACCAAATGCAAAAACGGACACCAGGATGAGTTTCAGGATGAAATTCCATGTCTAAAAATGGTGTTGCTTCAACTTTTTAAAAATCAAGCCTTTTTGGTGCCAGGAGAAGAAAAGGCTATACTCCACGGTCAGGAAAAATCCTGCACAGGAACCAAAATGTTTTTTGAAGCCAAATTTTTTTTTTGAAACCAAATGCAAAAACGGACACCAGGATGAGTTTCAGGATGAAATTCCATGTCTAAAAATGGTGTTGCTTCAACTTTTTAAAAATCAAGCCTTTTTGGTGCCAGGAGAAGAAAAGGCTATACTCCACGGTTAGGAAAAATCCTGCCCAGGAACCAAAATGTTTTTTGAAGCCAAATGCAAAAACGGACACCAGGATGAGTTTCCTGATGAAATTCCATGTCTAAAAATGGTGTTGCTTCAACTTTTTAAAAATCAAGCCTTTTTGGTGCCAGGAGAAGAAAAGGCTTTACTCCACGGTCAGGAAAAATCCTGCCCAGGAACCAAAATGTTTTTTGAAGCCAAATGTTTTTTTTGAAACCAAATACAAAAACGGACACCAGGATGAGATTAAGGATGAAATTCCATGTCTAAAAATGGTGTTGCTTCAACTTTTTAAAAATCAAGCCTTTTTGGTGCCAGGAGAAGAAAAGGCTATACTCCACGGTCAGGAAAAATCCTGCCCAGGAACCAAAATGTTTTTTGAAGCCAAATTTTTTTTTTGAAACCAAATGCAAAAACGGACACCAGAATGAGTTTCCTGATGAAATTCCATGTCTAAAAATGGTGTTGCTTCAACTTTTTAAAAATCAAGCCTTTTTGATGCCAGGAGAAGAAAAGGCTTTACTCCACGGTCAGGAAAAATCCTGCCCAGGAACCAAAATGTTTTTTGAAGCCAAATTTTTTTTTTGAAACCAAATGCAAAAACGGACACCAGGATGAGATTAAGGATGAAATTCCATGTCTAAAAATGGTGTTGCTTCAACTTTTTAAAAATCAAGCCTTTTTGGTGCCAGGAGAAGAAAAGGCTTTACTCCACGGTCAGGAAAAATCCTGCCCAGGAACCAAAATGTTTTTTGAAGCCAAATTTTTTTTTTGAAACCAAATACAAAAACGGACACCAGGATGAGATTAAGGATGAAATTCCATGTCTAAAAATGTTGTTGCTTCAACTTTTTAAAAATCAAGCCTTTTTGGTGCCAGGAGAAGAAAAGGCTTTACTCCACGGTCAGGAAAAATCCTGCCCAGGAACCAAAATGTTTTTTGAAGCCAAATTTTTTTTTTGAAACCAAATGCAAAAACGGACACCAGGATGAGTTTCAGGATGAAATTCCATGTCTAAAAATGGTGTTGCTTCAACTTTTTAAAAATCAAGCCTTTTTGGTGCCAGGAGAAGAAAAGGCTTTACTCCACGGTCAGGAAAAATCCTGCCCAGGAACCAAAATGTTTTTTGAAGCCAAATTTTTTTTTGAAACCAAATGCAAAAACGGACACCAGGATGAGTTTCAGGATGAAATTCCATGTCTAAAAATGGTGTTGCTTCAACTTTTTAAAAATCAAGCCTTTTTGGTGCCAGGAGAAGAAAAGGCTATACTCCACGGTCAGGAAAAATCCTGCCCAGGAACCAAAATGTTTTTTGAAGCCAAATTTTTTTTTGAAACCAAATGCAAAAACGGACACCAGGATGAGATTAAGGATGAAATTCCATGTGTAAAAATGGTGTTGCTTCAACTTTTTAAAAATCAAGCCTTTTTGGTGCCAGGAGAAGAAAAGGCTTTACTCCACGGTCAGGAAAAATCCTGCCCAGGAACCAAAATGTTTTTTGAAGCCAAATTTTTTTTTTGAAACCAAATGCAAAAACGGACACCAGGATGAGTTTCCTGATGAAATTCCATGTCTAAAAATGGTGTTGCTTCAACTTTTTAAAAATCAAGCCTTTTTGGTGCCAGGAGAAGAAAAGGCTATACTCCACGGTCAGGAAAAATCCTGCCCAGGAACCAAAATGTTTTTTGAAGCCAAATTTTTTTTTTGAAACCAAATGCAAAAACGGACACCAGGATGAGTTTCCTGATGAAATTCCATGTCTAAAAATGGTGTTGCTTCAACTTTTTAAAAATCAAGCCTTTTTGGTGCCAGGAGAAGAAAAGGCTTTACTCCACGGTCAGGAAAAATCCTGCCCAGGAACCAAAATGTTTTTTGAAGCCAAATTTTTTTTTTGAAACCAAATGCAAAAACGGACACCAGGATGAGTTTCAGGATGAAATTCCATGTCTAAAAATGGTGTTGCTTCAACTTTTTAAAAATCAAGCCTTTTTGGTGCCAGGAGAAGAAAAGGCTATACTCCACGGTCAGGAAAAATCCTGCCCAGGAACCAAAATGTTTTTTGAAGCCAAATTTTTTTTTGAAACCAAATGCAAAAACGGACACCAGGATGAGATTAAGGATGAAATTCCATGTGTAAAAATGGTGTTGCTTCAACTTTTTAAAAATCAAGCCTTTTTGGTGCCAGGAGAAGAAAAGGCTTTACTCCACGGTCAGGAAAAATCCTGCCCAGGAACCAAAATGTTTTTTGAAGCCAAATTTTTTTTTTGAAACCAAATGCAAAAACGGACACCAGGATGAGTTTCAGGATGAAATTCCATGTCTAAAAATGGTGTTGCTTCAACTTTTTAAAAATCAAGCCTTTTTGGTGCCAGGAGAAGAAAAGGCTTTACTCCACGGTCAGGAAAAATCCTGCCCAGGAACCAAAATGTTTTTTGAAGCCAAATTTTTTTTTGAAACCAAATGCAAAAACGGACACCAGGATGAGTTTCAGGATGAAATTCCATGTCTAAAAATGGTGTTGCTTCAACTTTTTAAAAATCAAGCCTTTTTGGTGCCAGGAGAAGAAAAGGCTATACTCCACGGTCAGGAAAAATCCTGCCCAGGAACCAAAATGTTTTTTGAAGCCAAATTTTTTTTTGAAACCAAATGCAAAAACGGACACCAGGATGAGATTAAGGATGAAATTCCATGTGTAAAAATGGTGTTGCTTCAACTTTTTAAAAATCAAGCCTTTTTGGTGCCAGGAGAAGAAAAGGCTTTACTCCACGGTCAGGAAAAATCCTGCCCAGGAACCAAAATGTTTTTTGAAGCCAATTTTTTTTTTTGAAACCAAATGCAAAAACGGACACCAGGATGAGTTTCCTGATGAAATTCCATGTCTAAAAATGGTGTTGCTTCAACTTTTTAAAAATCAAGCCTTTTTGGTGCCAGGAGAAGAAAAGGCTATACTCCACGGTCAGGAAAAATCCTGCCCAGGAACCAAAATGTTTTTTGAAGCCAAATTTTTTTTTTGAAACCAAATGCAAAAACGGACACCAGGATGAGTTTCCTGATGAAATTCCATGTCTAAAAATGGTGTTGCTTCAACTTTTTAAAAATCAAGCCTTTTTGGTGCCAGGAGAAGAAAAGGCTTTACTCCACGGTCAGGAAAAATCCTGCCCAGGAACCAAAATGTTTTTTGAAGCCAAATTTTTTTTTTGAAACCAAATGCAAAAACGGACACCAGGATGAGTTTCAGGATGAAATTCCATGTCTAAAAATGGTGTTGCTTCAACTTTTTAAAAATCAAGCCTTTTTGGTGCCAGGAGAAGAAAAGGCTATACTCCACGGTCAGGAAAAATCCTGCCCAGGAACCAAAATGTTTTTTGAAGCCAAATTTTTTTTTGAAACCAAATGCAAAAACGGACACCAGGATGAGATTAAGGATGAAATTCCATGTGTAAAAATGGTGTTGCTTCAACTTTTTAAAAATCAAGCCTTTTTGGTGCCAGGAGAAGAAAAGGCTTTACTCCACGGTCAGGAAAAATCCTGCCCAGGAACCAAAATGTTTTTTGAAGCCAAATTTTTTTTTTGAAACCAAATGCAAAAACGGACACCAGGATGACTTTCAGGATGAAATTCCATGTCTAAAAATGGTGTTGCTTCAACTTTTTAAAAATCAAGCCTTTTTGGTGCCAGGAGAAGAAAAGGCTATACTCCACGGTCAGGAAAAATCCTGCCCAGGAACCAAAATGTTTTTTGAAGCCAAATTTTTTTTTTGAAACCAAATGCAAAAACGGACACCAGGATGAGTTTCCTGATGAAATTCCATGTCTAAAAATGGTGTTGCTTCAACTTTTTAAAAATCAAGCCTTTTTGGTGCCAGGAGAAGAAAAGGCTTTACTCCACGGTCAGGAAAAATCCTGCCCAGGAACCAAAATGTTTTTTGAAGCCAAATTTTTTTTTGAAACCAAATGCAAAAACGGACACCAGGATGAGTTTCAGGATGAAATTCCATGTCTAAAAATGGTGTTGCTTCAACTTTTTAAAAATCAAGCCTTTTTGGTGCCAGGAGAAGAAAAGGCTATACTCCACGGTCAGGAAAAATCCTGCCCAGGAACCAAAATGTTTTTTGAAGCCAAATTTTTTTTTGAAACCAAATGCAAAAACGGACACCAGGATGAGATTAAGGATGAAATTCCATGTGTAAAAATGGTGTTGCTTCAACTTTTTAAAAATCAAGCCTTTTTGGTGCCAGGAGAAGAAAAGGCTTTACTCCACGGTCAGGAAAAATCCTGCCCAGGAACCAAAATGTTTTTTGAAGCCAAATTTTTTTTTTGAAACCAAATGCAAAAACGGACACCAGGATGAGTTTCCTGATGAAATTCCATGTCTAAAAATGGTGTTGCTTCAACTTTTTAAAAATCAAGCCTTTTTGGTGCCAGGAGAAGAAAAGGCTATACTCCACGGTCAGGAAAAATCCTGCCCAGGAACCAAAATGTTTTTTGAAGCCAAATTTTTTTTTTGAAACCAAATGCAAAAACGGACACCAGGATGAGTTTCCTGATGAAATTCCATGTCTAAAAATGGTGTTGCTTCAACTTTTTAAAAATCAAGCCTTTTTGGTGCCAGGAGAAGAAAAGGCTTTACTCCACGGTCAGGAAAAATCCTGCCCAGGAACCAAAATGTTTTTTGAAGCCAAATTTTTTTTTTGAAACCAAATGCAAAAACGGACACCAGGATGAGTTTCAGGATGAAATTCCATGTCTAAAAATGGTGTTGCTTCAACTTTTTAAAAATCAAGCCTTTTTGGTGCCAGGAGAAGAAAAGGCTATACTCCACGGTCAGGAAAAATCCTGCCCAGGAACCAAAATGTTTTTTGAAGCCAAATTTTTTTTTGAAACCAAATGCAAAAACGGACACCAGGATGAGATTAAGGATGAAATTCCATGTGTAAAAATGGTGTTGCTTCAACTTTTTAAAAATCAAGCCTTTTTGGTGCCAGGAGAAGAAAAGGCTTTACTCCACGGTCAGGAAAAATCCTGCCCAGGAACCAAAATGTTTTTTGAAGCCAAATTTTTTTTTTGAAACCAAATGCAAAAACGGACACCAGGATGAGTTTCAGGATGAAATTCCATGTCTAAAAATGGTGTTGCTTCAACTTTTTAAAAATCAAGCCTTTTTGGTGCCAGGAGAAGAAAAGGCTTTACTCCACGGTCAGGAAAAATCCTGCCCAGGAACCAAAATGTTTTTTGAAGCCAAATTTTTTTTTGAAACCAAATGCAAAAACGGACACCAGGATGAGTTTCAGGATGAAATTCCATGTCTAAAAATGGTGTTGCTTCAACTTTTTAAAAATCAAGCCTTTTTGGTGCCAGGAGAAGAAAAGGCTATACTCCACGGTCAGGAAAAATCCTGCCCAGGAACCAAAATGTTTTTTGAAGCCAAATTTTTTTTTGAAACCAAATGCAAAAACGGACACCAGGATGAGATTAAGGATGAAATTCCATGTGTAAAAATGGTGTTGCTTCAACTTTTTAAAAATCAAGCCTTTTTGGTGCCAGGAGAAGAAAAGGCTTTACTCCACGGTCAGGAAAAATCCTGCCCAGGAACCAAAATGTTTTTTGAAGCCAATTTTTTTTTTTGAAACCAAATGCAAAAACGGACACCAGGATGAGTTTCCTGATGAAATTCCATGTCTAAAAATGGTGTTGCTTCAACTTTTTAAAAATCAAGCCTTTTTGGTGCCAGGAGAAGAAAAGGCTATACTCCACGGTCAGGAAAAATCCTGCCCAGGAACCAAAATGTTTTTTGAAGCCAAATTTTTTTTTTGAAACCAAATGCAAAAACGGACACCAGGATGAGTTTCCTGATGAAATTCCATGTCTAAAAATGGTGTTGCTTCAACTTTTTAAAAATCAAGCCTTTTTGGTGCCAGGAGAAGAAAAGGCTTTACTCCACGGTCAGGAAAAATCCTGCCCAGGAACCAAAATGTTTTTTGAAGCCAAATTTTTTTTTTGAAACCAAATGCAAAAACGGACACCAGGATGAGTTTCAGGATGAAATTCCATGTCTAAAAATGGTGTTGCTTCAACTTTTTAAAAATCAAGCCTTTTTGGTGCCAGGAGAAGAAAAGGCTATACTCCACGGTCAGGAAAAATCCTGCCCAGGAACCAAAATGTTTTTTGAAGCCAAATTTTTTTTTGAAACCAAATGCAAAAACGGACACCAGGATGAGATTAAGGATGAAATTCCATGTGTAAAAATGGTGTTGCTTCAACTTTTTAAAAATCAAGCCTTTTTGGTGCCAGGAGAAGAAAAGGCTTTACTCCACGGTCAGGAAAAATCCTGCCCAGGAACCAAAATGTTTTTTGAAGCCAAATTTTTTTTTTGAAACCAAATGCAAAAACGGACACCAGGATGACTTTCAGGATGAAATTCCATGTCTAAAAATGGTGTTGCTTCAACTTTTTAAAAATCAAGCCTTTTTGGTGCCAGGAGAAGAAAAGGCTATACTCCACGGTCAGGAAAAATCCTGCCCAGGAACCAAAATGTTTTTTGAAGCCAAATTTTTTTTTTGAAACCAAATGCAAAAACGGACACCAGGATGAGTTTCCTGATG
This sequence comes from Pituophis catenifer annectens, assembly GCF_029215685.1. Classification (NCBI taxonomy): domain Eukaryota; kingdom Metazoa; phylum Chordata; class Lepidosauria; order Squamata; family Colubridae; genus Pituophis; species Pituophis catenifer. The sequence continues at coordinate 397,767 of NW_027256914.1, read as the reverse complement.
AAATTCCATGTCTAAAAATGGTGTTGCTTCAACTTTTTAAAAATCAAGCCTTTTTGGTGCCAGGAGAAGAAAAGGCTTTACTCCACGGTCAGGAAAAATCCTGCCCAGGAACCAAAATGTTTTTTGAAGCCAAATTTTTTTTTTGAAACCAAATGCAAAAACGGACACCAGGATGAGTTTCAGGATGAAATTCCATGTCTAAAAATGGTGTTGCTTCAACTTTTTAAAAATCAAGCCTTTTTGGTGCCAGGAGAAGAAAAGGCTATACTCCACGGTCAGGAAAAATCCTGCCCAGGAACCAAAATGTTTTTTGAAGCCAAATTTTTTTTTTGAAACCAAATGCAAAAACGGACACCAGGATGAGTTTCAGGATGAAATTCCATGTCTAAAAATGGTGTTGCTTCAACTTTTTAAAAATCAAGCCTTTTTGGTGCCAGGAGAAGAAAAGGCTTTACTCCACGGTCAGGAAAAATCCTGCCCAGGAACCAAAATGTTTTTTGAAGCCAAATGTTTTTTTTGAAACCAAATGCAAAAACGGACACCAGGATGAGATTAAGGATGAAATTCCATGTCTAAAAATGGTGTTGCTTCAACTTTTTAAAAATCAAGCCTTTTTGGTGCCAGGAGAAGAAAAGGCTTTACTCCACGGTCAGGAAAAATCCTGCCCAGGAACCAAAATGTTTTTTGAAGCCAAATTTTTTTTTTGAAACCAAATGCAAAAACGGACACCAGGATGAGTTTCCTGATGAAATTCCATGTCTATAAATGGTGTTGCTTCAACTTTTTAAAAATCAAGCCTTTTTGGTGCCAGGAGAAGAAAAGGCTATACTCCACGGTCAGGAAAAATCCTGCCCAGGAACCAAAATGTTTTTTGAAGCCAAATTTTTTTTTTGAAACCAAATGCAAAAACGGACACCAGGATGAGTTTCCTGATGAAATTCCATGTCTAAAAATGGTGTTGCTTCAACTTTTTAAAAATCAAGCCTTTTTGGTGCCAGGAGAAGAAAAGGCTTTACTCCACGGTCAGGAAAAATCCTGCCCAGGAACCAAAATGTTTTTTGAAGCCAAATGTTTTTTTTGAAACCAAATACAAAAACGGACACCAGGATGAGTTTCAGGATGAAATTCCATGTCTAAAAATGGTGTTGCTTCAACTTTTTAAAAATCAAGCCTTTTTGGTGCCAGGAGAAGAAAAGGCTTTACTCCACGGTCAGGAAAAATCCTGCCCAGGAACCAAAATGTTTTTTGAAGCCAAATTTTTTTTTTTGAAACCAAATACAAAAACGGACACCAGGATGAGATTAAGGATGAAATTCCATGTCTAAAAATGGTGTTGCTTCAACTTTTTAAAAATCAAGCCTTTTTGGTGCCAGGAGAAGAAAAGGCTTTACTCCACGGTCAGGAAAAATCCTGCCCAGGAACCAAAATGTTTTTTGAAGCCAAATTTTTTTTTTGAAACCAAATGCAAAAACGGACACCAGGATGAGTTTCAGGATGAAATTCCATGTCTAAAAATGGTGTTGCTTCAACTTTTTAAAAATCAAGCCTTTTTGGTGCCAGGAGAAGAAAAGGCTATACTCCACGGTCAGGAAAAATCCTGCCCAGGAACCAAAATGTTTTTTGAAGCCAAATTTTTTTTTTGAAACCAAATGCAAAAACGGACACCAGAATGAGTTTCCTGATGAAATTCCATGTCTAAAAATGGTGTTGCTTCAACTTTTTAAAAATCAAACCTTTTTGGTGCCAGGAGAAGAAAAGGCTTTACTCCACGGTCATGAAAAATCCTGCCCAGGAACCAAAATGTTTTTTGAAGCCAAATTTTTTTTTTGAAACCAAATGCAAAAACGGACACCAGGATGAGATTAAGGATGAAATTCCATGTCTAAAAATGGTGTTGCTTCAACTTTTTAAAAATCAAGCCTTTTTGGTGCCAGGAGAAGAAAAGGCTTTACTCCACGGTCAGGAAAAATCCTGCCCAGGAACCAAAATGTTTTTTGAAGCCAAATTTTTTTTTTTGAAACCAAATACAAAAACGGACACCAGGATGAGATTAAGGATGAAATTCCATGTCTAAAAATGGTGTTGCTTCAACTTTTTAAAAATCAAGCCTTTTTGGTGCCAGGAGAAGAAAAGGCTTTACTCCACGGTCAGGAAAAATCCTGCCCAGGAACCAAAATGTTTTTTGAAGCCAAATTTTTTTTTTGAAACCAAATGCAAAAACGGACACCAGGATGAGTTTCAGGATGAAATTCCATGTCTAAAAATGGTGTTGCTTCAACTTTTTAAAAATCAAGCCTTTTTGGTGCCAGGAGAAGAAAAGGCTATACTCCACGGTCAGGAAAAATCCTGCCCAGGAACCAAAATGTTTTTTGAAGCCAAATTTTTTTTTTGAAACCAAATGCAAAAACGGACACCAGGATGAGTTTCAGGATGAAATTCCATGTCTAGAAATGGTGTTGCTTCAACTTTTTAAAAATCAAGCCTTTTTGGTGCCAGGAGAAGAAAAGGCTATACTCCACGGTCAGGAAAAATCCTGCCCAGGAACCAAAATGTTTTTTGAAGCCAAATGTTTTTTTTGAAACCAAATGCAAAAACGGACACCAGGATGAGATTAAGGATGAAATTCCATGTCTAAAAATGGTGTTGCTTCAACTTTTTAAAAATCAAGCCTTTTTGGTGCCAGGAGAAGAAAAGGCTTTACTCCACGGTCAGGAAAAATCCTGCCCAGGAACCAAAATGTTTTTTGAAGCCAAATTTTTTTTTTGAAACCAAATGCAAAAACGGACACCAGGATGAGTTTCAGGATGAAATTCCATGTCTAAAAATGGTGTTGCTTCAACTTTTTAAAAATCAAGCCTTTTTGGTGCCAGGAGAAGAAAAGGCTTTACTCCACGGTCAGGAAAAATCCTGCCCAGGAACCAAAATGTTTTTTGAAGCCAAATTTTTTTTTTGAAACCAAATGCAAAAACGGACACCAGGATGAGATTAAGGATGAAATTCCATGTCTAAAAATGGTGTTGCTTCAACTTTTTAAAAATCAAGCCTTTTTGGTGCCAGGAGAAGAAAAGGCTATACTCCACGGTCAGGAAAAATCCTGCCCAGGAACCAAAATGTTTTTTGAAGCCAAATGTTTTTTTTGAAACCAAATGCAAAAACGGACACCAGGATGAGATTAAGGATGAAATTCCATGTCTAAAAATGGTGTTGCTTCAACTTTTTAAAAATCAAGCCTTTTTGGTGCCAGGAGAAGAAAAGGCTTTACTCCACGGTCAGGAAAAATCCTGCCCAGGAACCAAAATGTTTTTTGAAGCCAAATTTTTTTTTTGAAACCAAATGCAAAAACGGACACCAGGATGAGTTTCAGGATGAAATTCCATGTCTAAAAATGGTGTTGCTTCAACTTGTTAAAAATCAAGCCTTTTTGGTGCCAGGAGAAGAAAAGGCTTTACTCCACGGTCAGGAAAAATCCTGCCCAGGAACCAAAATGTTTTTTGAAGCCAAATTTTTTTTTTGAAACCAAATGCAAAAACGGACACCAGGATGAGATTAAGGATGAAATTCCATGTCTAAAAATGGTGTTGCTTCAACTTTTTAAAAATCAAGCCTTTTTGGTGCCAGGAGAAGAAAAGGCTTTACTCCACGGTCAGGAAAAATCCTGCCCAGGAACCAAAATGTTTTTTGAAGCCAAATTTTTTTTTTGAAACCAAATGCAAAAACGGACACCAGGATGAGTTTCAGGATGAAATTCCATGTCTAAAAATGGTGTTGCTTCAACTTTTTAAAAATCAAGCCTTTTTGGTGCCAGGAGAAGAAAAGGCTTTACTCCACGGTCAGGAAAAATCCTGCCCAGGAACCAAAATGTTTTTTGAAGCCAAATTTTTTTTTTGAAACCAAATGCAAAAACGGACACCAGGATGAGTTTCCTGATGAAATTCCATGTCTAAAAATGGTGTTGCTTCAACTTTTTAAAAATCAAGCCTTTTCGGTGCCAGGAGAAGAAAAGGCTTTACTCCACGGTCAGGAAAAATCCTGCCCAGGAACCAAAATGTTTTTTGAAGCCAAATTTTTTTTTTGAAACCAAATGCAAAAACGGACACCCGGATGAGATTAAGGATGAAATTCCATGTCTAAAAATGGTGTTGCTTCAACTTTTTAAAAATCAAGCCTTTTTGGTGCCAGGAGAAGAAAAGGCTTTACTCCACGGTCAGGAAAAATCCTGCCCAGGAACCAAAATGTTTTTTGAAGCCAAATTTTTTTTTTGAAACCAAATGCAAAAACGGACACCAGGATGAGATTAAGGATGAAATTCCATGTCTAAAAATGGTGTTGCTTCAACTTTTTAAAAATCAAGCCTTTTTGGTGCCAGGAGAAGAAAAGGCTTTACTCCACGGTCAGGAAAAATCCTGCCCAGGAACCAAAATGTTTTTTGAAGCCAAATTTTTTTTTTTGAAACCAAATACAAAAACGGACACCAGGATGAGATTAAGGATGAAATTCCATGTCTAAAGATGGTGTTGCTTCAACTTTTTAAAAATCAAGCCTTTTTGGTGCCAGGAGAAGAAAAGGCTATATATACTCCACGGTCAGGAAAAATCCTGCCCAGGAACCAAAATGTTTTTTGAAGCCAAATTTTTTTTTTGAAACCAAATGCAAAAACGGACACCAGGATGAGTTTCAGGATGAAATTCCATGTCTAAAAATGGTGTTGCTTCAACTTTTTAAAAATCAAGCCTTTTTGGTGCCAGGAGAAGAAAAGGCTGCCCAGGAACCAAAATGTTTTTTGAAGCCAAATTTTTTTTTTGAAACCAAATGCAAAAACGGACACCAGGATGAGTTTCCTGATGAAATTCCATGTCTAAAAATGGTGTTGCTTCAACTTTTTAAAAATCAAGCCTTTTCGGTGCCAGGAGAAGAAAAGGCTTTACTCCACGGTCAGGAAAAATCCTGCCCAGGAACCAAAATGTTTTTTGAAGCCAAATTTTTTTTTTGAAACCAAATGCAAAAACGGACACCAGGATGAGTTTCAGGATGAAATTCCATGTCTAAAAATGGTGTTGCTTCAACTTTTTAAAAATCAAGCCTTTTCGGTGCCAGGAGAAGAAAAGGCTTTACTCCACGGTCAGGAAAAATCCTGCCCAGGAACCAAAATGTTTTTTGAAGCCAAATTTTTTTTTTGAAACCAAATGCAAAAACGGACACCAGGATGAGTTTCCTGATGAAATTCCATGTCTAAAAATGGTGTTGCTTCAACTTTTTAAAAATCAAGCCTTTTTGGTGCCAGGAGAAGAAAAGGCTTTACTCCACGGTCAGGAAAAATCCTGCCCAGGAACCAAAATGTTTTTTGAAGCCAAATTTTTTTTTTTAAACCAAATGCAAAAACGGACACCAGGATGAGATTAAGGATGAAATTCCATGTCTAAAAATGGTGTTGCTTCAACTTTTTAAAAATCAAGCCTTTTTGGTGCCAGGAGAAGAAAAGGCTTTACTCCACGGTCAGGAAAAATCCTGCCCAGGAACCAAAATGTTTTTTGAAGCCAAATTTTTTTTTTGAAACCAAATACAAAAACGGACACCAGGATGAGATTAAGGATGAAATTCCATGTCTAAAGATGGTGTTGCTTCAACTTTTTAAAAATCAAGCCTTTTTGGTGCCAGGAGAAGAAAAGGCTATATATACTCCACGGTCAGGAAAAATCCTGCCCAGGAACCAAAATGTTTTTTGAAGCCAAATTTTTTTTTTGAAACCAAATGCAAAAACGGACACCAGGATGAGTTTCAGGATGAAATTCCATGTCTAAAAATGGTGTTGCTTCAACTTTTTAAAAATCAAGCCTTTTTGGTGCCAGGAGAAGAAAAGGCTGCCCAGGAACCAAAATGTTTTTTGAAGCCAAATTTTTTTTTTGAAACCAAATGCAAAAACGGACACCAGGATGAGTTTCCTGATGAAATTCCATGTCTAAAAATGGTGTTGCTTCAACTTTTTAAAAATCAAGCCTTTTCGGTGCCAGGAGAAGAAAAGGCTTTACTCCACGGTCAGGAAAAATCCTGCCCAGGAACCAAAATGTTTTTTGAAGCCAATTTTTTTTTTTGAAACCAAATGCAAAAACGGACACCAGGATGAGTTTCAGGATGAAATTCCATGTCTAAAAATGGTGTTGCTTCAACTTTTTAAAAATGACCGTGGAACCAAAATGTTTTTTGAAGCCAAATTTTTTTTTTGAAACCAAATGCAAAAACGGACACCAGGATGAGTTTCCTGATGAAATTCCATGTCTAAAAATGGTGTTGCTTCAACTTTTTAAAAATCAAGCCTTTTCGGTGCCAGGAGAAGAAAAGGCTTTACTCCACGGTCAGGAAAAATCCTGCCCAGGAACCAAAATGTTTTTTGAAGCCAAATTTTTTTTTTGAAACCAAATGCAAAAACGGACACCAGGATGAGTTTCAGGATGAAATTCCATGTCTAAAAATGGTGTTGCTTCAACTTTTTAAAAATCAAGCCTTTTCGGTGCCAGGAGAAGAAAAGGCTTTACTCCACGGTCAGGAAAAATCCTGCCCAGGAACCAAAATGTTTTTTGAAGCCAAATTTTTTTTTTGAAACCAAATGCAAAAACGGACACCAGGATGAGTTTCAGGATGAAATTCCATGTCTAAAAATGGTGTTGCTTCAACTTTTTAAAAATCAAGCCTTTTTGGTGCCAGGAGAAGAAAAGGCTATACTCCACGGTCAGGAAAAATCCTGCCCAGGAACCAAAATGTTTTTTGAAGCCAATTTTTTTTTTTGAAACCAAATGCAAAAACGGACACCAGGATGAGTTTCAGGATGAAATTCCATGTCTAAAAATGGTGTTGCTTCAACTTTTTAAAAATCAAGCCTTTTTGGTGCCAGGAGAAGAAAAGGCAATACTCCACGATTAGGAAAAATCCTGCCCAGGAACCAAAATGTTTTTTGAAGCCAAATTTTTTTTTTGAAACCAAATGCAAAAACGGACACCAGGATGAGTTTCCTGATGAAATTCCATGTCTAAAAATGGTGTTGCTTCAACTTTTTAAAAATCAAGCCTTTTTGGTGCCAGGAGAAGAAAAGGCTATACTCCACGGTCAGGAAAAATCCTGCCCAGGAACCAAAATGTTTTTTGAAGCCAAATTTTTTTTTTTGAAACCAAATACAAAAACGGACACCAGGATGAGATTAAGGATGAAATTCCATGTCTAAAAATGGTGTTGCTTCAACTTTTTAAAAATCAAGCCTTTTTGGTGCCAGGAGAAGAAAAGGCTTTACTCCACGGTCAGGAAAAATCCTGCCCAGGAACCAAAATGTTTTTTGAAGCCAAATTTTTTTTTTGAAACCAAATGCAAAAACGGACACCAGGATGAGTTTCAGGATGAAATTCCATGTCTAAAAATGGTGTTGCTTCAACTTTTTAAAAATCAAGCCTTTTTGGTGCCAGGAGAAGAAAAGGCTTTACTCCACGGTCAGGAAAAATCCTGCCCAGGAACCAAAATGTTTTTTGAAGCCAAATTTTTTTTTTGAAACCAAATGCAAAAACGGACACCAGAATGAGTTTCCTGATGAAATTCCATGTCTAAAAATGGTGTTGCTTCAACTTTTTAAAAATCAAGCCTTTTTGGTGCCAGGAGAAGAAAAGGCTTTACTCCACGGTCAGGAAAAATCCTGCCCAGGAACCAAAATGTTTTTTGAAGCCAAATTTTTTTTTTGAAACCAAATGCCAAAACGGACACCAGGATGAGATTAAGGATGAAATTCCATGTCTAAAAATGGTGTTGCTTCAACTTTTTAAAAATCAAGCCTTTTTGGTGCCAGGAGAAGAAAAGGCTATACTCCACGGTCAGGAAAAATCCTGCCCAGGAACCAAAATGTTTTTTGAAGCCAATTTTTTTTTTTGAAACCAAATGCAAAAACGGACACCAGGATGAGTTTCAGGATGAAATTCCATGTCTAAAAATGGTGTTGCTTCAACTTTTTAAAAATGACCGTGGAACCAAAATGTTTTTTGAAGCCAAATTTTTTTTTTGAAACCAAATGCAAAAACGGACACCAGGATGAGTTTCCTGATGAAATTCCATGTCTAAAAATGGTGTTGCTTCAACTTTTTAAAAATCAAGCCTTTTCGGTGCCAGGAGAAGAAAAGGCTTTACTCCACGGTCAGGAAAAATCCTGCCCAGGAACCAAAATGTTTTTTGAAGCCAAATTTTTTTTTTGAAACCAAATGCAAAAACGGACACCAGGATGAGTTTCAGGATGAAATTCCATGTCTAAAAATGGTGTTGCTTCAACTTTTTAAAAATCAAGCCTTTTCGGTGCCAGGAGAAGAAAAGGCTTTACTCCACGGTCAGGAAAAATCCTGCCCAGGAACCAAAATGTTTTTTGAAGCCAAATTTTTTTTTTGAAACCAAATGCAAAAACGGACACCAGGATGAGTTTCAGGATGAAATTCCATGTCTAAAAATGGTGTTGCTTCAACTTTTTAAAAATCAAGCCTTTTTGGTGCCAGGAGAAGAAAAGGCTATACTCCACGGTCAGGAAAAATCCTGCCCAGGAACCAAAATGTTTTTTGAAGCCAATTTTTTTTTTTGAAACCAAATGCAAAAACGGACACCAGGATGAGTTTCAGGATGAAATTCCATGTCTAAAAATGGTGTTGCTTCAACTTTTTAAAAATCAAGCCTTTTTGGTGCCAGGAGAAGAAAAGGCAATACTCCACGATTAGGAAAAATCCTGCCCAGGAACCAAAATGTTTTTTGAAGCCAAATTTTTTTTTTGAAACCAAATGCAAAAACGGACACCAGGATGAGTTTCCTGATGAAATTCCATGTCTAAAAATGGTGTTGCTTCAACTTTTTAAAAATCAAGCCTTTTTGGTGCCAGGAGAAGAAAAGGCTATACTCCACGGTCAGGAAAAATCCTGCCCAGGAACCAAAATGTTTTTTGAAGCCAAATTTTTTTTTTTGAAACCAAATACAAAAACGGACACCAGGATGAGATTAAGGATGAAATTCCATGTCTAAAAATGGTGTTGCTTCAACTTTTTAAAAATCAAGCCTTTTTGGTGCCAGGAGAAGAAAAGGCTTTACTCCACGGTCAGGAAAAATCCTGCCCAGGAACCAAAATGTTTTTTGAAGCCAAATTTTTTTTTTGAAACCAAATGCAAAAACGGACACCAGGATGAGTTTCAGGATGAAATTCCATGTCTAAAAATGGTGTTGCTTCAACTTTTTAAAAATCAAGCCTTTTTGGTGCCAGGAGAAGAAAAGGCTTTACTCCACGGTCAGGAAAAATCCTGCCCAGGAACCAAAATGTTTTTTGAAGCCAAATTTTTTTTTTGAAACCAAATGCAAAAACGGACACCAGAATGAGTTTCCTGATGAAATTCCATGTCTAAAAATGGTGTTGCTTCAACTTTTTAAAAATCAAGCCTTTTTGGTGCCAGGAGAAGAAAAGGCTTTACTCCACGGTCAGGAAAAATCCTGCCCAGGAACCAAAATGTTTTTTGAAGCCAAATTTTTTTTTTGAAACCAAATGCCAAAACGGACACCAGGATGAGATTAAGGATGAAATTCCATGTCTAAAAATGGTGTTGCTTCAACTTTTTAAAAATCAAGCCTTTTTGGTGCCAGGAGAAGAAAAGGCTATACTCCACGGTCAGGAAAAATCCTGCCCAGGAACCAAAATGTTTTTTGAAGCCAATTTTTTTTTTTTGAAACCAAATACAAAAACGGACACCAGGATGAGATTAAGGATGAAATTCCATGTCTAAAAATGGTGTTGCTTCAACTTTTTAAAAATCAAGCCTTTTTGGTGCCAGGAGAAGAAAAGGCTTTACTCCACGGTCAGGAAAAATCCTGCCCAGGAACCAAAATGTTTTATGAAGCCAAATTTTTTTTTTGAAACCAAATGCAAAAACGGACACCAGGATGAGTTTCCTGATGAAATTCCATGTCTAAAAATGGTGTTGCTTCAACTTTTTAAAAATCAAGCCTTTTTGGTGCCAGGAGAAGAAAAGGCTTTACTCCACGGTCAGGAAAAATCCTGCCCAGGAACCAAAATGTTTTTTGAAGCCAAATGTTTTTTTTGAAACCAAATACAAAAACGGACACCAGGATGAGTTTCAGGATGAAATTCCATGTCTAAAAATGGTGTTGCTTCAACTTTTTAAAAATCAAGCCTTTTTGGTGCCAGGAGAAGAAAAGGCTATACTCCACGGTCAGGAAAAATCCTGCCCAGGAACCAAAATGTTTTTTGAAGCCAAATTTTTTTTTTGAAACCAAATGCAAAAACGGACACCAGAATGAGTTTCCTGATGAAATTCCATGTCTAAAAATGGTGTTGCTTCAACTTTTTAAAAATCAAGCCTTTTTGGTGCCAGGAGAAGAAAAGGCTTTACTCCACGGTCAGGAAAAATCCTGCCCAGGAACCAAAATGTTTTTTGAAGCCAAATTTTTTTTTTGAAACCAAATGCAAAAACGGACACCAGGATGAGATTAAGGATGAAATTCCATGTCTAAAAATGGTGTTGCTTCAACTTTTTAAAAATCAAGCCTTTTTGGTGCCAGGAGAAGAAAAGGCTATACTCCACGGTCAGGAAAAATCCTGCCCAGGAACCAAAATGTTTTTTGAAGCCAAATTTTTTTTTTTGAAACCAAATACAAAAACGGACACCAGGATGAGATTAAGGATGAAATTCCATGTCTAAAAATGGTGTTGCTTCAACTTTTTAAAAATCAAGCCTTTTTGGTGCCAGGAGAAGAAAAGGCTTTACTCCACGGTCAGGAAAAATCCTGCCCAGGAACCAAAATGTTTTTTGAAGCCAAATTTTTTTTTTGAAACCAAATGCAAAAACGGACACCAGGATGACTTTCAGGATGAAATTCCATGTCTAAAAATGGTGTTGCTTCAACTTTTTAAAAATCAAGCCTTTTTGGTGCCAGGAGAAGAAAAGGCTATACTCCACGGTCAGGAAAAATCCTGCCCAGGAACCAAAATGTTTTTTGAAGCCAAATTTTTTTTTTGAAACCAAATGCAAAAACGGACACCAGGATGAGTTTCAGGATGAAATTCCATGTCTAAAAATGGTGTTGCTTCAACTTTTTAAAAATCAAGCCTTTTTGGTGCCAGGAGAAGAAAAGGCTATACTCCACGGTCAGGAAAAATCCTGCCCAGGAACCAAAATGTTTTTTGAAGCCAAATTTTTTTTTTGAAACCAAATGCAAAAACGGACACCAGGATGAGATTAAGGATGAAATTCCATGTCTAAAAATGGTGTTGCTTCAACTTTTTAAAAATCAAGCCTTTTTGGTGCCAGGAGAAGAAAAGGCTATACTCCACGGTCAGGAAAAATCCTGCCCAGGAACCAAAATGTTTTTTGAAGCCAAATGTTTTTTTTCAAACCAAATGCAAAAACGGACACCAGGATGAGATTAAGGATGAAATTCCATGTCTAAAAATGGTGTTGCTTCAACTTTTTAAAAATGAAGCCTTTTTGGTGCCAGGAGAAGAAAAGGCTTTACTCCACGGTCAGGAAAAATCCTGCCCAGGAACCAAAATGTTTTTTGAAGCCAAATTTTTGTTTTGAAACCAAATGCAAAAACGGACACCAGGATGAGTTTCAGGATGAAATTCCATGTCTAAAAATGGTGTTGCTTCAACTTTTTAAAAATCAAGCCTTTTTGGTGCCAGGAGAAGAAAAGGCTATACTCCACGGTCAGGAAAAATCCTGCCCAGGAACCAAAATGTTTTTTGAAGCCAAATTTTTTTTTTGAAACCAAATGCAAAAACGGACACCAGGATGAGATTAAGGATGAAATTCCATGTCTAAAAATGGTGTTGCTTCAACTTTTTAAAAATCAAGCCTTTTTGGTGCCAGGAGAAGAAAAGGCTATACTCCACGGTCAGGAAAAATCCTGCCCAGGAACCAAAATGTTTTTTGAAGCCAAATGTTTTTTTTGAAACCAAATGCAAAAACGGACACCAGGATGAGATTAAGGATGAAATTCCATGTCTAAAAATGGTGTTGCTTCAACTTTTTAAAAATCAAGCCTTTTTGGTGCCAGGAGAAGAAAAGGCTTTACTCCACGGTCAGGAAAAATCCTGCCCAGGAACCAAAATGTTTTTTGAAGCCAAATTTTTTTTTTGAAACCAAATGCAAAAACGGACACCAGGATCAGTTTCCTGATGAAATTCCATGTCTAAAAATGGTGTTGCTTCAACTTTTTAAAAATCAAGCCTTTTCGGTGCCAGGAGAAGAAAAGGCTTTACTCCACGGTCAGGAAAAATCCTGCCCAGGAACCAAAATGTTTTTTGAAGCCAAATTTTTTTTTTGAAACCAAATGCAAAAACGGACACCAGGATGAGATTAAGGATGAAATTCCATGTCTAAAAATGGTGTTGCTTCAACTTTTTAAAAATCAAGCCTTTTTGGTGCCAGGAGAAGAAAAGGCTTTACTCCACGGTCAGGAAAAATCCTGCCCAGGAACCAAAATGTTTTTTGAAGCCAAATTTTTTTTTTGAAACCAAATGCAAAAACGGACACCAGGATGAGATTAAGGATGAAATTCCATGTCTAAAAATGGTGTTGCTTCAACTCTTTAAAAATCAAGCCTTTTTGGTGCCAGGAGAAGAAAAGGCTTTACTCCACGGTCAGGAAAAATCCTGCCCAGGAACCAAAATGTTTTTTGAAGCCAAATATTTTTTTTGAAACCAAATGCAAAAACGGACACCAGGATGAGTTTCAGGATGAAATTCCATGTCTAAAAATGGTGTTGCTTCAACTTTTTAAAAATCAAGCCTTTTTGGTGCCAGGAGAAGAAAAGGCTTTACTCCACGGTCAGGAAAAATCCTGCCCAGGAACCAAAATGTTTTTTGAAGCCAAATTTTTTTTTGAAACCAAATGCAAAAACGGACACCAGGATGAGTTTCAGGATGAAATTCCATGTCTAAAAATGGTGTTGCTTCAACTTTTTAAAAATCAAGCCTTTTTGGTGCCAGGAGAAGAAAAGGCTTTACTCCACGGTCAGGAAAAATCCTGCCCAGGAACCAAAATGTTTTTTGAAGCCAAATTTTTTTTTTGAAACCAAATGCAAAAACGGACACCAGGATGAGATTAAGGATGAAATTCCATGTCTAAAAATGGTGTTGCTTCAACTTTTTAAAAATCAAGCCTTTTTGGTGCCAGGAGAAGAAAAGGCTTTACTCCACGGTCAGGAAAAATCCTGCCCAGGAACCAAAATGTTTTTTGAAGCGAAATTTTTTTTTTGAAACCAAATGCAAAAACGGACACCAGGATGAGTTTCAGGATGAAATTCCATGTCTAAAAATGGTGTTGCTTCAACTTTTTAAAAATCAAGCCTTTTTGGTGCCAGGAGAAGAAAAGGCTTTACTCCACGGTCAGGAAAAATCCTGCCCAGGAACCAAAATGTTTTTTGAAGCCAAATTTTTTTTTTGAAACCAAATGCAAAAACGGACACCAGGATGAGTTTCCTGATGAAATTCCATGTCTAAAAATGGTGTTGCTTCAACTTTTTAAAAATCAAGCCTTTTCGGTGCCAGGAGAAGAAAAGGCTTTACTCCACGGTCAGGAAAAATCCTGCCCAGGAACCAAAATGTTTTTTGAAGCCAAATTTTTTTTTTGAAACCAAATGCAAAAACGGACACCAGGATGAGATTAAGGATGAAATTCCATGTCTAAAAATGGTGTTGCTTCAACTTTTTAAAAATCAAGCCTTTTTGGTGCCAGGAGAAGAAAAGGCTTTACTCCACGGTCAGGAAAAATCCTGCCCAGGAACCAAAATGTTTTTTGAAGCCAAATTTTTTTTTTGAAACCAAATGCAAAAACGGACACCAGGATGAGATTAAGGATGAAATTCCATGTCTAAAAATGGTGTTGCTTCAACTCTTTAAAAATCAAGCCTTTTTGGTGCCAGGAGAAGAAAAGGCTTTACTCCACGGTCAGGAAAAATCCTGCCCAGGAACCAAAATGTTTTTTGAAGCCAAATTTTTTTTTTGAAACCAAATGCAAAAACGGACACCAGGATGAGTTTCAGGATGAAATTCCATGTCTAAAAATGGTGTTGCTTCAACTTTTTAAAAATCAAGCCTTTTTGGTGCCAGGAGAAGAAAAGGCTTTACTCCACGGTCAGGAAAAATCCTGCCCAGGAACCAAAATGTTTTTTGAAGCCAAATTTTTTTTTGAAACCAAATGCAAAAACGGACACCAGGATGAGTTTCAGGATGAAATTCCATGTCTAAAAATGGTGTTGCTTCAACTTTTTAAAAATCAAGCCTTTTTGGTGCCAGGAGAAGAAAAGGCTTTACTCCACGGTCAGGAAAAATCCTGCCCAGGAACCAAAATGTTTTTTGAAGCCAAATTTTTTTTTTGAAACCAAATGCAAAAACGGACACCAGGATGAGATTAAGGATGAAATTCCATGTCTAAAAATGGTGTTGCTTCAACTTTTTAAAAATCAAGCCTTTTTGGTGCCAGGAGAAGAAAAGGCTTTACTCCACGGTCAGGAAAAATCCTGCCCAGGAACCAAAATGTTTTTTGAAGCGAAATTTTTTTTTTGAAACCAAATGCAAAAACGGACACCAGGATGAGTTTCAGGATGAAATTCCATGTCTAAAAATGGTGTTGCTTCAACTTTTTAAAAATCAAGCCTTTTTGGTGCCAGGAGAAGAAAAGGCTTTACTCCACGGTCAGGAAAAATCCTGCCCAGGAACCAAAATGTTTTTTGAAGCCAAATTTTTTTTTTGAAACCAAATGCAAAAACGGACACCAGGATGAGTTTCCTGATGAAATTCCATGTCTAAAAATGGTGTTGCTTCAACTTTTTAAAAATCAAGCCTTTTCGGTGCCAGGAGAAGAAAAGGCTTTACTCCACGGTCAGGAAAAATCCTGCCCAGGAACCAAAATGTTTTTTGAAGCCAAATTTTTTTTTTGAAACCAAATGCAAAAACGGACACCAGGATGAGATTAAGGATGAAATTCCATGTCTAAAAATGGTGTTGCTTCAACTTTTTAAAAATCAAGCCTTTTTGGTGCCAGGAGAAGAAAAGGCTTTACTCCACGGTCAGGAAAAATCCTGCCCAGGAACCAAAATGTTTTTTGAAGCCAAATTTTTTTTTTGAAACCAAATGCAAAAACGGACACCAGGATGAGATTAAGGATGAAATTCCATGTCTAAAAATGGTGTTGCTTCAACTCTTTAAAAATCAAGCCTTTTTGGTGCCAGGAGAAGAAAAGGCTTTACTCCACGGTCAGGAAAAATCCTGCCCAGGAACCAAAATGTTTTTTGAAGCCAAATTTTTTTTTTGAAACCAAATGCAAAAACGGACACCAGGATGAGTTTCAGGATGAAATTCCATGTCTAAAAATGGTGTTGCTTCAACTTTTTAAAAATCAAGCCTTTTTGGTGCCAGGAGAAGAAAAGGCTTTACTCCACGGTCAGGAAAAATCCTGCCCAGGAACCAAAATGTTTTTTGAAGCCAAATTTTTTTTTTGAAACCAAATGCAAAAACGGACACCAGGATGAGATTAAGGATGAAATTCCATGTCTAAAAATGGTGTTGCTTCAACTTTTTAAAAATCAAGCCTTTTTGGTGCCAGGAGAAGAAAAGGCTTTACTCCACGGTCAGGAAAAATCCTGCCCAGGAACCAAAATGTTTTTTGAAGCCAAATTTTTTTTTTGAAACCAAATGCAAAAACGGACACCAGGATGAGATTAAGGATGAAATTCCATGTCTAAAAATGGTGTTGCTTCAACTTTTTAAAAATCAAGCCTTTTTGGTGCCAGGAGAAGAAAAGGCTTTACTCCACGGTCAGGAAAAATCCTGCCCAGGAACCAAAATGTTTTTTGAAGCCAAATTTTTTTTTTGAAACCAAATGCAAAAACGGACACCAGGATGAGTTTCAGGATGAAATTCCATGTCTAAAAATGGTGTTGCTTCAACTTTTTAAAAATCAAGCCTTTTTGGTGCCAGGAGAAGAAAAGACTTTACTCCACGGTCAGGAAAAATCCTGCCCAGGAACCAAAATGTTTTTTGAAGCCAAATTTTTTTTTTGAAACCAAATGCAAAAACGGACACCAGGATGAGTTTCCTGATGAAATTCCATGTCTAAAAATGGTGTTGCTTCAACTTTTTAAAAATCAAGCCTTTTCGGTGCCAGGAGAAGAAAAGGCTTTACTCCACGGTCAGGAAAAATCCTGCCCAGGAACCAAAATGTTTTTTGAAGACAAATTTTTTTTTTGAAACCAAATGCAAAAACGGACACCAGGATGAGATTAAGGATGAAATTCCATGTCTAAAAATGGTGTTGCTTCAACTTTTTAAAAATCAAGCCTTTTTGGTGCCAGGAGAAGAAAAGGCTTTACTCCACGGTCAGGAAAAATCCTGCCCAGGAACCAAAATGTTTTTTGAAGCCAAATTTTTTTTTTTTGAAACCAAATACAAAAACGGACACCAGGATGAGATTAAGGATGAAATTCCATGTCTAAAAATGGTGTTGCTTCAACTTTTTAAAAATCAAGCCTTTTTGGTGCCAGGAGAAGAAAAGGCTTTACTCCACGGTCAGGAAAAATCCTGCCCAGGAACCAAAATGTTTTTTGAAGCCAAATTTTTTTTTTGAAACCAAATGCAAAAACGGACACCAGGATGAGTTTCAGCATGAAATTCCATGTCTAAAAATGGTGTTGCTTCAACTTTTTAAAAATCAAGCCTTTTTGGTGCCAGGAGAAGAAAAGGGTATACTCCACGGTCAGGAAAAATCCTGCCCAGGAACCAAAATGTTTTTTGAAGTCACATTTTTTTTTTGAAACCAAATGCAAAAACGGACACCAGGATGAGTTTCCTGATGAAATTCCATGTCTAAAAATGGTGTTGCTTCAACTTTTTAAAAATCAAGCCTTTTCGGTGCCAGGAGAAGAAAAGGCTTTACTCCACGGTCAGGAAAAATCCTGCCCAGGAACCAAAATGTTTTTTGAAGCCAAATTTTTTTTTTGAAACCAAATGCAAAAACGGACACCAGGATGAGTTTCCTGATGAAATTCCATGTCTAAAAATGGTGTTGCTTCAACTTTTTAAAAATCAAGCCTTTTTGGTGCCTGGAGAAGAAACGGCTATACTCCACGGTCAGGAAAAATCCTGCCCAGGAACCAAAATGTTTTTTGAAGCCAAATTTTTTTTTTGAAACCAAATGCAAAAACGGACACCAGGATGAGATTAAGGATGAAATTCCATGTCTAAAAATGGTGTTACTTCAACTTTTTAAAAATCAAGCCTTTTTGGTGCCAGGAGAAGAAAAGGCTTTACTCCACAGTCAGGAAAAATCCTGCCCAGGAACCAAAATGTTTTTTGAAGCCAATTTTTTTTTTTTGAATCCAAATACAAAAACGGACACCAGGATGAGTTTCCTGATGAAATTCCATGTCTAAAAATGGTGTTGCTTCAACTTTTTAAAAATCAAGCCTTTTTGGTGCCAGGAGAAGAAAAGGCTTTACTCCACGGTCAGGAAAAATCCTGCCCAGGAACCAAAATGTTTTTTGAAGCCAAATTTTTTTTTTGAAACCAAATGCAAAAACGGACACCAGGATGAGTTTCAGGATGAAATTCCATGTCTAAAAATGGTGTTGCTTCAACTTTTTAAAAATCAAGCCTTTTTGGTGCCAGGAGAAGAAAAGGCTATACTCCACGGTCAGGAAAAATCCTGCCCAGGAACCAAAATGTTTTTTGAAGCCAAATGTTTTTTTTGAAACCAAATGCAAAAACGGACACCAGGATGAGATTAAGGATTAAATTCCATGTCTAAAAATGGTGTTGCTTCAACTTTTTAAAAATCAAGCCTTTTTGGTGCCAGGAGAAGAAAAGGCTTTACTCCACGGTCAGGAAAAATCCTGCCCAGGAACCAAAATGTTTTTTGAAGCCAAATGTTTTTTTTGAAACCAAATGCAAAAACGGACACCAGGATGAGTTTCAGGATGAAATTCCATGTCTAAAAATGGTGTTGCTTCAACTTTTTAAAAATCAAGCCTTTTTGGTGCCAGGAGAAGAAAAGGCTATACTCCACGGTCAGGAAAAATCCTGCCCAGGAACCAAAATGTTTTTTGAAGCCAAATTTTTTTTTTGAAACCAAATGCAAAAACGGACACCAGGATGAGATTAAGGATGAAATTCCATGTCTAAAAATGGTGTTGCTTCAACTTTTTAAAAATCAAGCCTTTTTGGTGCCAGGAGAAGAAAAGGCTTTACTCCACGGTCAGGAAAAATCCTGCCCAGGAACCAAAATGTTTTTTGAAGCCAAATTTTTTTTTTGAAACCAAATGCAAAAACGGACACCAGGATGAGATTAAGGATGAAATTCCATGTCTAAAAATGGTGTTGCTTCAACTTTTTAAAAATCAAGCCTTTTTGGTGCCAGGAGAAGAAAAGGCTTTACTCCACGGTCAGGAAAAATCCTGCCCAGGAACCAAAATGTTTTTTGAAGCCAAATTTTTTTTTTGAAACCAAATGCAAAAACGGACACCAGGATGAGATTAAGGATGAAATTCCATGTCTAAAAATGGTGTTGCTTCAACTTTTTAAAAATCAAGCCTTTTTGGTGCCAGGAGAAGAAAAGGCTTTACTCCACGGTCAGGAAAAATCCTGCCCAGGAACCAAAATGTTTTTTGAAGCCAATTTTTTTTTTTGAAACCAAATGCAAAAACGGACACCAGGATGAGTTTCTTGATGTAATTCCATGTCTAAAAATGGTGTTGCTTCAACTTTTTAAAAATCAAGCCTTTTTGGTGCCAGGAGAAGAAAAGGCTTTACTCCACGGTCAGGAAAAATCCTGCCCAGGAACCAAAATGTTTTTTGAAGCCAAATTTTTTTTTTGAAACCAAATGCAAAAACGGACACCAGGATGAGTTTCAGGATGAAATTCCATGTCTAAAAATGGTGTTGCTTCAACTTTTTAAAAATCAAGCCTTTTTGGTGCCAGGAGAAGAAAAGGCTTTACTCCACGGTCAGGAAAAATCCTGCCCAGGAACCAAAATGTTTTTTGAAGCCAAATTTTTTTTTTTTGAAACCAAATACAAAAACGGACACCAGGATGAGATTAAGGATGAAATTCCATGTCTAAAAATGGTGTTGCTTCAACTTTTTAAAAATCAAGCCTTTTTGGTGCCAGGAGAAGAAAAGGCTATACTCCACGGTCAGGAAAAATCCTGCCCAGGAACCAAAATGTTTTTTGAAGCCAAATTTTTTTTTTGAAACCAAATGCAAAAACGGACACCAGGATGAGTTTCAGGATGAAATTCCATGTCTAAAAATGGTGTTGCTTCAACTTTTTAAAAATCAAGCCTTTTTGGTGCCAGGAGAAGAAAAGGCTTTACTCCACGGTCAGGAAAAATCCTGCCCAGGAACCAAAATGTTTTTTGAAGCCAAATTTTTTTTTTGAAACCAAATGCAAAAACGGACACCAGGATGAGTTTCCTGATGAAATTCCATGTCTAAAAATGGTGTTGCTTCAACTTTTTAAAAATCAAGCCTTTTCGGTGCCAGGAGAAGAAAAGGCTTTACTCCACGGTCAGGAAAAATCCTGCCCAGGAACCAAAATGTTTTTTGAAGCCAAATTTTTTTTTTGAAACCAAATGCAAAAACGGACACCAGGATGAGTTTCAGGATGAAATTCCATGTCTAAAAATGGTGTTGCTTCAACTTTTTAAAAATCAAGCCTTTTCGGTGCCAGGAGAAGAAAAGGCTTTACTCCACGGTCAGGAAAAATCCTGCCCAGGAACCAAAATGTTTTTTGAAGCCAAATTTTTTTTTTGAAACCAAATGCAAAAACGGACACCAGGATGAGTTTCAGGATGAAATTCCATGTCTAAAAATGGTGTTGCTTCAACTTTTTAAAAATCAAGCCTTTTTGGTGCCAGGAGAAGAAAAGGCAATACTCCACGATTAGGAAAAATCCTGCCCAGGAACCAAAATGTTTTTTGAAGCCAAATTTTTTTTTTGAAACCAAATGCAAAAACGGACACCAGGATGAGTTTCCTGATGAAATTCCATGTCTAAAAATGGTGTTGCTTCAACTTTTTAAAAATCAAGCCTTTTTGGTGCCAGGAGAAGAAAAGGCTATACTCCACGGTCAGGAAAAATCCTGCCCAGGAACCAAAATGTTTTTTGAAGCCAAATTTTTTTTTTTGAAACCAAATACAAAAACGGACACCAGGATGAGATTAAGGATGAAATTCCATGTCTAAAAATGGTGTTGCTTCAACTTTTTAAAAATCAAGCCTTTTTGGTGCCAGGAGAAGAAAAGGCTTTACTCCACGGTCAGGAAAAATCCTGCCCAGGAACCAAAATGTTTTTTGAAGCCAAATTTTTTTTTTGAAACCAAATGCAAAAACGGACACCAGGATGAGTTTCAGGATGAAATTCCATGTCTAAAAATGGTGTTGCTTCAACTTTTTAAAAATCAAGCCTTTTTGGTGCCAGGAGAAGAAAAGGCTTTACTCCACGGTCAGGAAAAATCCTGCCCAGGAACCAAAATGTTTTTTGAAGCCAAATTTTTTTTTTGAAACCAAATGCAAAAACGGACACCAGAATGAGTTTCCTGATGAAATTCCATGTCTAAAAATGGTGTTGCTTCAACTTTTTAAAAATCAAGCCTTTTTGGTGCCAGGAGAAGAAAAGGCTTTACTCCACGGTCAGGAAAAATCCTGCCCAGGAACCAAAATGTTTTTTGAAGCCAAATTTTTTTTTTGAAACCAAATGCAAAAACGGACACCAGGATGAGATTAAGGATGAAATTCCATGTCTAAAAATGGTGTTGCTTCAACTTTTTAAAAATCAAGCCTTTTTGGTGCCAGGAGAAGAAAAGGCTATACTCCACGGTCAGGAAAAATCCTGCCCAGGAACCAAAATGTTTTTTGAAGCCAAATTTTTTTTTTTGAAACCAAATACAAAAACGGACACCAGGATGAGATTAAGGATGAAATTCCATGTCTAAAAATGGTGTTGCTTCAACTTTTTAAAAATCAAGCCTTTTTGGTGCCAGGAGAAGAAAAGGCTTTACTCCACGGTCAGGAAAAATCCTGCCCAGGAACCAAAATGTTTTTTGAAGCCAAATTTTTTTTTTGAAACCAAATGCAAAAACGGACACCAGGATGACTTTCAGGATGAAATTCCATGTCTAAAAATGGTGTTGCTTCAACTTTTTAAAAATCAAGCCTTTTTGGTGCCAGGAGAAGAAAAGGCTATACTCCACGGTCAGGAAAAATCCTGCCCAGGAACCAAAATGTTTTTTGAAGCCAAATTTTTTTTTTGAAACCAAATGCAAAAACGGACACCAGGATGAGTTTCAGGATGAAATTCCATGTCTAAAAATGGTGTTGCTTCAACTTTTTAAAAATCAAGCCTTTTTGGTGCCAGGAGAAGAAAAGGCTATACTCCACGGTCAGGAAAAATCCTGCCCAGGAACCAAAATGTTTTTTGAAGCCAAATGTTTTTTTTGAAACCAAATGCAAAAACGGACACCAGGATGAGATTAAGGATGAAATTCCATGTCTAAAAATGGTGTTGCTTCAACTTTTTAAAAATGAAGCCTTTTTGGTGCCAGGAGAAGAAAAGGCTTTACTCCACGGTCAGGAAAAATCCTGCCCAGGAACCAAAATGTTTTTTGAAGCCAAATTTTTGTTTTGAAACCAAATGCAAAAACGGACACCAGGATGAGTTTCAGGATGAAATTCCATGTCTAAAAATGGTGTTGCTTCAACTTTTTAAAAATCAAGCCTTTTTGGTGCCAGGAGAAGAAAAGGCTATACTCCACGGTCAGGAAAAATCTTGCCCAGGAACCAAAATGTTTTTTGAAGCCAAATTTTTTTTTTGAAACCAAATGCAAAAACGGACACCAGGATGAGATTAAGGATGAAATTCCATGTCTCAAAATGGTGTTGCTTCAACTTTTTAAAAATCAAGCCTTTTTGGTGCCAGGAGAAGAAAAGGCTATACTCCACGGTCAGGAAAAATCCTGCCCAGGAACCAAAATGTTTTTTGAAGCCAAATGTTTTTTTTGAAACCAAATGCAAAAACGGACACCAGGATGAGATTAAGGATGAAATTCCATGTCTAAAAATGGTGTTGCTTCAACTTTTTAAAAGTCAAGCCTTTTTGGTGCCAGGAGAAGAAAAGGCTTTACTCCACGGTCAGGAAAAATCCTGCCCAGGAACCAAAATGTTTTTTGAAGCCAAATTTTTTTTTTGAAACCAAATGCAAAAACGGACACCAGGATCAGTTTCCTGATGAAATTCCATGTCTAAAAATGGTGTTGCTTCAACTTTTTAAAAATCAAGCCTTTTCGGTGCCAGGAGAAGAAAAGGCTTTACTCCACGGTCAGGAAAAATCCTGCCCAGGAACCAAAATGTTTTTTGAAGCCAAATTTTTTTTTTGAAACCAAATGCAAAAACGGACACCAGGATGAGATTAAGGATGAAATTCCATGTCTAAAAATGGTGTTGCTTCAACTTTTTAAAAATCAAGCCTTTTTGGTGCCAGGAGAAGAAAAGGCTTTACTCCACGGTCAGGAAAAATCCTGCCCAGGAACCAAAATGTTTTATGAAGCCAAATTTTTTTTTTGAAACCAAATGCAAAAACGGACACCAGGATGAGTTTCCTGATGAAATTCCATGTCTAAAAATGGTGTTGCTTCAACTTTTTAAAAATCAAGCCTTTTTGGTGCCAGGAGAAGAAAAGGCTTTACTCCACGGTCAGGAAAAATCCTGCCCAGGAACCAAAATGTTTTTTGAAGCCAAATGTTTTTTTTGAAACCAAATACAAAAACGGACACCAGGATGAGTTTCAGGATGAAATTCCATGTCTAAAAATGGTGTTGCTTCAACTTTTTAAAAATCAAGCCTTTTTGGTGCCAGGAGAAGAAAAGGCTATACTCCACGGTCAGGAAAAATCCTGCCCAGGAACCAAAATGTTTTTTGAAGCCAAATTTTTTTTTTGAAACCAAATGCAAAAACGGACACCAGAATGAGTTTCCTGATGAAATTCCATGTCTAAAAATGGTGTTGCTTCAACTTTTTAAAAATCAAGCCTTTTTGGTGCCAGGAGAAGAAAAGGCTTTACTCCACGGTCAGGAAAAATCCTGCCCAGGAACCAAAATGTTTTTTGAAGCCAAATTTTTTTTTTGAAACCAAATGCAAAAACGGACACCAGGATGAGATTAAGGATGAAATTCCATGTCTAAAAATGGTGTTGCTTCAACTTTTTAAAAATCAAGCCTTTTTGGTGCCAGGAGAAGAAAAGGCTATACTCCACGGTCAGGAAAAATCCTGCCCAGGAACCAAAATGTTTTTTGAAGCCAAATTTTTTTTTTTGAAACCAAATACAAAAACGGACACCAGGATGAGATTAAGGATGAAATTCCATGTCTAAAAATGGTGTTGCTTCAACTTTTTAAAAATCAAGCCTTTTTGGTGCCAGGAGAAGACAAGGCTTTACTCCACGGTCAGGAAAAATCCTGCCCAGGAACCAAAATGTTTTTTGAAGCCAAATTTTTTTTTTGAAACCAAATGCAAAAACGGACACCAGGATGACTTTCAGGATGAAATTCCATGTCTAAAAATGGTGTTGCTTCAACTTTTTAAAAATCAAGCCTTTTTGGTGCCAGGAGAAGAAAAGGCTATACTCCACGGTCAGGAAAAATCCTGCCCAGGAACCAAAATGTTTTTTGAAGCCAAATTTTTTTTTTTAAACCAAATGCAAAAACGGACACCAGGATGAGTTTCAGGATGAAATTCCATGTCTAAAAATGGTGTTGCTTCAACTTTTTAAAAATCAAGCCTTTTTGGTGCCAGGAGAAGAAAAGGCTATACTCCACGGTCAGGAAAAATCCTGCCCAGGAACCAAAATGTTTTTTGAAGCCAAATTTTTTTTTTGAAACCAAATGCAAAAACGGACACCAGGATGAGATTAAGGATGAAATTCCATGTCTAAAAATGGTGTTGCTTCAACTTTTTAAAAATCAAGCCTTTTTGGTGCCAGGAGAAGAAAAGGCTATACTCCACGGTCAGGAAAAATCCTGCCCAGGAACCAAAATGTTTTTTGAAGCCAAATGTTTTTTTTGAAACCAAATGCAAAAACGGACACCAGGATGAGATTAAGGATGAAATTCCATGTCTAAAAATGGTGTTGCTTCAACTTTTTAAAAATCAAGCCTTTTTGGTGCCAGGAGAAGAAAAGGCTTTACTCCACGGTCAGGAAAAATCCTGCCCAGGAACCAAAATGTTTTTTGAAGCCAATTTTTTTTTTTGAAACCAAATACAGAAACGGACACCAGGATGAGATTAAGGATGAAATTCCATGTCTAAAAATGGTGTTGCTTCAACTTTTTAAAAATCAAGCCTTTTTGGTGCCAGGAGAAGAAAAGGCTATACTCCACGGTCAGGAAAAATCCTGCCCAGGAACCAAAATGTTTTTTGAAGCCAAATTTTTTTTTTGAAACCAAATGCAAAAACGGACACCAGGATGAGTTTCAGGATGAAATTCCATGTCTAAAAATGGTGTTGCTTCAACTTTTTAAAAATCAAGCCTTTTTGGTGCCAGGAGAAGAAAAGGCTTTACTCCACGGTTAGGAAAAATCCTGCCCAGGAACCAAAATGTTTTTTGAAGCCAATTTTTTTTTTTGAAACCAAATACAAAAACGGACACCAGGATGAGTTTCCTGATGAAATTCCATGTCTAAAAATGGTGTTGCTTCAACTTTTTAAAAATCAAGCCTTTTTGGTGCCAGGAGAAGAAAAGGCTTTACTCCACGGTCAGGAAAAATCCTGCCCAGGAACCAAAATGTTTTTTGAAGCCAATTTTTTTTTTTGAAACCAAATACAGAAACGGAAACCAGGATGAGATTAAGGATGAAATTCCATGTCTAAAAATGGTGTTGCTTCAACTTTTTAAAAATCAAGCCTTTTTGGTGCCAGGAGAAGAAAAGGCTATACTCCACGGTCAGGAAAAATCCTGCCCAGGAACCAAAATGTTTTTTGAAGCCAAATTTTTTTTTTGAAACCAAATGCAAAAACGGACACCAGGATGAGTTTCAGGATGAAATTCCATGTCTAAAAATGGTGTTGCTTCAACTTTTTAAAAATCAAGCCTTTTTGGTGCCAGGAGAAGAAAAGGCTTTACTCCACGGTCAGGAAAAATCCTGCCCAGGAACCAAAATGTTTTTTGAAGCCAAATTTTTTTTTTGAAACCAAATGCAAAAACGGACACCAGGATGAGTTTCAGGATGAAATTCCATGTCTAAAAATGGTGTTGCTTCAACTTTTTAAAAATCAAGCCTTTTTGGTGCCAGGAGAAGAAAAGGCTTTACTCCACGGTCAGGAAAAATCCTGCCCAGGAACCAAAATGTTTTTTGAAGCCAAATTTTTTTTTTGAAACCAAATGCAAAAACGGACACCAGGATGAGTTTCCTGATGAAATTCCATGTCTAAAAATGGTGTTGCTTCAACTTTTTAAAAATCAAGCCTTTTCGGTGCCAGGAGAAGAAAAGGCTTTACTCCACGGTCAGGAAAAATCCTGCCCAGGAACCAAAATGTTTTTTGAAGCCAAATTTTTTTTTTTGAAACCAAATGCAAAAACGGACACCAGGATGAGATTAAGGATGAAATTCCATGTCTAAAAATGGTGTTGCTTCAACTTTTTAAAAATCAAGCCTTTTTGGTGCCAGGAGAAGAAAAGGCTTTACTCCACGGTCAGGAAAAATCCTGCCCAGGAACCAAAATGTTTTTTGAAGCCAAACTTTTTTTTTGAAACCAAATGCAAAAACGGACACCAGGATGAGATTAAGGATGAAATTCCATGTCTAAAAATGGTGTTGCTTCAACTTTTTAAAAATCAAGCCTTTTTGGTGCCAGGAGAAGAAAAGGCTTTACTCCACGGTCAGGAAAAATCCTGCCCAGGAAACAAAATGTTTTTTGAAGCCAATTTTTTTTTTTGAAACCAAATGCAAAAACGGACACCAGGATGAGTTTCTTGATGAAATTCCATGTCTAAAAATGGTGTTGCTTCAACTTTTTAAAAATCAGGCCTTTTCGGTGCCAGGAGAAGAAAAGGCTTTACTCCACGGTCAGGAAAAATCCTGCCCAGGAACCAAAATGTTTTTTGAAGCCAAATTTTTTTTTTGAAACCAAATGCAAAAACGGACACCAGGATGAGATTAAGGATGAAATTCCAAGTCTAAAAATGGTGTTGCTTCAACTTTTTAAAAATCAAGCCTTTTTGGTGCCAGGAGAAGAAAAGGCTTTACTCCACGGTCAAGAAAAATCCTGCCCAGGAACCAAAATGTTTTTTGAAGCCAAATGTTTTTTTTGAAACCAAATGCAAAAACGGACACCAGGATGAGATTAAGGATGAAATTCCATGTCTAAAAATGGTGTTCCTTCAACTTTTTAAAAATCAAGCCTTTTTGGTGCCAGGAGAAGAAAAGGCTTTACTCCATGGTCAGGAAAAATCCTGCCCAGGAACCAAAATGTTTTTTGAAGCCAATTTTTTTTTTTGAAACCAAATGCAAAAACGGACACCAGGATGAGTTTCAGGATGAAATTCCATGTCTAAAAATGGTGTTGCTTCAACTTTTTAAAAATCAAACCTTTTTGGTGCCAGGGGAAGAAAAGGCTATACTCCACGGTCAGGAAAAATCCTGCCCAGGAACCAAAATGTTTTTTGAAGCCAAATTTTTTTTTTGAAACCAAATGCAAAAACGGACACCAGGATGAGATTAAGGATGAAATTCCATGTCTAAAAATGGTGTTGCTTCAACTTTTTAAAAATCAAGCCTTTTTGGTGCCAGGAGAAGAAAAGGCTTTACTCCACGGTTAGGAAAAATCCTGCCCAGGAACCAAAATGTTTTTTGAAGCCAATTTTTTTTTTTTGAAACCAAATACAAAAACGGACACCAGGATGAGTTTCCTGATGAAATTCCATGTCTAAAAATGGTGTTGCTTCAACTTTTTAAAAATCAAGCCTTTTTGGTGCCAGGAGAAGAAAAGGCTTTACTCCACGGTCAGGAAAAATCCTGCCCAGGAACCAAAATGTTTTTTGAAGCCAATTTTTTTTTTTGAAACCAAATACAGAAACGGACACCAGGATGAGATTAAGGATGAAATTCCATGTCTAAAAATGGTGTTGCTTCAACTTTTTAAAAATCAAGCCTTTTTGGTGCCAGGAGAAGAAAAGGCTATACTCCACGGTCAGGAAAAATCCTGCCCAGGAACCAAAATGTTTTTTGAAGCCAAATTTTTTTTTTGAAACCAAATGCAAAAACGGACACCAGGATGAGTTTCAGGATGAAATTCCATGTCTAAAAATGGTGTTGCTTCAACTTTTTAAAAATCAAGCCTTTTTGGTGCCAGGAGAAGAAAAGGCTTTACTCCACGGTCAGGAAAAATCCTGCCCAGGAACCAAAATGTTTTTTGAAGCCAAATTTTTTTTTTGAAACCAAATGCAAAAACGGACACCAGGATGAGTTTCAGCATGAAATTCCATGTCTAAAAATGGTGTTGCTTCAACTTTTTAAAAATCAAGCCTTTTTGGTGCCAGGAGAAGAAAAGGCTTTACTCCACGGTCAGGAAAAATCCTGCCCAGGAACCAAAATGTTTTTTGAAGCCAAATTTTTTTTTTGAAACCAAATGCAAAAACGGACACCAGGATGAGTTTCCTGATGAAATTCCATGTCTAAAAATGGTGTTGCTTCAACTTTTTAAAAATCAAGCCTTTTCGGTGCCAGGAGAAGAAAAGGCTTTACTCCACGGTCAGGAAAAATCCTGCCCAGGAACCAAAATGTTTTTTGAAGCCAAATTTTTTTTTTTGAAACCAAATGCAAAAACGGACACCAGGATGAGATTAAGGATGAAATTCCATGTCTAAAAATGGTGTTGCTTCAACTTTTTAAAAATCAAGCCTTTTTGGTGCCAGGAGAAGAAAAGGCTTTACTCCACGGTCAGGAAAAATCCTGCCCAGGAACCAAAATGTTTTTTGAAGCCAATTTTTTTTTTTTGAAACCAAATACAAAAACGGACACCAGGATGAGATTAAGGATGAAATTCCATGTCTAAAAATGGTGTTGCTTCAACTTTTTAAAAATCAAGCCTTTTTGGTGCCAGGAGAAGAAAAGGCTTTACTCCACGGTCAAGAAAAATCCTGCCCAGGAACCAAAATGTTTTTTGAAGCCAATTTTTTTTTTTTGAAACCAAATACAAAAACGGACACCAGGATGAGTTTCCTGATGAAATTCCATGTCTAAAAATGGTGTTGCTTCAACTTTTTAAAAATCAAGCCTTTTTGGTGCCAGGAGAAGAAAAGGCTTTACTCCACGGTCAGGAAAAATCCTGCCCAGGAACCAAAATGTTTTTTGAAGCCAATTTTTTTTTTTGAAACCAAATACAGAAACGGACACCAGGATGAGATTAAGGATGAAATTCCATGTCTAAAAATGGTGTTGCTTCAACTTTTTAAAAATCAAGCCTTTTTGGTGCCAGGAGAAGAAAAGGCTATACTCCACGGTCAGGAAAAATCCTGCCCAGGAACCAAAATGTTTTTTGAAGCCAAATTTTTTTTTTGAAACCAAATGCAAAAACGGACACCAGGATGAGTTTCAGGATGAAATTCCATGTCTAAAAATGGTGTTGCTTCAACTTTTTAAAAATCAAGCCTTTTTGGTGCCAGGAGAAGAAAAGGCTTTACTCCACGGTCAGGAAAAATCCTGCCCAGGAACCAAAATGTTTTTTGAAGCCAAATTTTTTTTTTGAAACCAAATGCAAAAACGGACACCAGGATGAGTTTCAGGATGAAATTCCATGTCTAAAAATGGTGTTGCTTCAACTTTTTAAAAATCAAGCCTTTTTGGTGCCAGGAGAAGAAAAGGCTTTACTCCACGGTCAGGAAAAATCCTGCCCAGGAACCAAAATGTTTTTTGAAGCCAAATTTTTTTTTTGAAACCAAATGCAAAAACGGACACCAGGATGAGTTTCCTGATGAAATTCCATGTCTAAAAATGGTGTTGCTTCAACTTTTTAAAAATCAAGCCTTTTCGGTGCCAGGAGAAGAAAAGGCTTTACTCCACGGTCAGGAAAAATCCTGCCCAGGAACCAAAATGTTTTTTGAAGCCAAATTTTTTTTTTTTGAAACCAAATGCAAAAACGGACACCAGGATGAGATTAAGGATGAAATTCCATGTCTAAAAATGGTGTTGCTTCAACTTTTTAAAAATCAAGCCTTTTTGGTGCCAGGAGAAGAAAAGGCTTTACTCCACGGTCAGGAAAAATCCTGCCCAGGAACCAAAATGTTTTTTGAAGCCAATTTTTTTTTTTGAAACCAAATACAAAAACGGACACCAGGATGAGATTAAGGATGAAATTCCATGTCTAAAAATGGTGTTGCTTCAACTTTTTAAAAATCAAGCCTTTTTGGTGCCAGGAGAAGAAAAGGCTTTACTCCACGGTCAGGAAAAATCCTGCCCAGGAACCAAAATGTTTTTTGAAGCCAAATGTTTTTTTTTGAAACCAAATGCAAAAACGGACACCAGGATGAGATTAAGGATGAAATTCCATGTCTAAAAATGGTGTTGCTTCAACTCTTTAAAAATCAAGTCTTTTTGGTGCCAGGAGAAGAAAAGGCTTTACTCCACGGTCAGGAAAAATCCTGCCCAGGAACCAAAATGTTTTTTGAAGCCAAATTTTTTTTTTGAAACCAAATGCAAAAACGGACACCAGGATGAGTTTCAGGATGAAATTCCATGTCTAAAAATGGTGTTGCTTCAACTTTTTAAAAATCAAGCCTTTTTGGTGCCAGGAGAAGAAAAGGCTTTACTCCACGGTCAGGAAAAATCCTGCCCAGGAACCAAAATGTTTTTTGAAGCCAAATTTTTTTTTTGAAACCAAATGCAAAAACGGACACCAGGATGAGTTTCAGGATGAAATTCCATGTCTAAAAATGGTGTTGCTTCAACTTTTTAAAAATCAAGCCTTTTTGGTGCCAGGAGAAGAAAAGGCTTTACTCCACGGTCAGGAAAAATCCTGCCCAGGAACCAAAATGTTTTTTGAAGCCAAATTTTTTTTTTGAAACCAAATGCAAAAACGGACACCAGGATGAGATTAAGGATGAAATTCCATGTCTAAAAATGGTGTTGCTTCAACTTTTTAAAAATCAAGCCTTTTTGGTGCCAGGAGAAGAAAAGGCTTTACTCCACGGTCAGGAAAAATCCTGCCCAGGAACCAAAATGTTTTTTGAAGCGAAATTTTTTTTTTGAAACCAAATGCAAAAACGGACACCAGGATGAGTTTCAGGATGAAATTCCATGTATAAAAATGGTGTTGCTTCAACTTTTTAAAAATCAAGCCTTTTTGGTGCCAGGAGAAGAAAAGGCTTTACTCCACGGTCAGGAAAAATCCTGCCCAGGAACCAAAATGTTTTTTGAAGCCAAATTTTTTTTTTGAAACCAAATGCAAAAACGGACACCAGGATGAGTTTCCTGATGAAATTCCATGTCTAAAAATGGTGTTGCTTCAACTTTTTAAAAATCAAGCCTTTTCGGTGCCAGGAGAAGAAAAGGCTTTACTCCACGGTCAGGAAAAATCCTGCCCAGGAACCAAAATGTTTTTTGAAGCCAAATTTTTTTTTTGAAACCAAATGCAAAAACGGACACCAGAATGAGATTAAGGATGAAATTCCATGTCTAAAAATGGTGTTGCTTCAACTTTTTAAAAATCAAGCCTTTTTGGTGCCAGGAGAAGAAAAGGCTTTACTCCACGGTCAGGAAAAATCCTGCCCAGGAACCAAAATGTTTTTTGAAGCCAAATTTTTTTTTTGAAACCAAATGCAAAAACGGACACCAGGATGAGTTTCCTGATGAAATTCCATGTCTAAAAATGGTGTTGCTTCAACTTTTTAAAAATCAAGCCTTTTCGGTGCCAGGAGAAGAAAAGGCTTTACTCCACGGTCAGGAAAAATCCTGCCCAGGAACCAAAATGTTTTTTGAAGCCAAATTTTTTTTTTTTGAAACCAAATGCAAAAACGGACACCAGGATGAGATTAAGGATGAAATTCCATGTCTAAAAATGGTGTTGCTTCAACTTTTTAAAAATCAAGCCTTTTTGGTGCCAGGAGAAGAAAAGGCTTTACTCCACGGTCAGGAAAAATCCTGCCCAGGAACCAAAATGTTTTTTGAAGCCAATTTTTTTTTTTGAAACCAAATACAAAAACGGACACCAGGATGAGATTAAGGATGAAATTCCATGTCTAAAAATGGTGTTGCTTCAACTTTTTAAAAATCAAGCCTTTTTGGTGCCAGGAGAAGAAAAGGCTTTACTCCACGGTCAGGAAAAATCCTGCCCAGGAACCAAAATGTTTTTTGAAGCCAAATGTTTTTTTTTGAAACCAAATGCAAAAACGGACACCAGGATGAGATTAAGGATGAAATTCCATGTCTAAAAATGGTGTTGCTTCAACTCTTTAAAAATCAAGCCTTTTTGGTGCCAGGAGAAGAAAAGGCTTTACTCCACGGTCAGGAAAAATCCTGCCCAGGAACCAAAATGTTTTTTGAAGCCAAATTTTTTTTTTGAAACCAAATGCAAAAACGGACACCAGGATGAGTTTCAGGATGAAATTCCATGTCTAAAAATGGTGTTGCTTCAACTTTTTAAAAATCAAGCCTTTTTGGTGCCAGGAGAAGAAAAGGCTTTACTCCACGGTCAGGAAAAATCCTGCCCAGGAACCAAAATGTTTTTTGAAGCCAAATTTTTTTTTTGAAACCAAATGCAAAAACGGACACCAGGATGAGTTTCAGGATGAAATTCCATGTCTAAAAATGGTGTTGCTTCAACTTTTTAAAAATCAAGCCTTTTTGGTGCCAGGAGAAGAAAAGGCTTTACTCCACGGTCAGGAAAAATCCTGCCCAGGAACCAAAATGTTTTTTGAAGCCAAATTTTTTTTTTGAAACCAAATGCAAAAACGGACACCAGGATGAGATTAAGGATGAAATTCCATGTCTAAAAATGGTGTTGCTTCAACTTTTTAAAAATCAAGCCTTTTTGGTGCCAGGAGAAGAAAAGGCTTTACTCCACGGTCAGGAAAAATCCTGCCCAGGAACCAAAATGTTTTTTGAAGCCAAATTTTTTTTTTGAAACCAAATGCAAAAACGGACACCAGGATGAGTTTCAGGATGAAATTCCATGTATAAAAATGGTGTTGCTTCAACTTTTTAAAAATCAAGCCTTTTTGGTGCCAGGAGAAGAAAAGGCTTTACTCCACGGTCAGGAAAAATCCTGCCCAGGAACCAAAATGTTTTTTGAAGCCAAATTTTTTTTTTGAAACCAAATGCAAAAACGGACACCAGGATGAGATTAAGGATGAAATTCCATGTCTAAAAATGGTGTTGCTTCAACTCTTTAAAAATCAAGCCTTTTTGGTGCCAGGAGAAGAAAAGGCTTTACTCCACGGTCAGGAAAAATCCTGCCCAGGAACCAAAATGTTTTTTGAAGCCAAATTTTTTTTTTTAAACCAAATGCAAAAACGGACACCAGGATGAGTTTCAGGATGAAATTCCACGTCTAAAAATGGTGTTGCTTCAACTTTTTAAAAATCAAGCCTTTTTGGTGCCAGGAGAAGAAAAGGCTTTACTCCACGGTCAGGCAAAATCCTGCCCAGGAACCAAAATGTTTTTTGAAGCCAAATTTTTTTTTTGAAACCAAATGCAAAAACGGACACCAGGATGAGTTTCCTGATGAAATTCCATGTCTAAAAATGGTGTTGCTTCAACTTTTTAAAAATCAAGCCTTTTCGGTGCCAGGAGAAGAAAAGGCTTTACTCCACGGTCAGGAAAAATCCTGCCCAGGAACCAAAATGTTTTTTGAAGCCAAATTTTTTTTTTGAAACCAAATGCAAAAACGGACACCAGGATGAGATTAAGGATGAAATTCCATGTCTAAAAATGGTGTTGCTTCAACTTTTTAAAAATCAAGCCTTTTTGGTGCCAGGAGAAGAAAAGGCTTTACTCCACGGTCAGGAAAAATCCTGCCCAGGAACCAAAATGTTTTTTGAAGCCAAATTTTTTTTTTGAAACCAAATGCAAAAACGGACACCAGGATGAGATTAAGGATGAAATTCCATGTCTAAAAATGGTGTTGCTTCAACTTTTTAAAAATCAAGCCTTTTTGGTGCCAGGAGAAGAAAAGGCTTTACTCCACGGTCAGGAAAAATCCTGCCCAGGAACCAAAATGTTTTTTGAAGCCAAATTTTTTTTTTGAAACCAAATGCAAAAACGGACACCAGGATGAGTTTCAGGATGAAATTCCATGTCTAAAAATGGTGTTGCTTCAACTTTTTAAAAATCAAGCCTTTTTGGTGCCAGGAGAAGAAAAGACTTTACTCCACGGTCAGGAAAAATCCTGCCCAGGAACCAAAATGTTTTTTGAAGCCAAATTTTTTTTTTGAAACCAAATGCAAAAACGGACACCAGGATGAGTTTCCTGATGAAATTCCATGTCTAAAAATGGTGTTGCTTCAACTTTTTAAAAATCAAGCCTTTTCGGTGCCAGGAGAAGAAAAGGCTTTACTCCACGGTCAGGAAAAATCCTGCCCAGGAACCAAAATGTTTTTTGAAGACAAATTTTTTTTTTGAAACCAAATGCAAAAACGGACACCAGGATGAGATTAAGGATGAAATTCCATGTCTAAAAATGGTGTTGCTTCAACTTTTTAAAAATCAAGCCTTTTTGGTGCCAGGAGAAGAAAAGGCTTTACTCCACGGTCAGGAAAAATCCTGCCCAGGAACCAAAATGTTTTTTGAAGCCAAATTTTTTTTTTTTGAAACCAAATACAAAAACGGACACCAGGATGAGATTAAGGATGAAATTCCATGTCTAAAAATGGTGTTGCTTCAACTTTTTAAAAATCAAGCCTTTTTGGTGCCAGGAGAAGAAAAGGCTTTACTCCACGGTCAGGAAAAATCCTGCCCAGGAACCAAAATGTTTTTTGAAGCCAAATTTTTTTTTTGAAACCAAATGCAAAAACGGACACCAGGATGAGTTTCAGGATGAAATTCCATGTCTAAAAATGGTGTTGCTTCAACTTTTTAAAAATCAAGCCTTTTTGGTGCCAGGAGAAGAAAAGGGTATACTCCACGGTCAGGAAAAATCCTGCCCAGGAACCAAAATGTTTTTTGAAGTCAAATTTTTTTTTTGAAACCAAATGCAAAAACGGACACCAGGATGAGTTTCCTGATGAAATTCCATGTCTAAAAATGGTGTTGCTTCAACTTTTTAAAAATCAAGCCTTTTCGGTGCCAGGAGAAGAAAAGGCTTTACTCCACGGTCAGGAAAAATCCTGCCCAGGAACCAAAATGTTTTTTGAAGCCAAATTTTTTTTTTGAAACCAAATGCAAAAACGGACACCAGGATGAGTTTCCTGATGAAATTCCATGTCTAAAAATGGTGTTGCTTCAACTTTTTAAAAATCAAGCCTTTTTGGTGCCTGGAGAAGAAAAGGCTATACTCCACGGTCAGGAAAAATCCTGCCCAGGAACCAAAATGTTTTTTGAAGCCAAATTTTTTTTTGAAACCAAATGCAAAAACGGACACCAGGATGAGTTTCAGGATGAAATTCCATGTCTAAAAATGGTGTTGCTTCAACTTTTTAAAAATCAAGCCTTTTTGGTGCCAGGAGAAGAAAAGGCTTTACTCCACGGTCAGGAAAAATCCTGCCCAGGAACCAAAATGTTTTTTGAAGTCAAATTTTTTTTTTGAAACCAAATGCAAAAACGGACACCAGGATGAGATTAAGGATGAAATTCCATGTCTAAAAATGGTGTTGCTTCAACTTTTTAAAAATCAAGCCTTTTTGGTGCCAGGAGAAGAAAAGGCTATACTCCACGGTCAGGAAAAATCCTGCCCAGGAACCAAAATGTTTTTTGAAGCCAAATGTTTTTTTTGAAACCAAATGCAAAAACGGACACCAGGATGAGATTAAGGATGAAATTCCATGTCTAAAAATGGTGTTGCTTCAACTTTTTAAAAATCAAGCCTTTTTGGTGCCAGGAGAAGAAAAGGCTTTACTCCACGGTCAGGAAAAATCCTGCCCAGGAACCAAAATGTTTTTTGAAGCCAAATGTTTTTTTTGAAACCAAATGCAAAAACGGACACCAGGATGAGTTTCAGGATGAAATTCCATGTCTAAAAATGGTGTTGCTTCAACTTTTTAAAAATCAAGCCTTTTTGGTGCCAGGAGAAGAAAAGGCTATACTCCACGGTCAGGAAAAATCCTGCCCAGGAACCAAAATGTTTTTTGAAGCCAAATTTTTTTTTTGAAACCAAATGCAAAAACGGACACCAGGATGAGATTAAGGATGAAATTCCATGTCTAAAAATGGTGTTGCTTCAACTTTTTAAAAATCAAGCCTTTTTGGTGCCAGGAGAAGAAAAGGCTTTACTCCACGGTCAGGAAAAATCCTGCCCAGGAACCAAAATGTTTTTTGAAGCCAAATTTTTTTTTTGAAACCAAATGCAAAAACGGACACCAGGATGAGATTAAGGATGAAATTCCATGTCTAAAAATGGTGTTGCTTCAACTTTTTAAAAATCAAGCCTTTTTGGTGCCAGGAGAAGAAAAGGCTTTACTCCACGGTCAGGAAAAATCCTGCCCAGGAACCAAAATGTTTTTTGAAGCCAAACTTTTTTTTTGAAACCAAATGCAAAAACGGACACCAGGATGAGATTAAGGATGAAATTCCATGTCTAAAAATGGTGTTGCTTCAACTTTTTAAAAATCAAGCCTTTTTGGTGCCAGGAGAAGAAAAGGCTTTACTCCACGGTCAGGAAAAATCCTGCCCAGGAACCAAAATGTTTTTTGAAGCCAATTTTTTTTTTTGAAACCAAATGCAAAAACGGACACCAGGATGAGTTTCTTGATGAAATTCCATGTCTAAAAATGGTGTTGCTTCAACTTTTTAAAAATCAAGCCTTTTCGGTGCCAGGAGAAGAAAAGGCTTTACTCCACGGGCAGGAAAAATCCTGCCCAGGAACCAAAATGTTTTTTGAAGCCAAATTTTTTTTTTGAAACCAAATGCAAAAACGGACACCAGGATGAGTTTCAGGATGAAATTCCATGTCTAAAAATGGTGTTGCTTCAACTTTTTAAAAATCAAGCCTTTTTGGTGCCAGGAGAAGAAAAGACTTTACTCCACGGTCAGGAAAAATCCTGCCCAGGAACCAAAATGTTTTTTGAAGCCAAATTTTTTTTTTGAAACCAAATGCAAAAACGGACACCAGGATGAGTTTCCTGATGAAATTCCATGTCTAAAAATGGTGTTGCTTCAACTTTTTAAAAATCAAGCCTTTTCGGTGCCAGGAGAAGAAAAGGCTTTACTCCACGGTCAGGAAAAATCCTGCCCAGGAACCAAAATGTTTTTTGAAGACAAATTTTTTTTTTGAAACCAAATGCAAAAACGGACACCAGGATGAGATTAAGGATGAAATTCCATGTCTAAAAATGGTGTTGCTTCAACTTTTTAAAAATCAAGCCTTTTTGGTGCCAGGAGAAGAAAAGGCTTTACTCCACGGTCAGGAAAAATCCTGCCCAGGAACCAAAATGTTTTTTGAAGCCAAATTTTTTTTTTTTGAAACCAAATACAAAAACGGACACCAGGATGAGATTAAGGATGAAATTCCATGTCTAAAAATGGTGTTGCTTCAACTTTTTAAAAATCAAGCCTTTTTGGTGCCAGGAGAAGAAAAGGCTTTACTCCACGGTCAGGAAAAATCCTGCCCAGGAACCAAAATGTTTTTTGAAGCCAAATTTTTTTTTTGAAACCAAATGCAAAAACGGACACCAGGATGAGTTTCAGGATGAAATTCCATGTCTAAAAATGGTGTTGCTTCAACTTTTTAAAAATCAAGCCTTTTTGGTGCCAGGAGAAGAAAAGGGTATACTCCACGGTCAGGAAAAATCCTGCCCAGGAACCAAAATGTTTTTTGAAGTCAAATTTTTTTTTTGAAACCAAATGCAAAAACGGACACCAGGATGAGTTTCCTGATGAAATTCCATGTCTAAAAATGGTGTTGCTTCAACTTTTTAAAAATCAAGCCTTTTCGGTGCCAGGAGAAGAAAAGGCTTTACTCCACGGTCAGGAAAAATCCTGCCCAGGAACCAAAATGTTTTTTGAAGCCAAATTTTTTTTTTGAAACCAAATGCAAAAACGGACACCAGGATGAGTTTCCTGATGAAATTCCATGTCTAAAAATGGTGTTGCTTCAACTTTTTAAAAATCAAGCCTTTTTGGTGCCTGGAGAAGAAAAGGCTATACTCCACGGTCAGGAAAAATCCTGCCCAGGAACCAAAATGTTTTTTGAAGCCAAATTTTTTTTTGAAACCAAATGCAAAAACGGAAACCAGGATGAGTTTCAGGATGAAATTCCATGTCTAAAAATGGTGTTGCTTCAACTTTTTAAAAATCAAGCCTTTTTGGTGCCAGGAGAAGAAAAGGCTTTACTCCACGGTCAGGAAAAATCCTGCCCAGGAACCAAAATGTTTTTTGAAGCCAAATTTTTTTTTTGAAACCAAATGCAAAAACGGACACCAGGATGAGATTAAGGATGAAATTCCATGTCTAAAAATGGTGTTACTTCAACTTTTTAAAAATCAAGCCTTTTTGGTGCCAGGAGAAGAAAAGGCTTTACTCCACGGTCAGGAAAAATCCTGCCCAGGAACCAAAATGTTTTTTGAAGCCAATTTTTTTTTTTGAATCCAAATACAAAAACGGACACCAGGATGAGTTTCCTGATGAAATTCCATGTCTAAAAATGGTGTTGCTTCAACTTTTTAAAAATCAAGCCTTTTTGGTGCCAGGAGAAGAAAAGGCTTTACTCCACGGTCAGGAAAAATCCTGCCCAGGAACCAAAATGTTTTTTGAAGCCAAATGTTTTTTTTGAAACCAAATGCAAAAACGGACACCAGGATGAGTTTCAGGATGAAATTCCATGTCTAAAAATGGTGTTGCTTCAACTTTTTAAAAATCAAGCCTTTTTGGTGCCAGGAGAAGAAAAGGCTATACTCCACGGTCAGGAAAAATCCTGCCCAGGAACCAAAATGTTTTTTGAAGCCAAATGTTTTTTTTGAAACCAAATGCAAAAACGGACACCAGGATGAGATTAAGGATGAAATTCCATGTCTAAAAATGGTGTTGCTTCAACTTTTTAAAAATCAAGCCTTTTTGGTGCCAGGAGAAGAAAAGGCTTTACTCCACGGTCAGGAAAAATCCTGCCCAGGAACCAAAATGTTTTTTGAAGCCAAATGTTTTTTTTGAAACCAAATGCAAAAACGGACACCAGGATGAGTTTCAGGATGAAATTCCATGTCTAAAAATGGTGTTGCTTCAACTTTTTAAAAATCAAGCCTTTTTGGTGCCAGGAGAAGAAAAGGCTATACTCCACGGTCAGGAAAAATCCTGCCCAGGAACCAAAATGTTTTTTGAAGCCAAATTTTTTTTTTGAAACCAAATGCAAAAACGGACACCAGGATGAGATTAAGGATGAAATTCCATGTCTAAAAATGGTGTTGCTTCAACTTTTTAAAAATCAAGCCTTTTTGGTGCCAGGAGAAGAAAAGGCTTTACTCCACGGTCAGGAAAAATCCTGCCCAGGAACCAAAATGTTTTTTGAAGCCAAATTTTTTTTTTGAAACCAAATGCAAAAACGGACACCAGGATGAGATTAAGGATGAAATTCCATGTCTAAAAATGGTGTTGCTTCAACTTTTTAAAAATCAAGCCTTTTTGGTGCCAGGAGAAGAAAAGGCTTTACTCCACGGTCAGGAAAAATCCTGCCCAGGAACCAAAATGTTTTTTGAAGCCAAACTTTTTTTTTGAAACCAAATGCAAAAACGGACACCAGGATGAGATTAAGGATGAAATTCCATGTCTAAAAATGGTGTTGCTTCAACTTTTTAAAAATCAAGCCTTTTTGGTGCCAGGAGAAGAAAAGGCTTTACTCCACGGTCAGGAAAAATCCTGCCCAGGAACCAAAATGTTTTTTGAACCCAAATTTTTTTTTTGAAACCAAATGCAAAAACGGACACCAGGATGAGATTAAGGATGAAATTCCATGTCTAAAAATGGTGTTGCTTCAACTTTTTAAAAATCAAGCCTTTTCGGTGCCAGGAGAAGAAAAGGCTTTACTCCACGGGCAGGAAAAATCCTGCCCAGGAACCAAAATGTTTTTTGAAGCCAAATTTTTTTTTTGAAACCAAATGCAAAAACGGACACCAGGATGAGATTAAGGATGAAATTCCAAGTCTAAAAATGGTGTTGCTTCAACTTTTTAAAAATCAAGCCTTTTTGGTGCCAGGAGAAGAAAAGGCTTTACTCCACGGTCAGGAAAAATCCTGCCCAGGAACCAAAATGTTTTTTGAAGCCAAATTTTTTTTTTGAAACCAAATACAAAAACGGACACCAGGATGAGATTAAGGATGAAATTCCATGTCTAAAAAT
The DNA here is from genome assembly GCF_029215685.1 of Pituophis catenifer annectens. Classification (NCBI taxonomy): domain Eukaryota; kingdom Metazoa; phylum Chordata; class Lepidosauria; order Squamata; family Colubridae; genus Pituophis; species Pituophis catenifer. The sequence goes on along the minus strand of NW_027256914.1, from coordinate 358,234 downwards.
GGTGTTGCTTCAACTTTTTAAAAATCAAGCCTTTTTGGTGCCAGGAGAAGAAAAGGCTTTACTCCACGGTCAAGAAAAATCCTGCCCAGGAACCAAAATGTTTTTTGAAGCCAAATGTTTTTTTTGAAACCAAATGCAAAAACGGACACCAGGATGAGATTAAGGATGAAATTCCATGTCTAAAAATGGTGTTGCTTCAACTTTTTAAAAATCAAGCCTTTTTGGTGCCAGGAGAAGAAAAGGCTTTACTCCACGGTCAGGAAAAATCCTGCCCAGGAAACAAAATGTTTTTTGAAGCCAATTTTTTTTTTTGAAACCAAATGCAAAAACGGACACCAGGATGAGATTAAGGATGAAATTCCATGTCTAAAAATGGTGTTGCTTCAACTTTTTAAAAATCAAGCCTTTTTGGTGCCAGGAGAAGAAAAGGCTTTACTCCACGGTCAGGAAAAATCCTGCCCAGGAACCAAAATGTTTTTTGAAGCCAAATTTTTTTTTTGAAACCAAATGCAAAAACGGACACCAGGATGAGATTAAGGATGAAATTCCATGTCTAAAAATGGTGTTGCTTCAACTTTTTAAAAATCAAGCCTTTTTGGTGCCAGGAGAAGAAAAGGCTTTACTCCACGGTCAGGAAAAATCCTGCCCAGGAACCAAAATGTTTTTTGAAGCCAAACTTTTTTTTTGAAACCAAATGCAAAAACGGACACCAGGATGAGATTAAGGATGAAATTCCATGTCTAAAAATGGTGTTGCTTCAACTTTTTAAAAATCAAGCCTTTTTGGTGCCAGGAGAAGAAAAGGCTATACTCCACGGTCAGGAAAAATCCTGCCCAGGAACCAAAATGTTTTTTGAAGCCAAATTTTTTTTTTGAAACCAAATGCAAAAACGGACACCAGGATGAGTTTCAGGATGAAATTCCATGTCTAAAAATGGTGTTGCTTCAACTTTTTAAAAATCAAGCCTTTTTGGTGCCAGGAGAAGAAAAGGCTTTACTCCACGGTCAGGAAAAATCCTGCCCAGGAACCAAAATGTTTTTTGAAGCGAAATTTTTTTTTTTGAAACCAAATGCAAAAACGGACACCAGGATGAGTTTCAGGATGAAATTCCATGTCTAAAAATGGTGTTGCTTCAACTTTTTAAAAATCAAGCCTTTTTGGTGCCAGGAGAAGAAAAGGCTTTACTCCACGGTCAGGAAAAATCCTGCCCAGGAACCAAAATGTTTTTTGAAGCCAAACTTTTTTTTTGAAACCAAATGCAAAAACGGACACCAGGATGAGATTAAGGATGAAATTCCATGTCTAAAAATGGTGTTGCTTCAACTGTTTAAAAATCAAGCCTTTTTGGTGCCAGGAGAAGAAAAGGCTTTACTCCACGGTCAGGAAAAATCCTGCCCAGGAAACAAAATGTTTTTTGAAGCCAATTTTTTTTTTTGAAACCAAATGCAAAAACGGACACCAGGATGAGTTTCTTGATGAAATTCCATGTCTAAAAATGGTGTTGCTTCAACTTTTTAAAAATCAAGCCTTTTCGGTGCCAGGAGAAGAAAAGGCTTTACTCCACGGTCAGGAAAAATCCTGCCCAGGAACCAAAATGTTTTTTGAAGCCAAATTTTTTTTTTGAAACCAAATGCAAAAACGGACACCAGGATGAGATTAAGGATGAAATTCCAAGTCTAAAAATGGTGTTGCTTCAACTTTTTAAAAATCAAGCCTTTTTGGTGCCAGGAGAAGAAAAGGCTTTACTCCACGGTCAGGAAAAATCCTGCCCAGGAACCAAAATGTTTTTTGAAGCCAAATTTTTTTTTTGAAACCAAATACAAAAACGGACACCAGGATGAGATTAAGGATGAAATTCCATGTCTAAAAATGGTGTTGCTTCAACTTTTTAAAAATCAAGCCTTTTTGGTGCCAGGAGAAGAAAAGGCTTTACTCCACGGTCAAGAAAAATCCTGCCCAGGAACCAAAATGTTTTTTGAAGCCAAATGTTTTTTTTGAAACCAAATGCAAAAACGGACACCAGGATGAGATTAAGGATGAAATTCCATGTCTAAAAATGGTGTTGCTTCAACTTTTTAAAAATCAAGCCTTTTTGGTGCCAGGAGAAGAAAAGGCTTTACTCCACGGTCAGGAAAAATCCTGCCCAGGAACCAAAATGTTTTTTGAAGCCAAATTTTTTTTTTGAAACCAAATGCAAAAACGGACACCAGGATGAGTTTCAGGATGAAATTCCATGTCTAAAAATGGTGTTGCTTCAACTTTTTAAAAATCAAACCTTTTTGGTGCCAGGGGAAGAAAAGGCTATACTCCACGGTCAGGAAAAATCCTGCCCAGGAACCAAAATGTTTTTTGAAGCCAAATTTTTTTTTTGAAACCAAATGCAAAAACGGACACCAGGATGAGATTAAGGATGAAATTCCATGTCTAAAAATGGTGTTGCTTCAACTTTTTAAAAATCAAGCCTTTTTGGTGCCAGGAGAAGAAAAGGCTTTACTCCACGGTTAGGAAAAATCCTGCCCAGGAACCAAAATGTTTTTTGAAGCCAATTTTTTTTTTTGAAACCAAATACAAAAACGGACACCAGGATGAGTTTCCTGATGAAATTCCATGTCTAAAAATGGTGTTGCTTCAACTTTTTAAAAATCAAGCCTTTTTGGTGCCAGGAGAAGAAAAGGCTTTACTCCACGGTCAGGAAAAATCCTGCCCAGGAACCAAAATGTTTTTTGAAGCCAATTTTTTTTTTTGAAACCAAATACAGAAACGGACACCAGGATGAGATTAAGGATGAAATTCCATGTCTAAAAATGGTGTTGCTTCAACTTTTTAAAAATCAAGCCTTTTTGGTGCCAGGAGAAGAAAAGGCTATACTCCACGGTCAGGAAAAATCCTGCCCAGGAACCAAAATGTTTTTTGAAGCCAAATTTTTTTTTTGAAACCAAATGCAAAAACGGACACCAGGATGAGTTTCAGGATGAAATTCCATGTCTAAAAATGGTGTTGCTTCAACTTTTTAAAAATCAAGCCTTTTTGGTGCCAGGAGAAGAAAAGGCTTTACTCCACGGTCAGGAAAAATCCTGCCCAGGAACCAAAATGTTTTTTGAAGCCAAATTTTTTTTTTGAAACCAAATGCAAAAACGGACACCAGGATGAGTTTCCTGATGAAATTCCATGTCTAAAAATGGTGTTGCTTCAACTTTTTAAAAATCAAGCCTTTTTGGTGCCAGGAGAAGAAAAGGCTTTACTCCACGGTCAGGAAAAATCCTGCCCAGGAACCAAAATGTTTTTTGAAGCCAATTTTTTTTTTTGAAACCAAATACAGAAACGGACACCAGGATGAGATTAAGGATGAAATTCCATGTCTAAAAATGGTGTTGCTTCAACTTTTTAAAAATCAAGCCTTTTTGGTGCCAGGAGAAGAAAAGGCTATACTCCACGGTCAGGAAAAATCCTGCCCAGGAACCAAAATGTTTTTTGAAGCCAAATTTTTTTTTTGAAACCAAATGCAAAAACGGACACCAGGATGAGTTTCAGGATGAAATTCCATGTCTAAAAATGGTGTTGCTTCAACTTTTTAAAAATCAAGCCTTTTTGGTGCCAGGAGAAGAAAAGGCTTTACTCCACGGTCAGGAAAAATCCTGCCCAGGAACCAAAATGTTTTTTGAAGCCAAATTTTTTTTTTGAAACCAAATGCAAAAACGGACACCAGGATGAGTTTCAGGATGAAATTCCATGTCTAAAAATGGTGTTGCTTCAACTTTTTAAAAATCAAGCCTTTTTGGTGCCAGGAGAAGAAAAGGCTTTACTCCACGGTCAGGAAAAATCCTGCCCAGGAACCAAAATGTTTTTTGAAGCCAAATTTTTTTTTTGAAACCAAATGCAAAAACGGACACCAGGATGAGTTTCCTGATGAAATTCCATGTCTAAAAATGGTGTTGCTTCAACTTTTTAAAAATCAAGCCTTTTCGGTGCCAGGAGAAGAAAAGGCTTTACTCCACGGTCAGGAAAAATCCTGCCCAGGAACCAAAATGTTTTTTGAAGCCAAATTTTTTTTTTGAAACCAAATGCAAAAACGGACACCAGGATGAGATTAAGGATGAAATTCCATGTCTAAAAATGGTGTTGCTTCAACTTTTTAAAAATCAAGCCTTTTTGGTGCAAGGAGAAGAAAAGGCTTTACTCCACGGTCAGGAAAAATCCTGCCCAGGAACCAAAATGTTTTTTGAAGCCAATTTTTTTTTTTGAAACCAAATACAAAAACGGACACCAGGATGAGATTAAGGATGAAATTCCATGTCTAAAAATGGTGTTGCTTCAACTTTTTAAAAATCAAGCCTTTTTGGTGCCAGGAGAAGAAAAGGCTTTACTCCACGGTCAGGAAAAATCCTGCCCAGGAACCAAAATGTTTTTTGAAGCCAAACTTTTTTTTTGAAACCAAATGCAAAAACGGACACCAGGATGAGATTAAGGATGAAATTCCATGTCTAAAAATGGTGTTGCTTCAACTTTTTAAAAATCAAGCCTTTTTGGTGCCAGGAGAAGAAAAGGCTATACTCCACGGTCAGGAAAAATCCTGCCCAGGAACCAAAATGTTTTTTGAAGCCAAATTTTTTTTTTGAAACCAAATGCAAAAACGGACACCAGGATGAGTTTCAGGATGAAATTCCATGTCTAAAAATGGTGTTGCTTCAACTTTTTAAAAATCAAGCCTTTTTGGTGCCAGGAGAAGAAAAGGCTTTACTCCACGGTCAGGAAAAATCCTGCCCAGGAACCAAAATGTTTTTTGAAGCCAAATTTTTTTTTTGAAACCAAATGCAAAAACGGACACCAGGATGAGTTTCAGGATGAAATTCCATGTCTAAAAATGGTGTTGCTTCAACTTTTTAAAAATCAAGCCTTTTTGGTGCCAGGAGAAGAAAAGGCTTTACTCCACGGTCAGGAAAAATCCTGCCCAGGAACCAAAATGTTTTTTGAAGCCAAATTTTTTTTTTGAAACCAAATGCAAAAACGGACACCAGGATGAGTTTCCTGATGAAATTCCATGTCTAAAAATGGTGTTGCTTCAACTTTTTAAAAATCAAGCCTTTTCGGTGCCAGGAGAAGAAAAGGCTTTACTCCACGGTCAGGAAAAATCCTGCCCAGGAACCAAAATGTTTTTTGAAGCCAAATTTTTTTTTTTGAAACCAAATGCAAAAACGGACACCAGGATGAGATTAAGGATGAAATTCCATGTCTAAAAATGGTGTTGCTTCAACTTTTTAAAAATCAAGCCTTTTTGGTGCCAGGAGAAGAAAAGGCTTTACTCCACGGTCAGGAAAAATCCTGCCCAGGAACCAAAATGTTTTTTGAAGCCAAACTTTTTTTTTGAAACCAAATGCAAAAACGGACACCAGGATGAGATTAAGGATGAAATTCCATGTCTAAAAATGGTGTTGCTTCAACTTTTTAAAAATCAAGCCTTTTTGGTGCCAGGAGAAGAAAAGGCTTTACTCCACGGTCAGGAAAAATCCTGCCCAGGAAACAAAATGTTTTTTGAAGCCAATTTTTTTTTTTGAAACCAAATGCAAAAACGGACACCAGGATGAGTTTCTTGATGAAATTCCATGTCTAAAAATGGTGTTGCTTCAACTTTTTAAAAATCAAGCCTTTTCGGTGCCAGGAGAAGAAAAGGCTTTACTCCACGGTCAGGAAAAATCCTGCCCAGGAACCAAAATGTTTTTTGAAGCCAAATTTTTTTTTTGAAACCAAATGCAAAAACGGACACCAGGATGAGATTAAGGATGAAATTCCAAGTCTAAAAATGGTGTTGCTTCAACTTTTTAAAAATCAAGCCTTTTTGGTGCCAGGAGAAGAAAAGGCTTTACTCCACGGTCAGGAAAAATCCTGCCCAGGAACCAAAATGTTTTTTGAAGATAAATTTTTTTTTTTGAAACCAAATGCAAAAACGGACACCAGGATGAGATTAAGGATGAAATTCCATGTCTAAAAATGGTGTTGCTTCAACTTTTTAAAAATCAAGCCTTTTTGGTGCCAGGAGAAGAAAAGGCTTTACTCCACGGTCAGGAAAAATCCTGCCCAGGAACCAAAATGTTTTTTGAAGCCAAATGTTTTTTTTGAAACCAAATGCAAAAACGGACACCAGGATGAGATTAAGGATGAAATTCCATGTCTAAAAATGGTGTTGCTTCAACTATTTAAAAATCAAGCCTTTTTGGTGCCAGGAGAAGAAAAGGCTATACTCCACGGTTAGGAAAAATCCTGCCCAGGAACCAAAATGTTTTTTGAAGCCAAATTTTTTTTTTGAAACCAAATGCAAAAACGGACACCAGGATGAGTTTCAGGATGAAATTCCATGTCTAAAAATGGTGTTGCTTCAACTTTTTAAAAATCAAGCCTTTTTGGTGCCAGGAGAAGAAAAGGCTTTACTCCACGGTCAGGAAAAATCCTGCCCAGGAACCAAAATGTTTTTTGAAGCCAAATTTTTTTTTTGAAACCAAATGCAAAAACGGACACCAGGATGAGTTTCAGGATGAAATTCCATGTCTAAAAATGGTGTTGCTTCAACTTTTTAAAAATCAAGCCTTTTTGGTGCCAGGAGAAGAAAAGGCTTTACTCCACGGTCAGGAAAAATCCTGCCCAGGAACCAAAATGTTTTTTGAAGCCAATTTTTTTTTTTGAAACCAAATGCAAAAACGGACACCAGGATGAGTTTCAGGATGAAATTCCATGTCTAAAAATGGTGTTGCTTCAACTTTTTAAAAATCAAACCTTTTTGGTGCCAGGGGAAGAAAAGGCTATTACTCCACGGTCAGGAAAAATCCTGCCCAGGAACCAAAATGTTTTTTGAAGCCAAATTTTTTTTTTGAAACCAAATGCAAAAACGGACACCAGGATGAGATTAAGGATGAAATTCCATGTCTAAAAATGGTGTTGCTTCAACTTTTTAAAAATCAAGCCTTTTTGGTGCCAGGAGAAGAAAAGGCTTTACTCCACGGTTAGGAAAAATCCTGCCCAGGAACCAAAATGTTTTTTGAAGCCAATTTTTTTTTTTTGAAACCAAATACAAAAACGGACACCAGGATGAGTTTCCTGATGAAATTCCATGTCTAAAAATGGTGTTGCTTCAACTTTTTAAAAATCAAGCCTTTTTGGTGCCAGGAGAAGAAAAGGCTTTACTCCACGGTCAGGAAAAATCCTGCCCAGGAACCAAAATGTTTTTTGAAGCCAATTTTTTTTTTTGAAACCAAATACAGAAACGGACACCAGGATGAGATTAAGGATGAAATTCCATGTCTAAAAATGGTGTTGCTTCAACTTTTTAAAAATCAAGCCTTTTTGGTGCCAGGAGAAGAAAAGGCTATACTCCACGGTCAGGAAAAATCCTGCCCAGGAACCAAAATGTTTTTTGAAGCCAAATTTTTTTTTTGAAACCAAATGCAAAAACGGACACCAGGATGAGTTTCCTGATGAAATTCCATGTCTAAAAATGGTGTTGCTTCAACTTTTTAAAAATCAAGCCTTTTTGGTGCCAGGAGAAGAAAAGGCTTTACTCCACGGTCAGGAAAAATCCTGCCCAGGAACCAAAATGTTTTTTGAAGCCAAATTTTTTTTTTTAAACCAAATGCAAAAACGGACACCAGGATGAGTTTCAGGATGAAATTCCATGTCTAAAAATGGTGTTGCTTCAACTTTTTAAAAATCAAGCCTTTTTGGTGCCAGGAGAAGAAAAGGCTTTACTCCACGGTCAGGAAAAATCCTGCCCAGGAACCAAAATGTTTTTTGAAGCCAAATTTTTTTTTTGAAACCAAATGCAAAAACGGACACCAGGATGAGTTTCCTGATGAAATTCCATGTCTAAAAATGGTGTTGCTTCAACTTTTTAAAAATCAAGCCTTTTCGGTGCCAGGAGAAGAAAAGGCTTTACTCCACGGTCAGGAAAAATCCTGCCCAGGAACCAAAATGTTTTTTGAAGCCAAATTTTTTTTTTTGAAACCAAATGCAAAAACGGACACCAGGATGAGATTAAGGATGAAATTCCATGTCTAAAAATGGTGTTGCTTCAACTTTTTAAAAATCAAGCCTTTTTGGTGCCAGGAGAAGAAAAGGCTTTACTCCACGGTCAGGAAAAATCCTGCCCAGGAACCAAAATGTTTTTTGAAGCCAATTTTTTTTTTTGAAACCAAATGCAAAAACGGACACCAGGATGAGATTAAGGATGAAATTCCATGTCTAAAAATGGTGTTGCTTCAACTTTTTAAAAATCAAGCCTTTTTGGTGCCAGGAGAAGAAAAGGCTTTACTCCACGGTCAGGAAAAATCCTGCCCAGGAACCAAAATGTTTTTTGAAGCCAAATGTTTTTTTTTGAAACCAAATGCAAAAACGGACACCAGGATGAGATTAAGGATGAAATTCCATGTCTAAAAATGGTGTTGCTTCAACTTTTTAAAAATCAAGCCTTTTTGGTGCCAGGAGAAGAAAAGGCTATACTCCACGGTCAGGAAAAATCCTGCCCAGGAACCAAAATGTTTTTTGAAGCCAAATTTTTTTTTTTGAAACCAAATGCAAAAACGGACACCAGGATGAGATTAAGGATGAAATTCCATGTCTAAAAATGGTGTTGCTTCAACTTTTTAAAAATCAAGCCTTTTTGGTGCCAGGAGAAGAAAAGGCTTTACTCCACGGTCAGGAAAAATCCTGCCCAGGAACCAAAATGTTTTTTGAAGCCAAATGTTTTTTTTGAAACCAAATGCAAAAACGGACACCAGGATGCGATTAAGGATGAAATTCCATGTCTAAAAATGGTGTTGCTTCAACTTTTTAAAAATCAAGCCTTTTTGGTGCCAGGAGAAGAAAAGGCTATACTCCACGGTCAGGAAAAATCCTGCCCAGGAACCAAAATGTTTTTTGAAGCCAAATTTTTTTTTTTTTAAACCAAATGCAAAAACGGACACCAGGATGAGATTAAGGATGAAATTCCATGTCTAAAAATGGTGTTGCTTCAACTTTTTAAAAATCAAGCTTTTTTGGTGCCAGGAGAAGAAAAGGCTTTACTCCACGGTCAGGAAAAATCCTGCCCAGGAACCAAAATGTTTTTTGAAGCCAAATTTTTTTTTTGAAACCAAATGCAAAAACGGACACCAGGATGAGTTTCCTGATGAAATTCCATGTCTAAAAATGGTGTTGCTTCAACTTTTTAAAAATCAAGCCTTTTTGGTGCCAGGAGAAGAAAAGGCTTTACTCCACGGTCAGGAAAAATCCTGCCCAGGAACCAAAATGTTTTTTGAAGCCAAATTTTTTTTTTGAAACCAAATGCAAAAACGGACACCAGGATGAGTTTCAGGATGAAATTCCATGTCTAAAAATGGTGTTGCTTCAACTTTTTAAAAATCAAGCCTTTTTGGTGCCAGGAGAAGAAAAGGCTATACTCCACGGTCAGGAAAAATCCTGCCCAGGAACCAAAATGTTTTTTGAAGCCAAATTTTTTTTTTGAAACCAAATGCAAAAACGGACACCAGGATGAGATTAAGGATGAAATTCCATGTCTAAAAATGGTGTTGCTTCAACTTTTTAAAAATCAAGCCTTTTTGGTGCCAGGAGAAGAAAAGGCTATACTCCACGGTCAGGAAAAATCCTGCCCAGGAACCAAAATGTTTTTTGAAGCCAAATTTTTTTTTTGAAACCAAATGCAAAAACGGACACCAGGATGAGATTAAGGATGAAATTCCATGTCTAAAAATGGTGTTGCTTCAACTTTTTAAAAATCAAGCCTTTTTGGTGCCAGGAGAAGAAAAGGCTTTACTCCACGGTCAGGAAAAATCCTGCCCAGGAACCAAAATGTTTTCTGAAGCCAAATTTTTTTTTTGAAACCAAATGCAAAAACGGACACCAGGATGAGATTAAGGATGAAATTCCATGTCTAAAAATGGTGTTGCTTCAACTTTTTAAAAATCAAGCCTTTTTGGTGCCAGGAGAAGAAAAGGCTTTACTCCACGGTCAGGAAAAATCCTGCCCAGGAACCAAAATGTTTTTTGAAGCCAATTTTTTTTTTTGAAACCAAATACAAAAACGGACACCAGGATGAGATTAAGGATGAAATTCCATGTCTAAAAATGGTGTTGCTTCAACTTTTTAAAAATCAAGCCTTTTTGGTGCCAGGAGAAGAAAAGGCTTTACTCCACGGTCAGGAAAAATCCTGCCCAGGAACCAAAATGTTTTTTGAAGCCAAATGTTTTTTTTTGAAACCAAATGCAAAAACGGACACCAGGATGAGATTAAGGATGAAATTCCATGTCTAAAAATGGTGTTGCTTCAACTTTTTAAAAATCAAGCTTTTTTGGTGCCAGGAGAAGAAAAGGCTTTACTCCACGGTCAGGAAAAATCCTGCCCAGGAACCAAAATGTTTTTTGAAGCCAAATTTTTTTTTTGAAACCAAATACAAAAACGGACACCAGGTAGAGTTTCCTGATGAAATTTCATGTCTAAAAATGGTGTTGCTTCAACTTTTTAAAAATCAAGCCTTTTTGGTGCCAGGAGAAGAAAAGGCTTTACTCCACGGTCAGGAAAAATCCTGCCCAGGAACCAAAATGTTTTCTGAAGCCAAATTTTTTTTTTGAAACCAAATGCAAAAACGGACACCAGGATGAGATTAAGGATGAAATTCCATGTCTAAAAATGGTGTTGCTTCAACTTTTTAAAAATCAAGCCTTTTTGGTGCCAGGAGAAGAAAAGGCTATACTCCACGGTCAGGAAAAATCCTGCCCAGGAACCAAAATGTTTTTTGAAGCCAAATTTTTTTTTTGAAACCAAATGCAAAAACGGACACCAGGATGAGTTTCCTGATGAAATTCCATTTCAAAAAATGGTGTTGCTTCAACTTTTTAAAAATCAAGCCTTTTTGGTGCCAGGAGAAGAAAAGGCTTTACTCCACGGTTAGGAAAAATCCTGCCCAGGAACCAAAATGTTTTTTGAAGCCAATTTTTTTTTTTTTGAAACCAAATACAAAAACGGACACCAGGATGAGTTTCCTGATGAAATTCCATGTCTAAAAATGGTGTTGCTTCAACTTTTTAAAAATCAAGCCTTTTTGGTGCCAGGAGAAGAAAAGGCTTTACTCCACGGTCAGGAAAAATCCTGCCCAGGAACCAAAATGTTTTTTGAAGCCAATTTTTTTTTTTGAAACCAAATACAGAAACGGACACCAGGATGAGATTAAGGATGAAATTCCATGTCTAAAAATGGTGTTGCTTCAACTTTTTAAAAATCAAGCCTTTTTGGTGCCAGGAGAAGAAAAGGCTATACTCCACGGTCAGGAAAAATCCTGCCCAGGAACCAAAATGTTTTTTGAAGCCAAATTTTTTTTTTGAAACCAAATTCAAAAACGGACACCAGGATGAGTTTCCTGATGAAATTCCATGTCTAAAAATGGTGTTACTTCCACTTTTTAAAAATCGGGCCTTTTTGGTGCCTGGGGAAGAAAATGCATGACTTAATGTTCATGAAAAATGCTGCCCAGGAACCAAAATGTTTTTTGAAGCCAATTTTTTTTTTTGAAACCAAATGCAAAAACGGACACCAGGATGAGTTTCGGGACGAAATTCCATGTCTAAAAATGGGGTTACTTCCACTTTTTAAAAATAGAGACTTTTTGGTGCCTGGGGAAGAAAACGCATGACTTAATGTTCATGAAAAATGCTGCCCAGGAACCAAAATGTTTTTTGAAGCCAATTTTTTTTTTGAAACCAAATGCAAAAACGGACACCAGGATGAGTTTCGGGATGAAATTCCATGTCTAAAAATGGTGTTACTTCCACTTTTTAAAAATCGGGCCTTTTTGGTGCCTGGGGAAGAAAACGCATGACTTAATGTTCATGAAAAATGCTGCCCAGGAACCAAAATGTTTTTTGAAGCCAATTTTTTTTTTTTGAAACCAAATGCAAAAACGGACACCAGGATGAGTTTCGGGATGAAATTCCATGTCTAAAAATGGGGTTACTTCCACTTTTTAAAAATAGAGACTTTTTGGTGCCTGGGGAAGAAAACGCATGACTTAATGTTCATGAAAAATGCTGCCCAGGAACCAAAATGTTTTTTGAAGCCAATTTTTTTTTTTTTTTGAAACCAAATGCAAAAACAGACACCAGGATGAGTTTCGTGATGAAATTCCATGTCTAAAAATGGTGTTGCTTCCACTTTTTAAAAATTGAGCGTTTTTGGTTCCTGGGGAGGAAAACGGGTGACTTAATGGTCAGGAAAATTACTGCCCAGGAACTAAAATGTTTTTTTGAAGCCAAATTTTTTTTTGAAACCAAATGCAAAAACGGCCACCAGGATGAGTTTCGGGATGAAATTCCATGTCTAAAAATGGTGTTGCTTACACTTTTTAAAAATCGAGCGTTTTTGATTCCTGGGGAGGAAAATGCGTGACTTAATGGTCAGGAAAAATGCTGCTCAGGAACCAAAATGTTTTTTGAAGCCAAATTTTTTTTGAAACCAAATTCAAAAACGGACACCAGGATGAGTTTTGGGATGAAATTCCATGTCTAAAAATGGTGTTGTTTCCACTTTTTAAAAATCGAGCGTTTTTGATTCCTGGGGAAGAAAACGCGTGACTTAATGGTCAGGAAAAATACTGCCCAGGAACCAAAATGTTTTTTGAAGCCAAATTTTTTTTGAAACCAAATTCAAAAACGGACACCAGGATGAGTTTTGGGATGAAATTCCATGTCTAAAAATGGTGTTGTTTCCACTTTTTAAAAATCGAGCGTTTTTGATTCCTGGGGAGGAAAATGCGTGACTTAATGGTCAGGAAAAATGCTGCTCAGGAACCAAAATGTTTTTTGAAGCCAATTTTTTTTTAAAACAAAGGCAAAAACAGACACGAGGACAAGATTGAGGGTGGAATTCCATGTCTAAAAATGGTGTTACTTCCACTTTTTAAAAATCGGGCCTTTTTGGTGCCTGGGGAAGAAAACGCATGACTTAATGTTCATGAAAAATGCTGCCCAGGAACCAAAATGTTTTTTGAAGCCAATTTTTTTTTTTTGAAACCAAATGCAAAAACGGACACCAGGATGAGTTTCGGGATGAAATTCCATGTCTAAAAATGGGGTTACTTCCACTTTTTAAAAATAGAGACTTTTTGGTGCCTGGGGAAGAAAACGCATGACTTAATGTTCATGAAAAATGCTGCCCAGGAACCAAAATGTTTTTTGAAGCCAATTTTTTTTTTTTTTTGAAACCAAATGCAAAAACAGACACCAGGATGAGGTTCGTGATGAAATTCCATGTCTAAAAATGGTGTTGCTTCCACTTTTTAAAAATTGAGCGTTTTTGGTTCCTGGGGAGGAAAACGGGTGACTTAATGGTCAGGAAAATTACTGCCCAGGAACTAAAATGTTTTTTTGAAGCCAAATTTTTTTTTGAAACCAAATGCAAAAACGGCCACCAGGATGAGTTTCGGGATGAAATTCCATGTCTAAAAATGGTGTTGCTTACACTTTTTAAAAATCGAGCGTTTTTGATTCCTGGGGAGGAAAATGCGTGACTTAATGGTCAGGAAAAATGCTGCTCAGGAACCAAAATGTTTTTTGAAGCCAAATTTTTTTTGAAACCAAATTCAAAAACGGACACCAGGATGAGTTTTGGGATGAAATTCCATGTCTAAAAATGGTGTTGTTTCCACTTTTTAAAAATCGAGCGTTTTTGATTCCTGGGGAAGAAAACGCGTGACTTAATGGTCAGGAAAAATACTGCCCAGGAACCAAAATGTTTTTTGAAGCCAAATTTTTTTTGAAACCAAATTCAAAAACGGACACCAGGATGAGTTTTGGGATGAAATTCCATGTCTAAAAATGGTGTTGTTTCCACTTTTTAAAAATCGAGCGTTTTTGATTCCTGGGGAGGAAAATGCGTGACTTAATGGTCAGGAAAAATGCTGCTCAGGAACCAAAATGTTTTTTGAAGCCAATTTTTTTTTAAAACAAAGGCAAAAACAGACACGAGGACAAGATTGAGGGTGGAATTCCATGTTTAAAAATGGTGTTGCTTCCATTATTAAAAAACTGAGCCTTTTTGGTGCCTGGGGAAGTAAACGCGTGACTTAAATGTCAGGAAAAATACTGCCCAGGAACCAAAATGTTTTTTGAAGCCAAATTTTTTTTGAAACCAAATTCAAAAACGGACACCAGGATGAGTTTCGGGATGAAATTCCATGTCTAAAAATGGTGTTGCTTCCACTTTTTAAAAATTGAGCCTTTTTGGTGCCTGGGGAAGAAAACGTGTGACTTAATGGTCAGGAAAATACTGCCCAGGAACCAAAATTTTTTTTGAAGCCAAATTTTTTTTGAAACCAAATTCAAAAACGGACACCAGGATGAGTTTCGGGATGAAATTCCATGTCTAAAAATGGTGTTGCTTACACTTTTTAAAAATCGAGCCTTTTTGGTGTCTGGGGAAGAAAACGCGTGACTTATTGATCAGGAAAAATACTGCCCAGGAACCAAAATGTTTTTTGAAGCCAAATTTTTTTTGAAACCAAATTCAAAAACGGACACCAGGATGAGTTTCGGGACGAAATCCCATGTCTAAAAATGGTGTTACTTCCACTTTTTAAAAATCGGGCCTTTTTGGTGCCTGGGGAAGAAAACGCATGACTTAATGTTAATGAAAAATGCTGCCCAGGAACCAAAAAGTTTTTTGAAGCCAAATTTTTTTTTTGAAACCAAATGCAAAAACGGACACCAGGATGAGTTTCGGGACGAAATTCCATGTCTAAAAATGGGGTTAGTTCCACTTTTTAAAAATAGAGCCTTTTTGGTGCCTGGGGAAGAAAACGCATGACTTAATGTTCATGAAAATTGCTGCCCAGGAACCAAAATGTTTTTGGAAGCCAAATTTTTTTTGAAACCAAATGTAAAAACAGAGACAAGGATGAGTTTCGGGATGAAATTCCATGTCTAAAAATGGTGTTGCTTCCACTTTTTAAAAATTGAGCCTTTTTGGTGCCTGGGGAAGAAAACGTGTGACTTAATGGTCATGAAAAATGCTGCCCAGGAATCGAAATGTTTTTTGAAGCCAAATTTTTTTTGAAACCAAATTCAAAAACGGACACCAGGATGAGTTTCGGGATGAAATTCCATGTCTAAAAATGGTGTTGCTTACACTTTTTAAAAATCGAGCCTTTTTGGTGTCTGGGGAAGAAAACGCGTGACTTAATGGTCAGGAAAAATCCTGCCCAGGAACCAAAATGTTTTTGGAAGCCAAATTTTTTTTTAAACCAAATGCAAAAACGGACACCAGGATGAGTTTCGGGACGAAATTCCATGTCTAAAAATGGGGTTAGTTCCACTTTTTAAAAATAGAGCCTTTTTGGTGCCTGGGGAAGAAAACGCATGACTTAATGTTCATGAAAATTGCTGCCCAGGAACCAAAATGTTTTTGGAAGCCAAATTTTTTTTTAAACCAAATGCAAAAACGGACACCAGGATGAGATTAAGGATGAAATTCCATGTCTAAAAATGGTGTTGCTTCAACTTTTTAAAAATCAAGCCTTTTTGGTGCCAGGAGAAGAAAAGGCTTTACTCCACGGTCAGGAAAAATCCTGCCCAGGAACCAAAATGTTTTTTGAAGCCAAATGTTTTTTTTGAAACCAAATGCAAAAACGGACACCAGGATGAGTTTCAGGATGAAATTCCATGTCTAAAAATGGTGTTGCTTCAACTTTTTAAAAATCAAGCCTTTTTGGTGCCAGGAGAAGAAAAGGCTATACTCCACGGTCAGGAAAAATCCTGCCCAGGAACCAAAATGTTTTTTGAAGCCAAATTTTTTTTTTGAAACCAAATGCAAAAAGGGACACCAGGATGAGATTAAGGATGAAATTCCATGTCTAAAAATGGTGTTGCTTCAACTTTTTAAAAATCAAGCCTTTTTGGTGCCAGGAGAAGAAAAGGCTTTACTCCACGGTCAGGAAAAATCCTGCCCAGGAACCAAAATGTTTTTTGAAGCCAAATTTTTTTTTTGAAACCAAATGCAAAAACGGACACCAGGATGAGATTAAGGATGAAATTCCATGTCTAAAAATGGTGTTGCTTCAACTTTTTAAAAATCAAGCCTTTTTGGTGCCAGGAGAAGAAAAGGCTTTACTCCACGGTCAGGAAAAATCCTGCCCAGGAACCAAAATGTTTTTTGAAGCCAAACTTTTTTTTTGAAACCAAATGCAAAAACGGACACCAGGATGAGATTAAGGATGAAATTCCATGTCTAAAAATGGTGTTGCTTCAACTTTTTAAAAATCAGGCCTTTTTGGTGCCAGGAGAAGAAAAGGCTTTACTCCACGGTCAGGAAAAATCCTGCCCAGGAACCAAAATGTTTTTTGAAGCCAATTTTTTTTTTTGAAACCAAATGCAAAAACGGACACCAGGATGAGTTTCTTGATGAAATTCCATGTCTAAAAATGGTGTTGCTTCAACTTTTTAAAAATCAAGCCTTTTCGGTGCCAGGAGAAGAAAAGGCTTTACTCCACGGTCAGGAAAAATCCTGCCCAGGAACCAAAATGTTTTTTGAAGCCAAATTTTTTTTTTGAAACCAAATGCAAAAACGGACACCAGGATGAGATTAAGGATGAAATTCCAAGTCTAAAAATGGTGTTGCTTCAACTTTTTAAAAATCAAGCCTTTTTGGTGCCAGGAGAAGAAAAGGCTTTACTCCACGGTCAGGAAAAATCCTGCCCAGGAACCAAAATGTTTTTTGAAGCCAAATTTTTTTTTTGAAACCAAATGCAAAAACGGACACCAGGATGAGATTAAGGATGAAATTCCAAGTCTAAAAATGGTGTTGCTTCAACTTTTTAAAAATCAAGCCTTTTTGGTGCCAGGAGAAGAAAAGGCTTTACTCCACGGTCAGGAAAAATCCTGCCCAGGAACCAAAATGTTTTTTGAAGCCAAATTTTTTTTTTGAAACCAAATACAAAAACGGACACCAGGATGAGATTAAGGATGAAATTCCATGTCTAAAAATGGTGTTGCTTCAACTTTTTAAAAATCAAGCCTTTTTGGTGCCAGGAGAAGAAAAGGCTTTACTCCACGGTCAAGAAAAATCCTGCCCAGGAACCAAAATGTTTTTTGAAGCCAAATGTTTTTTTTGAAACCAAATGCAAAAACGGACACCAGGATGAGATTAAGGATGAAATTCCATGTCTAAAAATGGTGTTGCTTCAACTTTTTAAAAATCAAGCCTTTTTGGTGCCAGGAGAAGAAAAGGCTTTACTCCACGGTCAGGAAAAATCCTGCCCAGGAACCAAAATGTTTTTTGAAGCCAATTTTTTTTTTTGAAACCAAATGCAAAAACGGACACCAGGATGAGTTTCAGGATGAAATTCCATGTCTAAAAATGGTGTTGCTTCAACTTTTTAAAAATCAAACCTTTTTGGTGCCAGGGGAAGAAAAGGCTATACTCCACGGTCAGGAAAAATCCTGCCCAGGAACCAAAATGTTTTTTGAAGCCAAATTTTTTTTTTGAAACCAAATGCAAAAACGGACACCAGGATGAGATTAAGGATGAAATTCCATGTCTAAAAATGGTGTTGCTTCAACTTTTTAAAAATCAAGCCTTTTTGGTGCCAGGAGAAGAAAAGGCTTTACTCCACGGTTAGGAAAAATCCTGCCCAGGAACCAAAATGTTTTTTGAAGCCAATTTTTTTTTTTTGAAACCAAATACAAAAACGGACACCAGGATGAGTTTCCTGATGAAATTCCATGTCTAAAAATGGTGTTGCTTCAACTTTTTAAAAATCAAGCCTTTTTGGTGCCAGGAGAAGAAAAGGCTTTACTCCACGGTCAGGAAAAATCCTGCCCAGGAACCAAAATGTTTTTTGAAGCCAATTTTTTTTTTGAAACCAAATACAGAAACGGACACCAGGATGAGATTAAGGATGAAATTCCATGTCTAAAAATGGTGTTGCTTCAACTTTTTAAAAATCAAGCCTTTTTGGTGCCAGGAGAAGAAAAGGCTATACTCCACGGTCAGGAAAAATCCTGCCCAGGAACCAAAATGTTTTTTGAAGCCAAATTTTTTTTTTGAAACCAAATGCAAAAACGGACACCAGGATGAGTTTCAGGATGAAATTCCATGTCTAAAAATGGTGTTGCTTCAACTTTTTAAAAATCAAACCTTTTTGGTGCCAGGGGAAGAAAAGGCTATACTCCACGGTCAGGAAAAATCCTGCCCAGGAACCAAAATGTTTTTTGAAGCCAATTTTTTTTTTTTGAAACCAAATACAAAAACGGACACCAGGATGAGTTTCCTGATGAAATTCCATGTCTAAAAATGGTGTTGCTTCAACTTTTTAAAAATCAAGCCTTTTTGGTGCCAGGAGAAGAAAAGGCTTTACTCCACGGTCAGGAAAAATCCTGCCCAGGAACCAAAATGTTTTTTGAAGCCAATTTTTTTTTTTGAAACCAAATACAGAAACGGACACCAGGATGAGATTAAGGATGAAATTCCATGTCTAAAAATGGTGTTGCTTCAACTTTTTAAAAATCAAGCCTTTTTGGTGCCAGGAGAAGAAAAGGCTATACTCCACGGTCAGGAAAAATCCTGCCCAGGAACCAAAATGTTTTTTGAAGCCAAATTTTTTTTTTGAAACCAAATGCAAAAACGGACACCAGGATGAGTTTCAGGATGAAATTCCATGTCTAAAAATGGTGTTGCTTCAACTTTTTAAAAATCAAGCCTTTTTGGTGCCAGGAGAAGAAAAGGCTTTACTCCACGGTCAGGAAAAATCCTGCCCAGGAACCAAAATGTTTTTTGAAGCCAAATTTTTTTTTTGAAACCAAATGCAAAAACGGACACCAGGATGAGTTTCAGGATGAAATTCCATGTCTAAAAATGGTGTTGCTTCAACTTTTTAAAAATCAAGCCTTTTTGGTGCCAGGAGAAGAAAAGGCTTTACTCCACGGTCAGGAAAAATCCTGCCCAGGAACCAAAATGTTTTTTGAAGCCAAATTTTTTTTTTGAAACCAAATGCAAAAACGGACACCAGGATGAGTTTCCTGATGAAATTCCATGTCTAAAAATGGTGTTGCTTCAACTTTTTAAAAATCAAGCCTTTTCGGTGCCAGGAGAAGAAAAGGCTTTACTCCACGGTCAGGAAAAATCCTGCCCAGGAACCAAAATGTTTTTTGAAGCCAAATTTTTTTTTTTGAAACCAAATGCAAAAACGGACACCAGGATGAGATTAAGGATGAAATTCCATGTCTAAAAATGGTGTTGCTTCAACTTTTTAAAAATCAAGCCTTTTTGGTGCCAGGAGAAGAAAAGGCTTTACTCCACGGTCAGGAAAAATCCTGCCCAGGAAACAAAATGTTTTTTGAAGCCAATTTTTTTTTTTGAAACCAAATGCAAAAACGGACACCAGGATGAGTTTCTTGATGAAATTCCATGTCTAAAAATGGTGTTGCTTCAACTTTTTAAAAATCAAGCCTTTTCGGTGCCAGGAGAAGAAAAGGCTTTACTCCACGGTCAGGAAAAATCTTGCCCAGGAACCAAAATGTTTTTTGAAGCCAAATTTTTTTTTTGAAACCAAATGCAAAAACGGACACCAGGATGAGATTAAGGATGAAATTCCAAGTCTAAAAATGGTGTTGCTTCAACTTTTTAAAAATCAAGCCTTTTTGGTGCCAGGAGAAGAAAAGGCTTTACTCCACGGTCAGGAAAAATCCTGCCCAGGAACCAAAATGTTTTTTGAAGCCAAATTTTTTTTTTGAAACCAAATACAAAAACGGACACCAGGATGAGATTAAGGATG
Organism: Pituophis catenifer annectens; assembly: GCF_029215685.1. Taxonomy (NCBI): domain Eukaryota; kingdom Metazoa; phylum Chordata; class Lepidosauria; order Squamata; family Colubridae; genus Pituophis; species Pituophis catenifer. The sequence goes on along the minus strand of NW_027256914.1, from coordinate 338,436 downwards.
AAATTCCATGTCTAAAAATGGTGTTGCTTCAACTTTTTAAAAATCAAGCCTTTTTGGTGCCAGGAGAAGAAAAGGCTTTACTCCACGGTCAAGAAAAATCCTGCCCAGGAACCAAAATGTTTTTTGAAGCCAAATGTTTTTTTTGAAACCAAATGCAAAAACGGACACCAGGATGAGATTAAGGATGAAATTCCATGTCTAAAAATGGTGTTGCTTCAACTTTTTAAAAATCAAGCCTTTTTGGTGCCAGGAGAAGAAAAGGCTTTACTCCACGGTCAGGAAAAATCCTGCCCAGGAACCAAAATGTTTTTTGAAGCCAATTTTTTTTTTTGAAACCAAATGCAAAAACGGACACCAGGATGAGTTTCAGGATGAAATTCCATGTCTAAAAATGGTGTTGCTTCAACTTTTTAAAAATCAAACCTTTTTGGTGCCAGGGGAAGAAAAGGCTATACTCCACGGTCAGGAAAAATCCTGCCCAGGAACCAAAATGTTTTTTGAAGCCAAATTTTTTTTTTGAAACCAAATGCAAAAACGGACACCAGGATGAGATTAAGGATGAAATTCCATGTCTAAAAATGGTGTTGCTTCAACTTTTTAAAAATCAAGCCTTTTTGGTGCCAGGAGAAGAAAAGGCTTTACTCCACGGTCAGGAAAAATCCTGCCCAGGAACCAAAATGTTTTTTGAAGCCAAACTTTTTTTTTGAAACCAAATGCAAAAACGGACACCAGGATGAGATTAAGGATGAAATTCCATGTCTAAAAATGGTGTTGCTTCAACTTTTTAAAAATCAAGCCTTTTTGGTGCCAGGAGAAGAAAAGGCTTTACTCCACGGTCAGGAAAAATCCTGCCCAGGAACCAAAATGTTTTTTGAAGCCAAATTTTTTTTTTGAAACCAAATGCAAAAACGGACACCAGGATGAGATTAAGGATGAAATTCCAAGTCTAAAAATGGTGTTGCTTCAACTTTTTAAAAATCAAGCCTTTTTGGTGCCAGGAGAAGAAAAGGCTTTACTCCACGGTCAGGAAAAATCCTGCCCAGGAACCAAAATGTTTTTTGAAGCCAAATTTTTTTTTTGAAACCAAATACAAAAACGGACACCAGGATGAGATTAAGGATGAAATTCCATGTCTAAAAATGGTGTTGCTTCAACTTTTTAAAAATCAAGCCTTTTTGGTGCCAGGAGAAGAAAAGGCTTTACTCCACGGTCAGGAAAAATCCTGCCCAGGAACCAAAATGTTTTTTGAAGCCAATTTTTTTTTTTGAAACCAAATACAGAAACGGACACCAGGATGAGATTAAGGATGAAATTCCATGTCTAAAAATGGTGTTGCTTCAACTTTTTAAAAATCAAGCCTTTTTGGTGCCAGGAGAAGAAAAGGCTATACTCCACGGTCAGGAAAAATCCTGCCCAGGAACCAAAATGTTTTTTGAAGCCAAATTTTTTTTTTGAAACCAAATGCAAAAACGGACACCAGGATGAGTTTCAGGATGAAATTCCATGTCTAAAAATGGTGTTGCTTCAACTTTTTAAAAATCAAGCCTTTTTGGTGCCAGGAGAAGAAAAGGCTTTACTCCACGGTCAGGAAAAATCCTGCCCAGGAACCAAAATGTTTTTTGAAGCCAAATTTTTTTTTTGAAACCAAATGCAAAAACGGACACCAGGATGAGTTTCAGGATGAAATTCCATGTCTAAAAATGGTGTTGCTTCAACTTTTTAAAAATCAAGCCTTTTTGGTGCCAGGAGAAGAAAAGGCTTTACTCCACGGTCAGGAAAAATCCTGCCCAGGAACCAAAATGTTTTTTGAAGCCAAACTTTTTTTTTGAAACCAAATGCAAAAACGGACACCAGGATGAGATTAAGGATGAAATTCCATGTCTAAAAATGGTGTTGCTTCAACTTTTTAAAAATCAAGCCTTTTTGGTGCCAGGAGAAGAAAAGGCTATACTCCACGGTCAGGAAAAATCCTGCCCAGGAACCAAAATGTTTTTTGAAGCCAAATTTTTTTTTTGAAACCAAATGCAAAAACGGACACCAGGATGAGTTTCAGGATGAAATTCCATGTCTAAAAATGGTGTTGCTTCAACTTTTTAAAAATCAAGCCTTTTTGGTGCCAGGAGAAGAAAAGGCTTTACTCCACGGTCAGGAAAAATCCTGCCCAGGAACCAAAATGTTTTTTGAAGCCAAATTTTTTTTTTGAAACCAAATGCAAAAACGGACACCAGGATGAGTTTCAGGATGAAATTCCATGTCTAAAAATGGTGTTGCTTCAACTTTTTAAAAATCAAGCCTTTTTGGTGCCAGGAGAAGAAAAGGCTTTACTCCACGGTCAGGAAAAATCCTGCCCAGGAACCAAAATGTTTTTTGAAGCCAAATTTTTTTTTTGAAACCAAATGCAAAAACGGACACCAGGATGAGTTTCCTGATGAAATTCCATGTCTAAAAATGGTGTTGCTTCAACTTTTTAAAAATCAAGCCTTTTCGGTGCCAGGAGAAGAAAAGGCTTTACTCCACGGTCAGGAAAAATCCTGCCCAGGAACCAAAATGTTTTTTGAAGCCAAATTTTTTTTTTTGAAACCAAATGCAAAAACGGACACCAGGATGAGATTAAGGATGAAATTCCATGTCTAAAAATGGTGTTGCTTCAACTTTTTAAAAATCAAGCCTTTTTGGTGCCAGGAGAAGAAAAGGCTTTACTCCACGGTCAGGAAAAATCCTGCCCAGGAACCAAAATGTTTTTTGAAGCCAAACTTTTTTTTTGAAACCAAATGCAAAAACGGACACCAGGATGAGATTAAGGATGAAATTCCATGTCTAAAAATGGTGTTGCTTCAACTTTTTAAAAATCAAGCCTTTTTGGTGCCAGGAGAAGAAAAGGCTTTACTCCACGGTCAGGAAAAATCCTGCCCAGGAAACAAAATGTTTTTTGAAGCCAATTTTTTTTTTTGAAACCAAATGCAAAAACGGACACCAGGATGAGTTTCTTGATGAAATTCCATGTCTAAAAATGGTGTTGCTTCAACTTTTTAAAAATCAAGCCTTTTCGGTGCCAGGAGAAGAAAAGGCTTTACTCCACGGTCAGGAAAAATCCTGCCCAGGAACCAAAATGTTTTTTGAAGCCAAATTTTTTTTTTGAAACCAAATGCAAAAACGGACACCAGGATGAGATTAAGGATGAAATTCCAAGTCTAAAAATGGTGTTGCTTCAACTTTTTAAAAATCAAGCCTTTTTGGTGCCAGGAGAAGAAAAGGCTTTACTCCACGGTCAGGAAAAATCCTGCCCAGGAACCAAAATGTTTTTTGAAGATAAATTTTTTTTTTTGAAACCAAATGCAAAAACGGACACCAGGATGAGATTAAGGATGAAATTCCATGTCTAAAAATGGTGTTGCTTCAACTTTTTAAAAATCAAGCCTTTTTGGTGCCAGGAGAAGAAAAGGCTTTACTCCACGGTCAGGAAAAATCCTGCCCAGGAACCAAAATGTTTTTTGAAGCCAAATGTTTTTTTTGAAACCAAATGCAAAAACGGACACCAGGATGAGATTAAGGATGAAATTCCATGTCTAAAAATGGTGTTGCTTCAACTATTTAAAAATCAAGCCTTTTTGGTGCCAGGAGAAGAAAAGGCTATACTCCACGGTTAGGAAAAATCCTGCCCAGGAACCAAAATGTTTTTTGAAGCCAAATTTTTTTTTTGAAACCAAATGCAAAAACGGACACCAGGATGAGTTTCAGGATGAAATTCCATGTCTAAAAATGGTGTTGCTTCAACTTTTTAAAAATCAAGCCTTTTTGGTGCCAGGAGAAGAAAAGGCTTTACTCCACGGTCAGGAAAAATCCTGCCCAGGAACCAAAATGTTTTTTGAAGCCAAATTTTTTTTTTGAAACCAAATGCAAAAACGGACACCAGGATGAGTTTCAGGATGAAATTCCATGTCTAAAAATGGTGTTGCTTCAACTTTTTAAAAATCAAGCCTTTTTGGTGCCAGGAGAAGAAAAGGCTTTACTCCACGGTCAGGAAAAATCCTGCCCAGGAACCAAAATGTTTTTTGAAGCCAATTTTTTTTTTTGAAACCAAATGCAAAAACGGACACCAGGATGAGTTTCAGGATGAAATTCCATGTCTAAAAATGGTGTTGCTTCAACTTTTTAAAAATCAAACCTTTTTGGTGCCAGGGGAAGAAAAGGCTATTACTCCACGGTCAGGAAAAATCCTGCCCAGGAACCAAAATGTTTTTTGAAGCCAAATTTTTTTTTTGAAACCAAATGCAAAAACGGACACCAGGATGAGATTAAGGATGAAATTCCATGTCTAAAAATGGTGTTGCTTCAACTTTTTAAAAATCAAGCCTTTTTGGTGCCAGGAGAAGAAAAGGCTTTACTCCACGGTTAGGAAAAATCCTGCCCAGGAACCAAAATGTTTTTTGAAGCCAATTTTTTTTTTTTGAAACCAAATACAAAAACGGACACCAGGATGAGTTTCCTGATGAAATTCCATGTCTAAAAATGGTGTTGCTTCAACTTTTTAAAAATCAAGCCTTTTTGGTGCCAGGAGAAGAAAAGGCTTTACTCCACGGTCAGGAAAAATCCTGCCCAGGAACCAAAATGTTTTTTGAAGCCAATTTTTTTTTTTGAAACCAAATACAGAAACGGACACCAGGATGAGATTAAGGATGAAATTCCATGTCTAAAAATGGTGTTGCTTCAACTTTTTAAAAATCAAGCCTTTTTGGTGCCAGGAGAAGAAAAGGCTATACTCCACGGTCAGGAAAAATCCTGCCCAGGAACCAAAATGTTTTTTGAAGCCAAATTTTTTTTTTGAAACCAAATGCAAAAACGGACACCAGGATGAGTTTCCTGATGAAATTCCATGTCTAAAAATGGTGTTGCTTCAACTTTTTAAAAATCAAGCCTTTTTGGTGCCAGGAGAAGAAAAGGCTTTACTCCACGGTCAGGAAAAATCCTGCCCAGGAACCAAAATGTTTTTTGAAGCCAAATTTTTTTTTTTAAACCAAATGCAAAAACGGACACCAGGATGAGTTTCAGGATGAAATTCCATGTCTAAAAATGGTGTTGCTTCAACTTTTTAAAAATCAAGCCTTTTTGGTGCCAGGAGAAGAAAAGGCTTTACTCCACGGTCAGGAAAAATCCTGCCCAGGAACCAAAATGTTTTTTGAAGCCAAATTTTTTTTTTGAAACCAAATGCAAAAACGGACACCAGGATGAGTTTCCTGATGAAATTCCATGTCTAAAAATGGTGTTGCTTCAACTTTTTAAAAATCAAGCCTTTTCGGTGCCAGGAGAAGAAAAGGCTTTACTCCACGGTCAGGAAAAATCCTGCCCAGGAACCAAAATGTTTTTTGAAGCCAAATTTTTTTTTTTGAAACCAAATGCAAAAACGGACACCAGGATGAGATTAAGGATGAAATTCCATGTCTAAAAATGGTGTTGCTTCAACTTTTTAAAAATCAAGCCTTTTTGGTGCCAGGAGAAGAAAAGGCTTTACTCCACGGTCAGGAAAAATCCTGCCCAGGAACCAAAATGTTTTTTGAAGCCAATTTTTTTTTTTGAAACCAAATGCAAAAACGGACACCAGGATGAGATTAAGGATGAAATTCCATGTCTAAAAATGGTGTTGCTTCAACTTTTTAAAAATCAAGCCTTTTTGGTGCCAGGAGAAGAAAAGGCTTTACTCCACGGTCAGGAAAAATCCTGCCCAGGAACCAAAATGTTTTTTGAAGCCAAATGTTTTTTTTTGAAACCAAATGCAAAAACGGACACCAGGATGAGATTAAGGATGAAATTCCATGTCTAAAAATGGTGTTGCTTCAACTTTTTAAAAATCAAGCCTTTTTGGTGCCAGGAGAAGAAAAGGCTATACTCCACGGTCAGGAAAAATCCTGCCCAGGAACCAAAATGTTTTTTGAAGCCAAATTTTTTTTTTTGAAACCAAATGCAAAAACGGACACCAGGATGAGATTAAGGATGAAATTCCATGTCTAAAAATGGTGTTGCTTCAACTTTTTAAAAATCAAGCCTTTTTGGTGCCAGGAGAAGAAAAGGCTTTACTCCACGGTCAGGAAAAATCCTGCCCAGGAACCAAAATGTTTTTTGAAGCCAAATGTTTTTTTTGAAACCAAATGCAAAAACGGACACCAGGATGCGATTAAGGATGAAATTCCATGTCTAAAAATGGTGTTGCTTCAACTTTTTAAAAATCAAGCCTTTTTGGTGCCAGGAGAAGAAAAGGCTATACTCCACGGTCAGGAAAAATCCTGCCCAGGAACCAAAATGTTTTTTGAAGCCAAATTTTTTTTTTTTTAAACCAAATGCAAAAACGGACACCAGGATGAGATTAAGGATGAAATTCCATGTCTAAAAATGGTGTTGCTTCAACTTTTTAAAAATCAAGCTTTTTTGGTGCCAGGAGAAGAAAAGGCTTTACTCCACGGTCAGGAAAAATCCTGCCCAGGAACCAAAATGTTTTTTGAAGCCAAATTTTTTTTTTGAAACCAAATGCAAAAACGGACACCAGGATGAGTTTCCTGATGAAATTCCATGTCTAAAAATGGTGTTGCTTCAACTTTTTAAAAATCAAGCCTTTTTGGTGCCAGGAGAAGAAAAGGCTTTACTCCACGGTCAGGAAAAATCCTGCCCAGGAACCAAAATGTTTTTTGAAGCCAAATTTTTTTTTTGAAACCAAATGCAAAAACGGACACCAGGATGAGTTTCAGGATGAAATTCCATGTCTAAAAATGGTGTTGCTTCAACTTTTTAAAAATCAAGCCTTTTTGGTGCCAGGAGAAGAAAAGGCTATACTCCACGGTCAGGAAAAATCCTGCCCAGGAACCAAAATGTTTTTTGAAGCCAAATTTTTTTTTTGAAACCAAATGCAAAAACGGACACCAGGATGAGATTAAGGATGAAATTCCATGTCTAAAAATGGTGTTGCTTCAACTTTTTAAAAATCAAGCCTTTTTGGTGCCAGGAGAAGAAAAGGCTATACTCCACGGTCAGGAAAAATCCTGCCCAGGAACCAAAATGTTTTTTGAAGCCAAATTTTTTTTTTGAAACCAAATGCAAAAACGGACACCAGGATGAGATTAAGGATGAAATTCCATGTCTAAAAATGGTGTTGCTTCAACTTTTTAAAAATCAAGCCTTTTTGGTGCCAGGAGAAGAAAAGGCTTTACTCCACGGTCAGGAAAAATCCTGCCCAGGAACCAAAATGTTTTCTGAAGCCAAATTTTTTTTTTGAAACCAAATGCAAAAACGGACACCAGGATGAGATTAAGGATGAAATTCCATGTCTAAAAATGGTGTTGCTTCAACTTTTTAAAAATCAAGCCTTTTTGGTGCCAGGAGAAGAAAAGGCTTTACTCCACGGTCAGGAAAAATCCTGCCCAGGAACCAAAATGTTTTTTGAAGCCAATTTTTTTTTTTGAAACCAAATACAAAAACGGACACCAGGATGAGATTAAGGATGAAATTCCATGTCTAAAAATGGTGTTGCTTCAACTTTTTAAAAATCAAGCCTTTTTGGTGCCAGGAGAAGAAAAGGCTTTACTCCACGGTCAGGAAAAATCCTGCCCAGGAACCAAAATGTTTTTTGAAGCCAAATGTTTTTTTTTGAAACCAAATGCAAAAACGGACACCAGGATGAGATTAAGGATGAAATTCCATGTCTAAAAATGGTGTTGCTTCAACTTTTTAAAAATCAAGCTTTTTTGGTGCCAGGAGAAGAAAAGGCTTTACTCCACGGTCAGGAAAAATCCTGCCCAGGAACCAAAATGTTTTTTGAAGCCAAATTTTTTTTTTGAAACCAAATACAAAAACGGACACCAGGTAGAGTTTCCTGATGAAATTTCATGTCTAAAAATGGTGTTGCTTCAACTTTTTAAAAATCAAGCCTTTTTGGTGCCAGGAGAAGAAAAGGCTTTACTCCACGGTCAGGAAAAATCCTGCCCAGGAACCAAAATGTTTTCTGAAGCCAAATTTTTTTTTTGAAACCAAATGCAAAAACGGACACCAGGATGAGATTAAGGATGAAATTCCATGTCTAAAAATGGTGTTGCTTCAACTTTTTAAAAATCAAGCCTTTTTGGTGCCAGGAGAAGAAAAGGCTATACTCCACGGTCAGGAAAAATCCTGCCCAGGAACCAAAATGTTTTTTGAAGCCAAATTTTTTTTTTGAAACCAAATGCAAAAACGGACACCAGGATGAGTTTCCTGATGAAATTCCATTTCAAAAAATGGTGTTGCTTCAACTTTTTAAAAATCAAGCCTTTTTGGTGCCAGGAGAAGAAAAGGCTTTACTCCACGGTTAGGAAAAATCCTGCCCAGGAACCAAAATGTTTTTTGAAGCCAATTTTTTTTTTTTTGAAACCAAATACAAAAACGGACACCAGGATGAGTTTCCTGATGAAATTCCATGTCTAAAAATGGTGTTGCTTCAACTTTTTAAAAATCAAGCCTTTTTGGTGCCAGGAGAAGAAAAGGCTTTACTCCACGGTCAGGAAAAATCCTGCCCAGGAACCAAAATGTTTTTTGAAGCCAATTTTTTTTTTTGAAACCAAATACAGAAACGGACACCAGGATGAGATTAAGGATGAAATTCCATGTCTAAAAATGGTGTTGCTTCAACTTTTTAAAAATCAAGCCTTTTTGGTGCCAGGAGAAGAAAAGGCTATACTCCACGGTCAGGAAAAATCCTGCCCAGGAACCAAAATGTTTTTTGAAGCCAAATTTTTTTTTTGAAACCAAATTCAAAAACGGACACCAGGATGAGTTTCCTGATGAAATTCCATGTCTAAAAATGGTGTTACTTCCACTTTTTAAAAATCGGGCCTTTTTGGTGCCTGGGGAAGAAAATGCATGACTTAATGTTCATGAAAAATGCTGCCCAGGAACCAAAATGTTTTTTGAAGCCAATTTTTTTTTTTGAAACCAAATGCAAAAACGGACACCAGGATGAGTTTCGGGACGAAATTCCATGTCTAAAAATGGGGTTACTTCCACTTTTTAAAAATAGAGACTTTTTGGTGCCTGGGGAAGAAAACGCATGACTTAATGTTCATGAAAAATGCTGCCCAGGAACCAAAATGTTTTTTGAAGCCAATTTTTTTTTTGAAACCAAATGCAAAAACGGACACCAGGATGAGTTTCGGGATGAAATTCCATGTCTAAAAATGGTGTTACTTCCACTTTTTAAAAATCGGGCCTTTTTGGTGCCTGGGGAAGAAAACGCATGACTTAATGTTCATGAAAAATGCTGCCCAGGAACCAAAATGTTTTTTGAAGCCAATTTTTTTTTTTTGAAACCAAATGCAAAAACGGACACCAGGATGAGTTTCGGGATGAAATTCCATGTCTAAAAATGGGGTTACTTCCACTTTTTAAAAATAGAGACTTTTTGGTGCCTGGGGAAGAAAACGCATGACTTAATGTTCATGAAAAATGCTGCCCAGGAACCAAAATGTTTTTTGAAGCCAATTTTTTTTTTTTTTGAAACCAAATGCAAAAACAGACACCAGGATGAGTTTCGTGATGAAATTCCATGTCTAAAAATGGTGTTGCTTCCACTTTTTAAAAATTGAGCGTTTTTGGTTCCTGGGGAGGAAAACGGGTGACTTAATGGTCAGGAAAATTACTGCCCAGGAACTAAAATGTTTTTTTGAAGCCAAATTTTTTTTTGAAACCAAATGCAAAAACGGCCACCAGGATGAGTTTCGGGATGAAATTCCATGTCTAAAAATGGTGTTGCTTACACTTTTTAAAAATCGAGCGTTTTTGATTCCTGGGGAGGAAAATGCGTGACTTAATGGTCAGGAAAAATGCTGCTCAGGAACCAAAATGTTTTTTGAAGCCAAATTTTTTTTGAAACCAAATTCAAAAACGGACACCAGGATGAGTTTTGGGATGAAATTCCATGTCTAAAAATGGTGTTGTTTCCACTTTTTAAAAATCGAGCGTTTTTGATTCCTGGGGAAGAAAACGCGTGACTTAATGGTCAGGAAAAATACTGCCCAGGAACCAAAATGTTTTTTGAAGCCAAATTTTTTTTGAAACCAAATTCAAAAACGGACACCAGGATGAGTTTTGGGATGAAATTCCATGTCTAAAAATGGTGTTGTTTCCACTTTTTAAAAATCGAGCGTTTTTGATTCCTGGGGAGGAAAATGCGTGACTTAATGGTCAGGAAAAATGCTGCTCAGGAACCAAAATGTTTTTTGAAGCCAATTTTTTTTTAAAACAAAGGCAAAAACAGACACGAGGACAAGATTGAGGGTGGAATTCCATGTTTAAAAATGGTGTTGCTTCCATTATTAAAAAACTGAGCCTTTTTGGTGCCTGGGGAAGTAAACGCGTGACTTAAATGTCAGGAAAAATACTGCCCAGGAACCAAAATGTTTTTTGAAGCCAAATTTTTTTTGAAACCAAATTCAAAAACGGACACCAGGATGAGTTTCGGGATGAAATTCCATGTCTAAAAATGGTGTTGCTTCCACTTTTTAAAAATTGAGCCTTTTTGGTGCCTGGGGAAGAAAACGTGTGACTTAATGGTCAGGAAAATACTGCCCAGGAACCAAAATTTTTTTTGAAGCCAAATTTTTTTTGAAACCAAATTCAAAAACGGACACCAGGATGAGTTTCGGGATGAAATTCCATGTCTAAAAATGGTGTTGCTTACACTTTTTAAAAATCGAGCCTTTTTGGTGTCTGGGGAAGAAAACGCGTGACTTATTGATCAGGAAAAATACTGCCCAGGAACCAAAATGTTTTTTGAAGCCAAATTTTTTTTGAAACCAAATTCAAAAACGGACACCAGGATGAGTTTCGGGACGAAATCCCATGTCTAAAAATGGTGTTACTTCCACTTTTTAAAAATCGGGCCTTTTTGGTGCCTGGGGAAGAAAACGCATGACTTAATGTTAATGAAAAATGCTGCCCAGGAACCAAAAAGTTTTTTGAAGCCAAATTTTTTTTTTGAAACCAAATGCAAAAACGGACACCAGGATGAGTTTCGGGACGAAATTCCATGTCTAAAAATGGGGTTAGTTCCACTTTTTAAAAATAGAGCCTTTTTGGTGCCTGGGGAAGAAAACGCATGACTTAATGTTCATGAAAATTGCTGCCCAGGAACCAAAATGTTTTTGGAAGCCAAATTTTTTTTGAAACCAAATGTAAAAACAGAGACAAGGATGAGTTTCGGGATGAAATTCCATGTCTAAAAATGGTGTTGCTTCCACTTTTTAAAAATTGAGCCTTTTTGGTGCCTGGGGAAGAAAACGTGTGACTTAATGGTCATGAAAAATGCTGCCCAGGAATCGAAATGTTTTTTGAAGCCAAATTTTTTTTGAAACCAAATTCAAAAACGGACACCAGGATGAGTTTCGGGATGAAATTCCATGTCTAAAAATGGTGTTGCTTACACTTTTTAAAAATCGAGCCTTTTTGGTGTCTGGGGAAGAAAACGCGTGACTTAATGGTCAGGAAAAATCCTGCCCAGGAACCAAAATGTTTTTGGAAGCCAAATTTTTTTTTAAACCAAATGCAAAAACGGACACCAGGATGAGTTTCGGGACGAAATTCCATGTCTAAAAATGGGGTTAGTTCCACTTTTTAAAAATAGAGCCTTTTTGGTGCCTGGGGAAGAAAACGCATGACTTAATGTTCATGAAAATTGCTGCCCAGGAACCAAAATGTTTTTGGAAGCCAAATTTTTTTTTAAACCAAATGCAAAAACGGACACCAGGATGAGATTAAGGATGAAATTCCATGTCTAAAAATGGTGTTGCTTCAACTTTTTAAAAATCAAGCCTTTTTGGTGCCAGGAGAAGAAAAGGCTTTACTCCACGGTCAGGAAAAATCCTGCCCAGGAACCAAAATGTTTTTTGAAGCCAAATGTTTTTTTTGAAACCAAATGCAAAAACGGACACCAGGATGAGTTTCAGGATGAAATTCCATGTCTAAAAATGGTGTTGCTTCAACTTTTTAAAAATCAAGCCTTTTTGGTGCCAGGAGAAGAAAAGGCTATACTCCACGGTCAGGAAAAATCCTGCCCAGGAACCAAAATGTTTTTTGAAGCCAAATTTTTTTTTTGAAACCAAATGCAAAAAGGGACACCAGGATGAGATTAAGGATGAAATTCCATGTCTAAAAATGGTGTTGCTTCAACTTTTTAAAAATCAAGCCTTTTTGGTGCCAGGAGAAGAAAAGGCTTTACTCCACGGTCAGGAAAAATCCTGCCCAGGAACCAAAATGTTTTTTGAAGCCAAATTTTTTTTTTGAAACCAAATGCAAAAACGGACACCAGGATGAGATTAAGGATGAAATTCCATGTCTAAAAATGGTGTTGCTTCAACTTTTTAAAAATCAAGCCTTTTTGGTGCCAGGAGAAGAAAAGGCTTTACTCCACGGTCAGGAAAAATCCTGCCCAGGAACCAAAATGTTTTTTGAAGCCAAACTTTTTTTTTGAAACCAAATGCAAAAACGGACACCAGGATGAGATTAAGGATGAAATTCCATGTCTAAAAATGGTGTTGCTTCAACTTTTTAAAAATCAGGCCTTTTTGGTGCCAGGAGAAGAAAAGGCTTTACTCCACGGTCAGGAAAAATCCTGCCCAGGAACCAAAATGTTTTTTGAAGCCAATTTTTTTTTTTGAAACCAAATGCAAAAACGGACACCAGGATGAGTTTCTTGATGAAATTCCATGTCTAAAAATGGTGTTGCTTCAACTTTTTAAAAATCAAGCCTTTTCGGTGCCAGGAGAAGAAAAGGCTTTACTCCACGGTCAGGAAAAATCCTGCCCAGGAACCAAAATGTTTTTTGAAGCCAAATTTTTTTTTTGAAACCAAATGCAAAAACGGACACCAGGATGAGATTAAGGATGAAATTCCAAGTCTAAAAATGGTGTTGCTTCAACTTTTTAAAAATCAAGCCTTTTTGGTGCCAGGAGAAGAAAAGGCTTTACTCCACGGTCAGGAAAAATCCTGCCCAGGAACCAAAATGTTTTTTGAAGCCAAATTTTTTTTTTGAAACCAAATGCAAAAACGGACACCAGGATGAGATTAAGGATGAAATTCCAAGTCTAAAAATGGTGTTGCTTCAACTTTTTAAAAATCAAGCCTTTTTGGTGCCAGGAGAAGAAAAGGCTTTACTCCACGGTCAGGAAAAATCCTGCCCAGGAACCAAAATGTTTTTTGAAGCCAAATTTTTTTTTTGAAACCAAATACAAAAACGGACACCAGGATGAGATTAAGGATGAAATTCCATGTCTAAAAATGGTGTTGCTTCAACTTTTTAAAAATCAAGCCTTTTTGGTGCCAGGAGAAGAAAAGGCTTTACTCCACGGTCAAGAAAAATCCTGCCCAGGAACCAAAATGTTTTTTGAAGCCAAATGTTTTTTTTGAAACCAAATGCAAAAACGGACACCAGGATGAGATTAAGGATGAAATTCCATGTCTAAAAATGGTGTTGCTTCAACTTTTTAAAAATCAAGCCTTTTTGGTGCCAGGAGAAGAAAAGGCTTTACTCCACGGTCAGGAAAAATCCTGCCCAGGAACCAAAATGTTTTTTGAAGCCAATTTTTTTTTTTGAAACCAAATGCAAAAACGGACACCAGGATGAGTTTCAGGATGAAATTCCATGTCTAAAAATGGTGTTGCTTCAACTTTTTAAAAATCAAACCTTTTTGGTGCCAGGGGAAGAAAAGGCTATACTCCACGGTCAGGAAAAATCCTGCCCAGGAACCAAAATGTTTTTTGAAGCCAAATTTTTTTTTTGAAACCAAATGCAAAAACGGACACCAGGATGAGATTAAGGATGAAATTCCATGTCTAAAAATGGTGTTGCTTCAACTTTTTAAAAATCAAGCCTTTTTGGTGCCAGGAGAAGAAAAGGCTTTACTCCACGGTTAGGAAAAATCCTGCCCAGGAACCAAAATGTTTTTTGAAGCCAATTTTTTTTTTTTGAAACCAAATACAAAAACGGACACCAGGATGAGTTTCCTGATGAAATTCCATGTCTAAAAATGGTGTTGCTTCAACTTTTTAAAAATCAAGCCTTTTTGGTGCCAGGAGAAGAAAAGGCTTTACTCCACGGTCAGGAAAAATCCTGCCCAGGAACCAAAATGTTTTTTGAAGCCAATTTTTTTTTTGAAACCAAATACAGAAACGGACACCAGGATGAGATTAAGGATGAAATTCCATGTCTAAAAATGGTGTTGCTTCAACTTTTTAAAAATCAAGCCTTTTTGGTGCCAGGAGAAGAAAAGGCTATACTCCACGGTCAGGAAAAATCCTGCCCAGGAACCAAAATGTTTTTTGAAGCCAAATTTTTTTTTTGAAACCAAATGCAAAAACGGACACCAGGATGAGTTTCAGGATGAAATTCCATGTCTAAAAATGGTGTTGCTTCAACTTTTTAAAAATCAAACCTTTTTGGTGCCAGGGGAAGAAAAGGCTATACTCCACGGTCAGGAAAAATCCTGCCCAGGAACCAAAATGTTTTTTGAAGCCAATTTTTTTTTTTTGAAACCAAATACAAAAACGGACACCAGGATGAGTTTCCTGATGAAATTCCATGTCTAAAAATGGTGTTGCTTCAACTTTTTAAAAATCAAGCCTTTTTGGTGCCAGGAGAAGAAAAGGCTTTACTCCACGGTCAGGAAAAATCCTGCCCAGGAACCAAAATGTTTTTTGAAGCCAATTTTTTTTTTTGAAACCAAATACAGAAACGGACACCAGGATGAGATTAAGGATGAAATTCCATGTCTAAAAATGGTGTTGCTTCAACTTTTTAAAAATCAAGCCTTTTTGGTGCCAGGAGAAGAAAAGGCTATACTCCACGGTCAGGAAAAATCCTGCCCAGGAACCAAAATGTTTTTTGAAGCCAAATTTTTTTTTTGAAACCAAATGCAAAAACGGACACCAGGATGAGTTTCAGGATGAAATTCCATGTCTAAAAATGGTGTTGCTTCAACTTTTTAAAAATCAAGCCTTTTTGGTGCCAGGAGAAGAAAAGGCTTTACTCCACGGTCAGGAAAAATCCTGCCCAGGAACCAAAATGTTTTTTGAAGCCAAATTTTTTTTTTGAAACCAAATGCAAAAACGGACACCAGGATGAGTTTCAGGATGAAATTCCATGTCTAAAAATGGTGTTGCTTCAACTTTTTAAAAATCAAGCCTTTTTGGTGCCAGGAGAAGAAAAGGCTTTACTCCACGGTCAGGAAAAATCCTGCCCAGGAACCAAAATGTTTTTTGAAGCCAAATTTTTTTTTTGAAACCAAATGCAAAAACGGACACCAGGATGAGTTTCCTGATGAAATTCCATGTCTAAAAATGGTGTTGCTTCAACTTTTTAAAAATCAAGCCTTTTCGGTGCCAGGAGAAGAAAAGGCTTTACTCCACGGTCAGGAAAAATCCTGCCCAGGAACCAAAATGTTTTTTGAAGCCAAATTTTTTTTTTTGAAACCAAATGCAAAAACGGACACCAGGATGAGATTAAGGATGAAATTCCATGTCTAAAAATGGTGTTGCTTCAACTTTTTAAAAATCAAGCCTTTTTGGTGCCAGGAGAAGAAAAGGCTTTACTCCACGGTCAGGAAAAATCCTGCCCAGGAAACAAAATGTTTTTTGAAGCCAATTTTTTTTTTTGAAACCAAATGCAAAAACGGACACCAGGATGAGTTTCTTGATGAAATTCCATGTCTAAAAATGGTGTTGCTTCAACTTTTTAAAAATCAAGCCTTTTCGGTGCCAGGAGAAGAAAAGGCTTTACTCCACGGTCAGGAAAAATCTTGCCCAGGAACCAAAATGTTTTTTGAAGCCAAATTTTTTTTTTGAAACCAAATGCAAAAACGGACACCAGGATGAGATTAAGGATGAAATTCCAAGTCTAAAAATGGTGTTGCTTCAACTTTTTAAAAATCAAGCCTTTTTGGTGCCAGGAGAAGAAAAGGCTTTACTCCACGGTCAGGAAAAATCCTGCCCAGGAACCAAAATGTTTTTTGAAGCCAAATTTTTTTTTTGAAACCAAATACAAAAACGGACACCAGGATGAGATTAAGGATGAAATTCCATGTCTAAAAATGGTGTTGCTTCAACTTTTTAAAAATCAAGCCTTTTTGGTGCCAGGAGAAGAAAAGGCTTTACTCCACGGTCAAGAAAAATCCTGCCCAGGAACCAAAATGTTTTTTGAAGCCAAATGTTTTTTTTGAAACCAAATGCAAAAACGGACACCAGGATGAGATTAAGGATGAAATTCCATGTCTAAAAATGGTGTTGCTTCAACTTTTTAAAAATCAAGCCTTTTTGGTGCCAGGAGAAGAAAAGGCTTTACTCCACGGTCAGGAAAAATCCTGCCCAGGAACCAAAATGTTTTTTGAAGCCAATTTTTTTTTTTGAAACCAAATGCAAAAACGGACACCAGGATGAGTTTCAGGATGAAATTCCATGTCTAAAAATGGTGTTGCTTCAACTTTTTAAAAATCAAACCTTTTTGGTGCCAGGGGAAGAAAAGGCTATACTCCACGGTCAGGAAAAATCCTGCCCAGGAACCAAAATGTTTTTTGAAGCCAAATTTTTTTTTTGAAACCAAATGCAAAAACGGACACCAGGATGAGATTAAGGATGAAATTCCATGTCTAAAAATGGTGTTGCTTCAACTTTTTAAAAATCAAGCCTTTTTGGTGCCAGGAGAAGAAAAGGCTTTACTCCACGGTTAGGAAAAATCCTGCCCAGGAACCAAAATGTTTTTTGAAGCCAATTTTTTTTTTTTGAAACCAAATACAAAAACGGACACCAGGATGAGTTTCCTGATGAAATTCCATGTCTAAAAATGGTGTTGCTTCAACTTTTTAAAAATCAAGCCTTTTTGGTGCCAGGAGAAGAAAAGGCTTTACTCCACGGTCAGGAAAAATCCTGCCCAGGAACCAAAATGTTTTTTGAAGCCAAATTTTTTTTTTGAAACCAAATACAAAAACGGACACCAGGATGAGATTAAGGATGAAATTCCATGTCTAAAAATGGTGTTGCTTCAACTTTTTAAAAATCAAGCCTTTTTGGTGCCAGGAGAAGAAAAGGCTATACTCCACGGTCAGGAAAAATCCTGCCCAGGAACCAAAATGTTTTTTGAAGCCAAATTTTTTTTTTGAAACCAAATGCAAAAACGGACACCAGGATGAGTTTCAGGATGAAATTCCATGTCTAAAAATGGTGTTGCTTCAACTTTTTAAAAATCAAGCCTTTTTGGTGCCAGGAGAAGAAAAGGCTTTACTCCACGGTCAGGAAAAATCCTGCCCAGGAACCAAAATGTTTTTTGAAGCCAAACTTTTTTTTTGAAACCAAATGCAAAAACGGACACCAGGATGAGATTAAGGATGAAATTCCATGTCTAAAAATGGTGTTGCTTCAACTTTTTAAAAATCAAGCCTTTTTGGTGCCAGGAGAAGAAAAGGCTTTACTCCACGGTCAGGAAAAATCCTGCCCAGGAACCAAAATGTTTTTTGAAGCCAAATTTTTTTTTTGAAACCAAATGCAAAAACGGACACCAGGATGAGATTAAGGATGAAATTCCAAGTCTAAAAATGGTGTTGCTTCAACTTTTTAAAAATCAAGCCTTTTTGGTGCCAGGAGAAGAAAAGGCTTTACTCCACGGTCAGGAAAAATCCTGCCCAGGAACCAAAATGTTTTTTGAAGCCAAATTTTTTTTTTGAAACCAAATACAAAAACGGACACCAGGATGAGATTAAGGATGAAATTCCATGTCTAAAAATGGTGTTGCTTCAACTTTTTAAAAATCAAGCCTTTTTGGTGCCAGGAGAAGAAAAGGCTTTACTCCACGGTCAGGAAAAATCCTGCCCAGGAACCAAAATGTTTTTTGAAGCCAATTTTTTTTTTTGAAACCAAATACAGAAACGGACACCAGGATGAGATTAAGGATGAAATTCCATGTCTAAAAATGGTGTTGCTTCAACTTTTTAAAAATCAAGCCTTTTTGGTGCCAGGAGAAGAAAAGGCTATACTCCACGGTCAGGAAAAATCCTGCCCAGGAACCAAAATGTTTTTTGAAGCCAAATTTTTTTTTTGAAACCAAATGCAAAAACGGACACCAGGATGAGTTTCAGGATGAAATTCCATGTCTAAAAATGGTGTTGCTTCAACTTTTTAAAAATCAAGCCTTTTTGGTGCCAGGAGAAGAAAAGGCTTTACTCCACGGTCAGGAAAAATCCTGCCCAGGAACCAAAATGTTTTTTGAAGCCAAATTTTTTTTTTGAAACCAAATGCAAAAACGGACACCAGGATGAGTTTCAGGATGAAATTCCATGTCTAAAAATGGTGTTGCTTCAACTTTTTAAAAATCAAGCCTTTTTGGTGCCAGGAGAAGAAAAGGCTTTACTCCACGGTCAGGAAAAATCCTGCCCAGGAACCAAAATGTTTTTTGAAGCCAAATTTTTTTTTTGAAACCAAATGCAAAAACGGACACCAGGATGAGTTTCCTGATGAAATTCCATGTCTAAAAATGGTGTTGCTTCAACTTTTTAAAAATCAAGCCTTTTCGGTGCCAGGAGAAGAAAAGGCTTTACTCCACGGTCAGGAAAAATCCTGCCCAGGAACCAAAATGTTTTTTGAAGCCAAATTTTTTTTTTTGAAACCAAATGCAAAAACGGACACCAGGATGAGATTAAGGATGAAATTCCATGTCTAAAAATGGTGTTGCTTCAACTTTTTAAAAATCAAGCCTTTTTGGTGCCAGGAGAAGAAAAGGCTTTACTCCACGGTCAGGAAAAATCCTGCCCAGGAACCAAAATGTTTTTTGAAGCCAAACTTTTTTTTTGAAACCAAATGCAAAAACGGACACCAGGATGAGATTAAGGATGAAATTCCATGTCTAAAAATGGTGTTGCTTCAACTTTTTAAAAATCAAGCCTTTTTGGTGCCAGGAGAAGAAAAGGCTTTACTCCACGGTCAGGAAAAATCCTGCCCAGGAAACAAAATGTTTTTTGAAGCCAATTTTTTTTTTTGAAACCAAATGCAAAAACGGACACCAGGATGAGTTTCTTGATGAAATTCCATGTCTAAAAATGGTGTTGCTTCAACTTTTTAAAAATCAAGCCTTTTCGGTGCCAGGAGAAGAAAAGGCTTTACTCCACGGTCAGGAAAAATCTTGCCCAGGAACCAAAATGTTTTTTGAAGCCAAATTTTTTTTTTGAAACCAAATGCAAAAACGGACACCAGGATGAGATTAAGGATGAAATTCCAAGTCTAAAAATGGTGTTGCTTCAACTTTTTAAAAATCAAGCCTTTTTGGTGCCAGGAGAAGAAAAGGCTTTACTCCACGGTCAGGAAAAATCCTGCCCAGGAACCAAAATGTTTTTTGAAGCCAAATTTTTTTTTTGAAACCAAATACAAAAACGGACACCAGGATGAGATTAAGGATGAAATTCCATGTCTAAAAATGGTGTTGCTTCAACTTTTTAAAAATCAAGCCTTTTTGGTGCCAGGAGAAGAAAAGGCTTTACTCCACGGTCAAGAAAAATCCTGCCCAGGAACCAAAATGTTTTTTGAAGCCAAATGTTTTTTTTGAAACCAAATGCAAAAACGGACACCAGGATGAGATTAAGGATGAAATTCCATGTCTAAAAATGGTGTTGCTTCAACTTTTTAAAAATCAAGCCTTTTTGGTGCCAGGAGAAGAAAAGGCTTTACTCCACGGTCAGGAAAAATCCTGCCCAGGAACCAAAATGTTTTTTGAAGCCAATTTTTTTTTTTGAAACCAAATGCAAAAACGGACACCAGGATGAGTTTCAGGATGAAATTCCATGTCTAAAAATGGTGTTGCTTCAACTTTTTAAAAATCAAACCTTTTTGGTGCCAGGGGAAGAAAAGGCTATACTCCACGGTCAGGAAAAATCCTGCCCAGGAACCAAAATGTTTTTTGAAGCCAAATTTTTTTTTTGAAACCAAATGCAAAAACGGACACCAGGATGAGATTAAGGATGAAATTCCATGTCTAAAAATGGTGTTGCTTCAACTTTTTAAAAATCAAGCCTTTTTGGTGCCAGGAGAAGAAAAGGCTTTACTCCACGGTTAGGAAAAATCCTGCCCAGGAACCAAAATGTTTTTTGAAGCCAATTTTTTTTTTTTGAAACCAAATACAAAAACGGACACCAGGATGAGTTTCCTGATGAAATTCCATGTCTAAAAATGGTGTTGCTTCAACTTTTTAAAAATCAAGCCTTTTTGGTGCCAGGAGAAGAAAAGGCTTTACTGCACGGTCAGGAAAAATCCTGCCCAGGAACCAAAATGTTTTTTGAAGCCAATTTTTTTTTTGAAACCAAATACAGAAACGGACACCAGGATGAGATTAAGGATGAAATTCCATGTCTAAAAATGGTGTTGCTTCAACTTTTTAAAAATCAAGCCTTTTTGGTGCCAGGAGAAGAAAAGGCTATACTCCACGGTCAGGAAAAATCCTGCCCAGGAACCAAAATGTTTTTTGAAGCCAAATTTTTTTTTTGAAACCAAATGCAAAAACGGACACCAGGATGAGTTTCAGGATGAAATTCCATGTCTAAAAATGGTGTTGCTTCAACTTTTTAAAAATCAAGCCTTTTTGGTGCCAGGAGAAGAAAAGGCTTTACTCCACGGTCAGGAAAAATCCTGCCCAGGAACCAAAATGTTTTTTGAAGCCAAATTTTTTTTTGAAACCAAATGCAAAAACGGACACCAGGATGAGTTTCAGGATGAAATTCCATGTCTAAAAATGGTGTTGCTTCAACTTTTTAAAAATCAAGCCTTTTTGGTGCCAGGAGAAGAAAAGGCTTTACTCCACGGTCAGGAAAAATCCTGCCCAGGAACCAAAATGTTTTTTGAAGCCAAATTTTTTTTTTGAAACCAAATGCAAAAACGGACACCAGGATGAGTTTCCTGATGAAATTCCATGTCTAAAAATGGTGTTGCTTCAACTTTTTAAAAATCAAGCCTTTTCGGTGCCAGGAGAAGAAAAGGCTTTACTCCACGGTCAGGAAAAATCCTGCCCAGGAACCAAAATGTTTTTTGAAGCCAAATTTTTTTTTTTGAAACCAAATGCAAAAACGGACACCAGGATGAGATTAAGGATGAAATTCCATGTCTAAAAATGGTGTTGCTTCAACTTTTTAAAAATCAAGCCTTTTTGGTGCCAGGAGAAGAAAAGGCTTTACTCCACGGTCAGGAAAAATCCTGCCCAGGAACCAAAATGTTTTTTGAAGCCAATTTTTTTTTTTGAAACCAACTACAAAAACGGACACCAGGATGAGATTAAGGATGAAATTCCATGTCTAAAAATGGTGTTGCTTCAACTTTTTAAAAATCAAGCCTTTTTGGTGCCAGGAGAAGAAAAGGCTTTACTCCACGGTCAAGAAAAATCCTGCCCAGGAACCAAAATGCTTTTTGAAGCCAAATGTTTTTTTTGAAACCAAATGCAAAAACGGACACCAGGATGAGATTAAGGATGAAATTCCATGTCTAAAAATGGTGTTGCTTCAACTTTTTAAAAATCAAACCTTTTTGGTGCCAGGGGAAGAAAAGGCTATACTCCACGGTCAGGAAAAATCCTGCCCAGGAACCAAAATGTTTTTTGAAGCCAAATTTTTTTTTTGAAACCAAATGCAAAAACGGACACCAGGATGAGATTAAGGATGAAATTCCATGTCTAAAAATGGTGTTGCTTCAACTTTTTAAAAATCAAGCCTTTTTGGTGCCAGGAGAAGAAAAGGCTTTACTCCACGGTCAGGAAAAATCCTGCCCAGGAACCAAAATGTTTTTTGAAGCCAAATTTTTTTTTTGAAACCAAATGCAAAAACGGACACCAGGATGAGTTTCAGGATGAAATTCCATGTCTAAAAATGGTGTTGCTTCAACTTTTTAAAAATCAAGCCTTTTTGGTGCCAGGAGAAGAAAAGGCTTTACTCCACGGTCAGGAAAAATCCTGCCCAGGAACCAAAATGTTTTTTGAAGCCAAATTTTTTTTTTGAAACCAAATGCAAAAACGGACACCAGGATGAGTTTCCTGATGAAATTCCATGTCTAAAAATGGTGTTGCTTCAACTTTTTAAAAATCAAGCCTTTTCGGTGCCAGGAGAAGAAAAGGCTTTACTCCACGGTCAGGAAAAATCCTGCCCAGGAACCAAAATGTTTTTTGAAGCCAAATTTTTTTTTTTGAAACCAAATGCAAAAACGGACACCAGGATGAGATTAAGGATGAAATTCCATGTCTAAAAATGGTGTTGCTTCAACTTTTTAAAAATCAAGCCTTTTTGGTGCCAGGAGAAGAAAAGGCTTTACTCCACGGTCAGGAAAAATCCTGCCCAGGAACCAAAATGTTTTTTGAAGCCAAACTTTTTTTTTGAAACCAAATGCAAAAACGGACACCAGGATGAGATTAAGGATGAAATTCCATGTCTAAAAATGGTGTTGCTTCAACTTTTTAAAAATCAAGCCTTTTTGGTGCCAGGAGAAGAAAAGGCTTTACTCCACGGTCAGGAAAAATACTGCCCAGGAAACAAAATGTTTTTTGAAGCCAATTTTTTTTTTTGAAACCAAATGCAAAAACGGACACCAGGATGAGTTTCTTGATGAAATTCCATGTCTAAAAATGGTGTTGCTTCAACTTTTTAAAAATCAAGCCTTTTCGGTGCCAGGAGAAGAAAAGGCTTTACTCCACGGTCAGGAAAAATCTTGCCCAGGAACCAAAATGTTTTTTGAAGCCAAATTTTTTTTTTGAAACCAAATGCAAAAACGGACACCAGGATGAGATTAAGGATGAAATTCCAAGTCTAAAAATGGTGTTGCTTCAACTTTTTAAAAATCAAGCCTTTTTGGTGCCAGGAGAAGAAAAGGCTTTACTCCACGGTCAGGAAAAATCCTGCCCAGGAACCAAAATGTTTTTTGAAGCCAAATTTTTTTTTTGAAACCAAATACAAAAACGGACACCAGGATGAGATTAAGGATGAAATTCCATGTCTAAAAATGGTGTTGCTTCAACTTTTTAAAAATCAAGCCTTTTTGGTGCCAGGAGAAGAAAAGGCTTTACTCCACGGTCAAGAAAAATCCTGCCCAGGAACCAAAATGTTTTTTGAAGCCAAATGTTTTTTTTGAAACCAAATGCAAAAACGGACACCAGGATGAGATTAAGGATGAAATTCCATGTCTAAAAATGGTGTTGCTTCAACTTTTTAAAAATCAAGCCTTTTTGGTGCCAGGAGAAGAAAAGGCTTTACTCCACGGTCAGGAAAAATCCTGCCCAGGAACCAAAATGTTTTTTGAAGCCAATTTTTTTTTTTGAAACCAAATGCAAAAACGGACACCAGGATGAGTTTCAGGATGAAATTCCATGTCTAAAAATGGTGTTGCTTCAACTTTTTAAAAATCAAACCTTTTTGGTGCCAGGGGAAGAAAAGGCTATACTCCACGGTCAGGAAAAATCCTGCCCAGGAACCAAAATGTTTTTTGAAGCCAAATTTTTTTTTTGAAACCAAATGCAAAAACGGACACCAGGATGAGATTAAGGATGAAATTCCATGTCTAAAAATGGTGTTGCTTCAACTTTTTAAAAATCAAGCCTTTTTGGTGCCAGGAGAAGAAAAGGCTTTACTCCACGGTTAGGAAAAATCCTGCCCAGGAACCAAAATGTTTTTTGAAGCCAATTTTTTTTTTTTGAAACCAAATACAAAAACGGACACCAGGATGAGTTTCCTGATGAAATTCCATGTCTAAAAATGGTGTTGCTTCAACTTTTTAAAAATCAAGCCTTTTTGGTGCCAGGAGAAGAAAAGGCTTTACTCCACGGTCAGGAAAAATCCTGCCCAGGAACCAAAATGTTTTTTGAAGCCAATTTTTTTTTTTGAAACCAAATACAGAAACGGACACCAGGATGAGAATAAGGATGAAATTCCATGTCTAAAAATGGTGTTGCTTCAACTTTTTAAAAATCAAGCCTTTTTGGTGCCAGGAGAAGAAAAGGCTATACTCCACGGTCAGGAAAAATCCTGCCCAGGAACCAAAATGTTTTTTGAAGCCAAATTTTTTTTTTGAAACCAAATGCAAAAACGGACACCAGGATGAGTTTCAGGATGAAATTCCATGTCTAAAAATGGTGTTGCTTCAACTTTTTAAAAATCAAGCCTTTTTGGTGCCAGGAGAAGAAAAGGCTTTACTCCACGGTCAGGAAAAATCCTGCCCAGGAACCAAAATGTTTTTTGAAGCCAAATTTTTTTTTGAAACCAAATGCAAAAACGGACACCAGGATGAGTTTCAGGATGAAATTCCATGTCTAAAAATGGTGTTGCTTCAACTTTTTAAAAATCAAGCCTTTTTGGTGCCAGGAGAAGAAAAGGCTTTACTCCACGGTCAGGAAAAATCCTGCCCAGGAACCAAAATGTTTTTTGAAGCCAAATTTTTTTTTTGAAACCAAATGCAAAAACGGACACCAGGATGAGTTTCCTGATGAAATTCCATGTCTAAAAATGGTGTTGCTTCAACTTTTTAAAAATCAAGCCTTTTCGGTGCCAGGAGAAGAAAAGGCTTTACTCCACGGTCAGGAAAAATCCTGCCCAGGAACCAAAATGTTTTTTGAAGCCAAATTTTTTTTTTTGAAACCAAATGCAAAAACGGACACCAGGATGAGATTAAGGATGAAATTCCATGTCTAAAAATGGTGTTGCTTCAACTTTTTAAAAATCAAGCCTTTTTGGTGCCAGGAGAAGAAAAGGCTTTACTCCACGGTCAGGAAAAATCCTGCCCAGGAACCAAAATGTTTTTTGAAGCCAATTTTTTTTTTTGAAACCAAATACAAAAACGGACACCAGGATGAGATTAAGGATGAAATTCCATGTCTAAAAATGGTGTTGCTTCAACTTTTTAAAAATCAAGCCTTTTTGGTGCCAGGAGAAGAAAAGGCTTTACTCCACGGTCAAGAAAAATCCTGCCCAGGAACCAAAATGTTTTTTGAAGCCAAATGTTTTTTTTGAAACCAAATGCAAAAACGGACACCAGGATGAGATTAAGGATGAAATTCCATGTCTAAAAATGGTGTTGCTTCAACTTTTTAAAAATCAAACCTTTTTGGTGCCAGGGGAAGAAAAGGCTATACTCCACGGTCAGGAAAAATCCTGCCCAGGAACCAAAATGTTTTTTGAAGCCAAATGTTTTTTTTGAAACCAAATGCAAAAACGGACACCAGGATGAGATTAAGGATGAAATTCCATGTCTAAAAATGGTGTTGCTTCAACTTTTTAAAAATCAAGCCTTTTTGGTGCCAGGAGAAGAAAAGGCTTTACTCCACGGTCAGGAAAAATCCTGCCCAGGAACCAAAATGTTTTTTGAAGCCAATTTTTTTTTTTGAAACCAAATGCAAAAACGGACACCAGGATGAGTTTCAGGATGAAATTCCATGTCTAAAAATGGTGTTGCTTCAACTTTTTAAAAATCAAACCTTTTTGGTGCCAGGGGAAGAAAAGGCTATACTCCACGGTCAGGAAAAATCCTGCCCAGGAACCAAAATGTTTTTTGAAGCCAAATTTTTTTTTTGAAACCAAATGCAAAAACGGACACCAGGATGAGATTAAGGATGAAATTCCATGTCTAAAAATGGTGTTGCTTCAACTTTTTAAAAATCAAGCCTTTTTGGTGCCAGGAGAAGAAAAGGCTTTACTCCACGGTTAGGAAAAATCCTGCCCAGGAACCAAAATGTTTTTTGAAGCCAATTTTTTTTTTTTGAAACCAAATACAAAAACGGACACCAGGATGAGTTTCCTGATGAAATTCCATGTCTAAAAATGGTGTTGCTTCAACTTTTTAAAAATCAAGCCTTTTTGGTGCCAGGAGAAGAAAAGGCTTTACTCCACGGTCAGGAAAAATCCTGCCCAGGAACCAAAATGTTTTTTGAAGCCAATTTTTTTTTTTGAAACCAAATACAGAAACGGACACCAGGATGAGATTAAGGATGAAATTCCATGTCTAAAAATGGTGTTGCTTCAACTTTTTAAAAATCAAGCCTTTTTGGTGCCAGGAGAAGAAAAGGCTATACTCCACGGTCAGGAAAAATCCTGCCCAGGAACCAAAATGTTTTTTGAAGCCAAATTTTTTTTTTGAAACCAAATGCAAAAACGGACACCAGGATGAGTTTCAGGATGAAATTCCATGTCTAAAAATGGTGTTGCTTCAACTTTTTAAAAATCAAGCCTTTTTGGTGCCAGGAGAAGAAAAGGCTTTACTCCACGGTCAGGAAAAATCCTGCCCAGGAACCAAAATGTTTTTTGAAGCCAAATTTTTTTTTGAAACCAAATGCAAAAACGGACACCAGGATGAGTTTCAGGATGAAATTCCATGTCTAAAAATGGTGTTGCTTCAACTTTTTAAAAATCAAGCCTTTTTGGTGCCAGGAGAAGAAAAGGCTTTACTCCACGGTCAGGAAAAATCCTGCCCAGGAACCAAAATGTTTTTTGAAGCCAAATTTTTTTTTTGAAACCAAATGCAAAAACGGACACCAGGATGAGTTTCCTGATGAAATTCCATGTCTAAAAATGGTGTTGCTTCAACTTTTTAAAAATCAAGCCTTTTCGGTGCCAGGAGAAGAAAAGGCTTTACTCCACGGTCAGGAAAAATCCTGCCCAGGAACCAAAATGTTTTTTGAAGCCAAATTTTTTTTTTTGAAACCAAATGCAAAAACGGACACCAGGATGAGATTAAGGATGAAATTCCATGTCTAAAAATGGTGTTGCTTCAACTTTTTAAAAATCAAGCCTTTTTGGTGCCAGGAGAAGAAAAGGCTTTACTCCACGGTCAGGAAAAATCCTGCCCAGGAACCAAAATGTTTTTTGAAGCCAATTTTTTTTTTTGAAACCAAATACAAAAACGGACACCAGGATGAGATTAAGGATGAAATTCCATGTCTAAAAATGGTGTTGCTTCAACTTTTTAAAAATCAAGCCTTTTTGGTGCCAGGAGAAGAAAAGGCTTTACTCCACGGTCAAGAAAAATCCTGCCCAGGAACCAAAATGTTTTTTGAAGCCAAATGTTTTTTTTGAAACCAAATGCAAAAACGGACACCAGGATGAGATTAAGGATGAAATTCCATGTCTAAAAATGGTGTTGCTTCAACTTTTTAAAAATCAAGCCTTTTTGGTGCCAGGAGAAGAAAAGGCTTTACTCCACGGTCAGGAAAAATCCTGCCCAGGAACCAAAATGTTTTTTGAAGCCAAATTTTTTTTTTGAAACCAAATACAAAAACGGACACCAGGATGAGATTAAGGATGAAATTCCATGTCTAAAAATGGTGTTGCTTCAACTTTTTAAAAATCAAGCCTTTTTGGTGCCAGGAGAAGAAAAGGCTTTACTCCACGGTCAAGAAAAATCCTGCCCAGGAACCAAAATGTTTTTTGAAGCCAAATGTTTTTTTTGAAACCAAATGCAAAAACGGACACCAGGATGAGATTAAGGATGAAATTCCATGTCTAAAAATGGTGTTGCTTCAACTTTTTAAAAATCAAGCCTTTTTGGTGCCAGGAGAAGAAAAGGCTTTACTCCACGGTCAGGAAAAATCCTGCCCAGGAACCAAAATGTTTTTTGAAGCCAATTTTTTTTTTTGAAACCAAATGCAAAAACGGACACCAGGATGAGTTTCAGGATGAAATTCCATGTCTAAAAATGGTGTTGCTTCAACTTTTTAAAAATCAAACCTTTTTGGTGCCAGGGGAAGAAAAGGCTATACTCCACGGTCAGGAAAAATCCTGCCCAGGAACCAAAATGTTTTTTGAAGCCAAATTTTTTTTTTGAAACCAAATGCAAAAACGGACACCAGGATGAGATTAAGGATGAAATTCCATGTCTAAAAATGGTGTTGCTTCAACTTTTTAAAAATCAAGCCTTTTTGGTGCCAGGAGAAGAAAAGGCTTTACTCCACGGTTAGGAAAAATCCTGCCCAGGAACCAAAATGTTTTTTGAAGCCAATTTTTTTTTTTTGAAACCAAATACAAAAACGGACACCAGGATGAGTTTCCTGATGAAATTCCATGTCTAAAAATGGTGTTGCTTCAACTTTTTAAAAATCAAGCCTTTTTGGTGCCAGGAGAAGAAAAGGCTTTACTCCACGGTCAGGAAAAATCCTGCCCAGGAACCAAAATGTTTTTTGAAGCCAAATTTTTTTTTTTGAAACCAAATGCAAAAACGGACACCAGGATGAGATTAAGGATGAAATTCCATGTCTAAAAATGGTGTTGCTTCAACTTTTTAAAAATCAAGCCTTTTTGGTGCCAGGAGAAGAAAAGGCTTTACTCCACGGTCAGGAAAAATCCTGCCCAGGAACCAAAATGTTTTTTGAAGCCAATTTTTTTTTTTGAAACCAAATACAAAAACGGACACCAGGATGAGATTAAGGATGAAATTCCATGTCTAAAAATGGTGTTGCTTCAACTTTTTAAAAATCAAGCCTTTTTGGTGCCAGGAGAAGAAAAGGCTTTACTCCACGGTCAAGAAAAATCCTGCCCAGGAACCAAAATGTTTTTTGAAGCCAAATGTTTTTTTTGAAACCAAATGCAAAAACGGACACCAGGATGAGATTAAGGATGAAATTCCATGTCTAAAAATGGTGTTGCTTCAACTTTTTAAAAATCAAACCTTTTTGGTGCCAGGGGAAGAAAAGGCTATACTCCACGGTCAGGAAAAATCCTGCCCAGGAACCAAAATGTTTTTTGAAGCCAAATTTTTTTTTTGAAACCAAATGCAAAAACGGACACCAGGATGAGATTAAGGATGAAATTCCATGTCTAAAAATGGTGTTGCTTCAACTTTTTAAAAATCAAGCCTTTTTGGTGCCAGGAGAAGAAAAGGCTTTACTCCACGGTTAGGAAAAATCCTGCCCAGGAACCAAAATGTTTTTTGAAGCCAATTTTTTTTTTTTGAAACCAAATACAAAAACGGACACCAGGATGAGTTTCCTGATGAAATTCCATGTCTAAAAATGGTGTTGCTTCAACTTTTTAAAAATCAAGCCTTTTTGGTGCCAGGAGAAGAAAAGGCTTTACTCCACGGTCAGGAAAAATCCTGCCCAGGAACCAAAATGTTTTTTGAAGCCAAATGTTTTTTTTTGAAACCAAATGCAAAAACGGACACCAGGATGAGATTAAGGATGAAATTCCATGTCTAAAAATGGTGTTGCTTCAACTTTTTAAAAATCAAGCCTTTTTGGTGCCAGGAGAAGAAAAGGCTTTACTCCACGGTCAGGAAAAATCCTGCCCAGGAACCAAAATGTTTTTTGAAGCCAAATTTTTTTTTTTGAAACCAAATGCAAAAACGGACACCAGGATGAGATTAAGGATGAAATTCCATGTCTAAAAATGGTGTTGCTTCAACTTTTTAAAAATCAAGCCTTTTTGGTGCCAGGAGAAGAAAAGGCTTTACTCCACGGTCAGGAAAAATCCTGCCCAGGAACCAAAATGTTTTTTGAAGCCAAATGTTTTTTTTGAAACCAAATGCAAAAACGGACACCAGGATGAGATTAAGGATGAAATTCCATGTCTAAAAATGGTGTTGCTTCAACTTTTTAAAAATCAAGCCTTTTTGGTGCCAGGAGAAGAAAAGGCTATACTCCACGGTCAGGAAAAATCCTGCCCAGGAACCAAAATGTTTTTTGAAGCCAAATTTTTTTTTTGAAACCAAATGCAAAAACGGACACCAGGATGAGTTTCAGGATGAAATTCCATGTCTAAAAATGGTGTTGCTTCAACTTTTTAAAAATCAAGCCTTTTTGGTGCCAGGAGAAGAAAAGGCTTTACTCCACGGTCAGGAAAAATCCTGCCCAGGAACCAAAATGTTTTTTGAAGCCAAATTTTTTTTTTGAAACCAAATGCAAAAACGGACACCAGGATGAGTTTCAGGATGAAATTCCATGTCTAAAAATGGTGTTGCTTCAACTTTTTAAAAATCAAGCCTTTTTGGTGCCAGGAGAAGAAAAGGCTTTACTCCACGGTCAGGAAAAATCCTGCCCAGGAACCAAAATGTTTTTTGAAGCCAAATTTTTTTTTTGAAACCAAATGCAAAAACGGACACCAGGATGAGTTTCCTGATGAAATTCCATGTCTAAAAATGGTGTTGCTTCAACTTTTTAAAAATCAAGCCTTTTCGGTGCCAGGAGAAGAAAAGGCTTTACTCCACGGTCAGGAAAAATCCTGCCCAGGAACCAAAATGTTTTTTGAAGCCAAATTTTTTTTTTTGAAACCAAATGCAAAAACGGACACCAGGATGAGATTAAGGATGAAATTCCATGTCTAAAAATGGTGTTGCTTCAACTTTTTAAAAATCAAGCCTTTTTGGTGCCAGGAGAAGAAAAGGCTTTACTCCACGGTCAGGAAAAATCCTGCCCAGGAACCAAAATGTTTTTTGAAGCCAATTTTTTTTTTTGAAACCAAATACAAAAACGGACACCAGGATGAGATTAAGGATGAAATTCCATGTCTAAAAATGGTGTTGCTTCAACTTTTTAAAAATCAAGCCTTTTTGGTGCCAGGAGAAGAAAAGGCTTTACTCCACGGTCAAGAAAAATCCTGCCCAGGAACCAAAATGTTTTTTGAAGCCAAATGTTTTTTTTGAAACCAAATGCAAAAACGGACACCAGGATGAGATTAAGGATGAAATTCCATGTCTAAAAATGGTGTTGCTTCAACTTTTTAAAAATCAAGCCTTTTTGGTGCCAGGAGAAGAAAAGGCTTTACTCCACGGTCAGGAAAAATCCTGCCCAGGAACCAAAATGTTTTTTGAAGCCAATTTTTTTTTTTGAAACCAAATGCAAAAACGGACACCAGGATGAGTTTCAGGATGAAATTCCATGTCTAAAAATGGTGTTGCTTCAACTTTTTAAAAATCAAGCCTTTTTGGTGCCAGGAGAAGAAAAGGCTTTACTCCACGGTCAGGAAAAATCCTGCCCAGGAACCAAAATGTTTTTTGAAGCCAATTTTTTTTTTTGAAACCAAATACAGAAACGGACACCAGGATGAGATTAAGGATGAAATTCCATGTCTAAAAATGGTGTTGCTTCAACTTTTTAAAAATCAAGCCTTTTTGGTGCCAGGAGAAGAAAAGGCTATACTCCACGGTCAGGAAAAATCCTGCCCAGGAACCAAAATGTTTTTTGAAGCCAAATTTTTTTTTTGAAACCAAATGCAAAAACGGACACCAGGATGAGTTTCAGGATGAAATTCCATGTCTAAAAATGGTGTTGCTTCAACTTTTTAAAAATCAAGCCTTTTTGGTGCCAGGAGAAGAAAAGGCTTTACTCCACGGTCAGGAAAAATCCTGCCCAGGAACCAAAATGTTTTTTGAAGCCAAATTTTTTTTTTGAAACCAAATGCAAAAACGGACACCAGGATGAGTTTCAGGATGAAATTCCATGTCTAAAAATGGTGTTGCTTCAACTTTTTAAAAATCAAGCCTTTTTGGTGCCAGGAGAAGAAAAGGCTTTACTCCACGGTCAGGAAAAATCCTGCCCAGGAACCAAAATGTTTTTTGAAGCCAAATTTTTTTTTTGAAACCAAATGCAAAAACGGACACCAGGATGAGTTTCCTGATGAAATTCCATGTCTAAAAATGGTGTTGCTTCAACTTTTTAAAAATCAAGCCTTTTCGGTGCCAGGAGAAGAAAAGGCTTTACTCCACGGTCAGGAAAAATCCTGCCCAGGAACCAAAATGTTTTTTGAAGCCAAATTTTTTTTTTTGAAACCAAATGCAAAAACGGACACCAGGATGAGATTAAGGATGAAATTCCATGTCTAAAAATGGTGTTGCTTCAACTTTTTAAAAATCAAGCCTTTTTGGTGCCAGGAGAAGAAAAGGCTTTACTCCACGGTCAGGAAAAATCCTGCCCAGGAACCAAAATGTTTTTTGAAGCCAATTTTTTTTTTTGAAACCAAATACAAAAACGGACACCAGGATGAGATTAAGGATGAAATTCCATGTCTAAAAATGGTGTTGCTTCAACTTTTTAAAAATCAAGCCTTTTTGGTGCCAGGAGAAGAAAAGGCTTTACTCCACGGTCAGGAAAAATCCTGCCCAGGAACCAAACTGTTTTTTGAAGCCAAATGTTTTTTTTTGAAACCAAATGCAAAAACGGACACCAGGATGAGATTAAGGATGAAATTCCATGTCTAAAAATGGTGTTGCTTCAACTTTTTAAAAATCAAGCCTTTTTGGTGCCAGGAGAAGAAAAGGCTATACTCCACGGTCAGGAAAAATCCTGCCCAGGAACCAAAATGTTTTTTGAAGCCAAATTTTTTTTTTTGAAACCAAATGCAAAAACGGACACCAGGATGAGATTAAGGATGAAATTCCATGTCTAAAAATGGTGTTGCTTCAACTTTTTAAAAATCAAGCCTTTTTGGTGCCAGGAGAAGAAAAGGCTTTACTCCACGGTCAGGAAAAATCCTGCCCAGGAACCAAAATGTTTTTTGAAGCCAAATGTTTTTTTTGAAACCAAATGCAAAAACGGACACCAGGATGAGATTAAGGATGAAATTCCGTGTCTAAAAATGGTGTTGCTTCAACTTTTTAAAAATCAAGCCTTTTTGGTGCCAGGAGAAGAAAAGGCTATACTCCACGGTCAGGAAAAATCCTGCCCAGGAACCAAAATGTTTTTTGAAGCCAAATTTTTTTTTTTTAAACCAAATGCAAAAACGGACACCAGGATGAGATTAAGGATGAAATTCCATGTCTAAAAATGGTGTTGCTTCAACTTTTTAAAAATCAAGCCTTTTTGGTGCCAGGAGAAGAAAAGGCTATACTCCACGGTCAGGAAAAATCCTGCCCAGGAACCAAAATGTTTTTTGAAGCCAAATTTTTTTTTTGAAACCAAATGCAAAAACGGACACCAGGATGAGTTTCAGGATGAAATTCCATGTCTAAAAATGGTGTTGCTTCAACTTTTTAAAAATCAAGCCTTTTTGGTGCCAGGAGAAGAAAAGGCTTTACTCCACGGTCAGGAAAAATCCTGCCCAGGAACCAAAATGTTTTTTGAAGCCAAATTTTTTTTTTGAAACCAAATGCAAAAACGGACACCAGGATGAGTTTCAGGATGAAATTCCATGTCTAAAAATGGTGTTGCTTCAACTTTTTAAAAATCAAGCCTTTTTGGTGCCAGGAGAAGAAAAGGCTTTACTCCACGGTCAGGAAAAATCCTGCCCAGGAACCAAAATGTTTTTTGAAGCCAATTTTTTTTTTTGAAACCAAATGCAAAAACGGACACCAGGATGAGTTTCCTGATGAAATTCCATGTCTAAAAATGGTGTTGCTTCAACTTTTTAAAAATCAAGCCTTTTCGGTGCC
The DNA here is from genome assembly GCF_029215685.1 of Pituophis catenifer annectens. Taxonomy (NCBI): domain Eukaryota; kingdom Metazoa; phylum Chordata; class Lepidosauria; order Squamata; family Colubridae; genus Pituophis; species Pituophis catenifer. The sequence continues at coordinate 305,079 of NW_027256914.1, read as the reverse complement.
AGGAGAAGAAAAGGCTTTACTCCACGGTCAGGAAAAATCCTGCCCAGGAACCAAAATGTTTTTTGAAGCCAAATTTTTTTTTTTGAAACCAAATGCAAAAACGGACACCAGGATGAGATTAAGGATGAAATTCCATGTCTAAAAATGGTGTTGCTTCAACTTTTTAAAAATCAAGCCTTTTTGGTGCCAGGAGAAGAAAAGGCTTTACTCCACGGTCAGGAAAAATCCTGCCCAGGAACCAAAATGTTTTTTGAAGCCAATTTTTTTTTTTGAAACCAAATACAAAAACGGACACCAGGATGAGATTAAGGATGAAATTCCATGTCTAAAAATGGTGTTGCTTCAACTTTTTAAAAATCAAGCCTTTTTGGTGCCAGGAGAAGAAAAGGCTTTACTCCACGGTCAGGAAAAATCCTGCCCAGGAACCAAAATGTTTTTTGAAGCCAAATGTTTTTTTTTGAAACCAAATGCAAAAACGGACACCAGGATGAGATTAAGGATGAAATTCCATGTCTAAAAATGGTGTTGCTTCAACTTTTTAAAAATCAAGCCTTTTTGGTGCCAGGAGAAGAAAAGGCTATACTCCACGGTCAGGAAAAATCCTGCCCAGGAACCAAAATGTTTTTTGAAGCCAAATTTTTTTTTTTGAAACCAAATGCAAAAACGGACACCAGGATGAGATTAAGGATGAAATTCCATGTCTAAAAAAGGTGTTGCTTCAACTTTTTAAAAATCAAGCCTTTTTGGTGCCAGGAGAAGAAAAGGCTTTACTCCACGGTCAGGAAAAATCCTGCCCAGGAACCAAAATGTTTTTTGAAGCCAAATGTTTTTTTTGAAACCAAATGCAAAAACGGACACCAGGATGAGATTAAGGATGAAATTCCATGTCTAAAAATGGTGTTGCTTCAACTTTTTAAAAATCAAGCCTTTTTGGTGCCAGGAGAAGAAAAGGCTATACTCCACGGTCAGGAAAAATCCTGCCCAGGAACCAAAATGTTTTTTGAAGCCAAATTTTTTTTTTTTAAACCAAATGCAAAAACGGACACCAGGATGAGATTAAGGATGAAATTCCATGTCTAAAAATGGTGTTGCTTCAACTTTTTAAAAATCAAGCGTTTTTGGTGCCAGGAGAAGAAAAGGCTTTACTCCACGGTCAGGAAAAATCCTGCCCAGGAACCAAAATGTTTTTTGAAGCCAATTTTTTTTTTTGAAACCAAATACAAAAACGGACACCAGGATGAGATTAAGGATGAAATTCCATGTCTAAAAATGGTGTTGCTTCAACTTTTTAAAAATCAAGCCTTTTTGGTGCCAGGAGAAGAAAAGGCTTTACTCCACGGTCAGGAAAAATCCTGCCCAGGAACCAAAATGTTTTTTGAAGCCAAATGTTTTTTTTGAAACCAAATGCAAAAACGGACACCAGGATGAGATTAAGGATGAAATTCCATGTCTAAAAATGGTGTTGCTTCAACTTTTTAAAAATCAAGCCTTTTTGGTGCCAGGAGAAGAAAAGGCTATACTCCACGGTCAGGAAAAATCCTGCCCAGGAACCAAAATGTTTTTTGAAGCCAAATTTTTTTTTTTGAAACCAAATGCAAAAACGGACACCAGGATGAGATTAAGGATGAAATTCCATGTCTAAAAATGGTGTTGCTTCAACTTTTTAAAAATCAAGCCTTTTTGGTGCCAGGAGAAGAAAAGGCTTTACTCCACGGTCAGGAAAAATCCTGCCCAGGAACCAAAATGTTTTTTGAAGCCAATTTTTTTTTTTGAAACCAAATACAAAAACGGACACCAGGATGAGTTTCCTGATGAAATTCCATTTCTAAAAATGGTGTTGCTTCAACTTTTTAAAAATCAAGCCTTTTTGGTGCCAGGAGAAGAAAAGGCTTTACTCCACGGTCAGGAAAAATCCTGCCCAGGAACCAAAATGTTTTTTGAAGCCAAATTTTTTTTTTGAAACCAAATGCAAAAACGGACACCAGGATGAGTTTCAGGATGAAATTCCATGTCTAAAAATGGTGTTGCTTCAACTTTTTAAAAATCAAGCCTTTTTGGTGCCAGGAGAAGAAAAGGCTATACTCCACGGTCAGGAAAAATCCTGCCCAGGAACCAAAATGTTTTTTGAAGCCAATTTTTTTTTTTGAAACCAAATACAGAAACGGACACCAGGATGAGATTAAGGATGAAATTCCATGTCTAAAAATGGTGTTGCTTCAACTTTTTAAAAATCAAGCCTTTTTGGTGCCAGGAGAAGAAAAGGCTATACTCCACGGTCAGGAAAAATCCTGCCCAGGAACCAAAATGTTTTTTGAAGCCAAATTTTTTTTTTGAAACCAAATGCAAAAACGGACACCAGGATGAGTTTCAGGATGAAATTCCATGTCTAAAAATGGTGTTGCTTCAACTTTTTAAAAATCAAGCCTTTTTGGTGCCAGGAGAAGAAAAGGCTTTACTCCACGGTCAGGAAAAATCCTGCCCAGGAACCAAAATGTTTTTTGAAGCCAAATTTTTTTTTTTGAAACCAAATGCAAAAACGGACACCAGGATGAGATTAAGGATGAAATTCCATGTCTAAAAATGGTGTTGCTTCAACTTTTTAAAAATCAAGCCTTTTTGGTGCCAGGAGAAGAAAAGGCTTTACTCCACGGTCAGGAAAAATCCTGCCCAGGAACCAAAATGTTTTTTGAAGCCAATTTTTTTTTTTGAAACCAAATACAAAAACGGACACCAGGATGAGATTAAGGATGAAATTCCATGTCTAAAAATGGTGTTGCTTCAACTTTTTAAAAATCAAGCCTTTTTGGTGCCAGGAGAAGAAAAGGCTTTACTCCACGGTCAGGAAAAATCCTGCCCAGGAACCAAAATGTTTTTTGAAGCCAAATGTTTTTTTTTGAAACCAAATGCAAAAACGGACACCAGGATGAGATTAAGGATGAAATTCCATGTCTAAAAATGGTGTTGCTTCAACTTTTTAAAAATCAAGCCTTTTTGGTGCCAGGAGAAGAAAAGGCTATACTCCACGGTCAGGAAAAATCCTGCCCAGGAACCAAAATGTTTTTTGAAGCCAAATTTTTTTTTTTGAAACCAAATGCAAAAACGGACACCAGGATGAGATTAAGGATGAAATTCCATGTCTAAAAAAGGTGTTGCTTCAACTTTTTAAAAATCAAGCCTTTTTGGTGCCAGGAGAAGAAAAGGCTTTACTCCACGGTCAGGAAAAATCCTGCCCAGGAACCAAAATGTTTTTTGAAGCCAAATGTTTTTTTTGAAACCAAATGCAAAAACGGACACCAGGATGAGATTAAGGATGAAATTCCATGTCTAAAAATGGTGTTGCTTCAACTTTTTAAAAATCAAGCCTTTTTGGTGCCAGGAGAAGAAAAGGCTATACTCCACGGTCAGGAAAAATCCTGCCCAGGAACCAAAATGTTTTTTGAAGCCAAATTTTTTTTTTTTAAACCAAATGCAAAAACGGACACCAGGATGAGATTAAGGATGAAATTCCATGTCTAAAAATGGTGTTGCTTCAACTTTTTAAAAATCAAGCGTTTTTGGTGCCAGGAGAAGAAAAGGCTTTACTCCACGGTCAGGAAAAATCCTGCCCAGGAACCAAAATGTTTTTTGAAGCCAATTTTTTTTTTTGAAACCAAATACAAAAACGGACACCAGGATGAGATTAAGGATGAAATTCCATGTCTAAAAATGGTGTTGCTTCAACTTTTTAAAAATCAAGCCTTTTTGGTGCCAGGAGAAGAAAAGGCTTTACTCCACGGTCAGGAAAAATCCTGCCCAGGAACCAAAATGTTTTTTGAAGCCAAATGTTTTTTTTGAAACCAAATGCAAAAACGGACACCAGGATGAGATTAAGGATGAAATTCCATGTCTAAAAATGGTGTTGCTTCAACTTTTTAAAAATCAAGCCTTTTTGGTGCCAGGAGAAGAAAAGGCTATACTCCACGGTCAGGAAAAATCCTGCCCAGGAACCAAAATGTTTTTTGAAGCCAAATTTTTTTTTTTGAAACCAAATGCAAAAACGGACACCAGGATGAGATTAAGGATGAAATTCCATGTCTAAAAATGGTGTTGCTTCAACTTTTTAAAAATCAAGCCTTTTTGGTGCCAGGAGAAGAAAAGGCTTTACTCCACGGTCAGGAAAAATCCTGCCCAGGAACCAAAATGTTTTTTGAAGCCAATTTTTTTTTTTGAAACCAAATACAAAAACGGACACCAGGATGAGTTTCCTGATGAAATTCCATGTCTAAAAATGGTGTTGCTTCAACTTTTTAAAAATCAAGCCTTTTTGGTGCCAGGAGAAGAAAAGGCTTTACTCCACGGTCAGGAAAAATCCTGCCCAGGAACCAAAATGTTTTTTGAAGCCAAATTTTTTTTTTGAAACCAAATGCAAAAACGGACACCAGGATGAGTTTCAGGATGAAATTCCATGTCTAAAAATGGTGTTGCTTCAACTTTTTAAAAATCAAGCCTTTTTGGTGCCAGGAGAAGAAAAGGCTATACTCCACGGTCAGGAAAAATCCTGCCCAGGAACCAAAATGTTTTTTGAAGCCAATTTTTTTTTTTGAAACCAAATACAGAAAGGGACACCAGGATGAGATTAAGGATGAAATTCCATGTCTAAAAATGGTGTTGCTTCAACTTTTTAAAAATCAAGCCTTTTTGGTGCCAGGAGAAGAAAAGGCTATACTCCACGGTCAGGAAAAATCCTGCCCAGGAACCAAAATGTTTTTTGAAGCCAAATTTTTTTTTTGAAACCAAATGCAAAAACGGACACCAGGATGAGTTTCAGGATGAAATTCCATGTCTAAAAATGGTGTTGCTTCAACTTTTTAAAAATCAAGCCTTTTTGGTGCCAGGAGAAGAAAAGGCTTTACTCCACGGTCAGGAAAAATCCTGCCCAGGAACCAAAATGTTTTTTGAAGCCAAATTTTTTTTTTGAAACCAAATGCAAAAACGGACACCAGGATGAGTTTCAGGATGAAATTCCATGTCTAAAAATGGTGTTGCTTCAACTTTTTAAAAATCAAGCCTTTTTGGTGCCAGGAGAAGAAAAGGCTTTACTCCACGGTCAGGAAAAATCCTGCCCAGGAACCAAAATGTTTTTTGAAGCCAAATTTTTTTTTTGAAACCAAATGCAAAAACGGACACCAGGATGAGTTTCCTGATGAAATTCCATGTCTAAAAATGGTGTTGCTTCAACTTTTTAAAAATCAAGCCTTTTCGGTGCCAGGAGAAGAAAAGGCTTTACTCCACGGTCAGGAAAAATCCTGCCCAGGAACCAAAATGTTTTTTGAAGCCAAATTTTTTTTTTTGAAACCAAATGCAAAAACGGACACCAGGATGAGATTAAGGATGAAATTCCATGTCTAAAAATGGTGTTGCTTCAACTTTTTAAAAATCAAGCCTTTTTGGTGCCAGGAGAAGAAAAGGCTTTACTCCACGGTCAGGAAAAATCCTGCCCAGGAACCAAAATGTTTTTTGAAGCCAATTTTTTTTTTTGAAACCAAATACAAAAACGGACACCAGGATGAGATTAAGGATGAAATTCCATGTCTAAAAATGGTGTTGCTTCAACTTTTTAAAAATCAAGCCTTTTTGGTGCCAGGAGAAGAAAAGGCTTTACTCCACGGTCAAGAAAAATCCTGCCCAGGAACCAAAATGTTTTTTGAAGCCAAATGTTTTTTTTGAAACCAAATGCAAAAACGGACACCAGGATGAGATTAAGGATGAAATTCCATGTCTAAAAATGGTGTTGCTTCAACTTTTTAAAAATCAAGCCTTTTTGGTGCCAGGAGAAGAAAAGGCTATACTCCACGGTCAGGAAAAATCCTGCCCAGGAACCAAAATGTTTTTTGAAGCCAAATGTTTTTTTTTGAAACCAAATGCAAAAACGGACACCAGGATGAGATTAAGGATGAAATTCCATGTCTAAAAATGGTGTTGCTTCAACTTTTTAAAAATCAAGCCTTTTTGGTGCCAGGAGAAGAAAAGGCTATACTCCACGGTCAGGAAAAATCCTGCCCAGGAACCAAAATGTTTTTTGAAGCCAAATTTTTTTTTTTGAAACCAAATGCAAAAACGGACACCAGGATGAGATTAAGGATGAAATTCCATGTCTAAAAATGGTGTTGCTTCAACTTTTTAAAAATCAAGCCTTTTTGGTGCCAGGAGAAGAAAAGGCTTTACTCCACGGTCAGGAAAAATCCTGCCCAGGAACCAAAATGTTTTTTGAAGCCAAAGGTTTTTTTTGAAACCAAATGCAAAAACGGACACCAGGATGAGATTAAGGATGAAATTCCATGTCTAAAAATGGTGTTGCTTCAACTTTTTAAAAATCAAGCCTTTTTGGTGCCAGGAGAAGAAAAGGCTATACTCCACGGTCAGGAAAAATCCTGCCCAGGAACCAAAATGTTTTTTGAAGCCAAATTTTTTTTTTTTAAACCAAATGCAAAAACGGACACCAGGATGAGATTAAGGATGAAATTCCATGTCTAAAAATGGTGTTGCTTCAACTTTTTAAAAATCAAGCCTTTTTGGTGCCAGGAGAAGAAAAGGCTATACTCCACGGTCAGGAAAAATCCTGCCCAGGAACCAAAATGTTTTTTGAAGCCAAATTTTTTTTTTGAAACCAAATGCAAAAACGGACACCAGGATGAGTTTCAGGATGAAATTCCATGTCTAAAAATGGTGTTGCTTCAACTTTTTAAAAATCAAGCCTTTTTGGTGCCAGGAGAAGAAAAGGCTTTACTCCACGGTCAGGAAAAATCCTGCCCAGGAACCAAAATGTTTTTTGAAGCCAAATTTTTTTTTTGAAACCAAATGCAAAAACGGACACCAGGATGAGTTTCAGGATGAAATTCCATGTCTAAAAATGGTGTTGCTTCAACTTTTTAAAAATCAAGCCTTTTTGGTGCCAGGAGAAGAAAAGGCTTTACTCCACGGTCAGGAAAAATCCTGCCCAGGAACCAAAATGTTTTTTGAAGCCAAATTTTTTTTTTGAAACCAAATGCAAAAACGGACACCAGGATGAGTTTCCTGATGAAATTCCATGTCTAAAAATGGTGTTGCTTCAACTTTTTAAAAATCAAGCCTTTTCGGTGCCAGGAGAAGAAAAGGCTTTACTCCACGGTCAGGAAAAATCCTGCCCAGGAACCAAAATGTTTTTTGAAGCCAAATTTTTTTTTTTGAAACCAAATGCAAAAACGGACACCAGGATGAGATTAAGGATGAAATTCCATGTCTAAAAATGGTGTTGCTTCAACTTTTTAAAAATCAAGCCTTTTTGGTGCCAGGAGAAGAAAAGGCTTTACTCCACGGTCAGGAAAAATCCTGCCCAGGAACCAAAATGTTTTTTGAAGCCAATTTTTTTTTTTGAAACCAAATACAAAAACGGACACCAGGATGAGATTAAGGATGAAATTCCATGTCTAAAAATGGTGTTGCTTCAACTTTTTAAAAATCAAGCCTTTTTGGTGCCAGGAGAAGAAAAGGCTTTACTCCACGGTCAGGAAAAATCCTGCCCAGGAACCAAAATGTTTTTTGAAGCCAAATGTTTTTTTTTGAAACCAAATGCAAAAACGGACACCAGGATGAGATTAAGGATGAAATTCCATGTCTAAAAATGGTGTTGCTTCAACTTTTTAAAAATCAAGCCTTTTTGGTGCCAGGAGAAGAAAAGGCTATACTCCACGGTCAGGAAAAATCCTGCCCAGGAACCAAAATGTTTTTTGAAGCCAAATTTTTTTTTTTGAAACCAAATGCAAAAACGGACACCAGGATCAGATTAAGGATGAAATTCCATGTCTAAAAATGGTGTTGCTTCAACTTTTTAAAAATCAAGCCTTTTTGGTGCCAGGAGAAGAAAAGGCTTTACTCCACGGTCAGGAAAAATCCTGCCCAGGAACCAAAATGTTTTTTGAAGCCAAATGTTTTTTTTGAAACCAAATGCAAAAACGGACACCAGGATGAGATTAAGGATGAAATTCCATGTCTAAAAATGGTGTTGCTTCAACTTTTTAAAAATCAAGCCTTTTTGGTGCCAGGAGAAGAAAAGGCTATACTCCACGGTCAGGAAAAATCCTGCCCAGGAACCAAAATGTTTTTTGAAGCCAAATTTTTTTTTTTTAAACCAAATGCAAAAACGGACACCAGGATGAGATTAAGGATGAAATTCCATGTCTAAAAATGGTGTTGCTTCAACTTTTTAAAAATCAAGCGTTTTTGGTGCCAGGAGAAGAAAAGGCTTTACTCCACGGTCAGGAAAAATCCTGCCCAGGAACCAAAATGTTTTTTGAAGCCAATTTTTTTTTTTGAAACCAAATACAAAAACGGACACCAGGATGAGATTAAGGATGAAATTCCATGTCTAAAAATGGTGTTGCTTCAACTTTTTAAAAATCAAGCCTTTTTGGTACCAGGAGAAGAAAAGGCTTTACTCCACGGTCAGGAAAAATCCTGCCCAGGAACCAAAATGTTTTTTGAAGCCAAATGTTTTTTTTGAAACCAAATGCAAAAACGGACACCAGGATGAGATTAAGGATGAAATTCCATGTCTAAAAATGGTGTTGCTTCAACTTTTTAAAAATCAAGCCTTTTTGGTGCCAGGAGAAGAAAAGGCTATACTCCACGGTCAGGAAAAATCCTGCCCAGGAACCAAAATGTTTTTTGAAGCCAAATTTTTTTTTTTGAAACCAAATGCAAAAACGGACACCAGGATGAGATTAAGGATGAAATTCCATGTCTAAAAATGGTGTTGCTTCAACTTTTTAAAAATCAAGCCTTTTTGGTGCCAGGAGAAGAAAAGGCTTTACTCCACGGTCAGGAAAAATCCTGCCCAGGAACCAAAATGTTTTTTGAAGCCAATTTTTTTTTTTGAAACCAAATACAAAAACGGACACCAGGATGAGTTTCCTGATGAAATTCCATGTCTAAAAATGGTGTTGCTTCAACTTTTTAAAAATCAAGCCTTTTTGGTGCCAGGAGAAGAAAAGGCTTTACTCCACGGTCAGGAAAAATCCTGCCCAGGAACCAAAATGTTTTTTGAAGCCAAATTTTTTTTTTGAAACCAAATGCAAAAACGGACACCAGGATGAGTTTCCTGATGAAATTCCATGTCTAAAAATGGTGTTGCTTCAACTTTTTAAAAATCAAGCCTTTTTGGTGCCAGGAGAAGAAAAGGCTATACTCCACGGTCAGGAAAAATCCTGCCCAGGAACCAAAATGTTTTTTGAAGCCAATTTTTTTTTTTGAAACCAAATACAGAAACGGACACCAGGATGAGATTAAGGATGAAATTCCATGTCTAAAAATGGTGTTGCTTCAACTTTTTAAAAATCAAGCCTTTTTGGTGCCAGGAGAAGAAAAGGCTATACTCCACGGTCAGGAAAAATCCTGCCCAGGAACCAAAATGTTTTTTGAAGCCAAATGTTTTTTTTGAAACCAAATGCAAAAACGGACACCAGGATGAGTTTCAGGATGAAATTCCATGTCTAAAAATGGTGTTGCTTCAACTTTTTAAAAATCAAGCCTTTTTGGTGCCAGGAGAAGAAAAGGCTTTACTCCACGGTCAGGAAAAATCCTGCCCAGGAACCAAAATGTTTTTTGAAGCCAAATTTTTTTTTTGAAACCAAATGCAAAAACGGACACCAGGATGAGTTTCAGGATGAAATTCCATGTCTAAAAATGGTGTTGCTTCAACTTTTTAAAAATCAAGCCTTTTTGGTGCCAGGAGAAGAAAAGGCTTTACTCCACGGTCAGGAAAAATCCTGCCCAGGAACCAAAATGTTTTTTGAAGCCAATTTTTTTTTTTGAAACCAAATACAAAAACGGACACCAGGATGAGTTTCCTGATGAAATTCCATGTCTAAAAATGGTGTTGCTTCAACTTTTTAAAAATCAAGCCTTTTTGGTGCCAGGAGAAGAAAAGGCTTTACTCCACGGTCAGGAAAAATCCTGCCCAGGAACCAAAATGTTTTTTGAAGCCAAATTTTTTTTTTGAAACCAAATGCAAAAACGGACACCAGGATGAGTTTCCTGATGAAATTCCATGTCTAAAAATGGTGTTGCTTCAACTTTTTAAAAATCAAGCCTTTTTGGTGCCAGGAGAAGAAAAGGCTATACTCCACGGTCAGGAAAAATCCTGCCCAGGAACCAAAATGTTTTTTGAAGCCAATTTTTTTTTTTGAAACCAAATACAGAAACGGACACCAGGATGAGATTAAGGATGAAATTCCATGTCTAAAAATGGTGTTGCTTCAACTTTTTAAAAATCAAGCCTTTTTGGTGCCAGGAGAAGAAAAGGCTTTACTCCACGGTCAGGAAAAATCCTGCCCAGGAACCAAAATGTTTTTTGAAGCCAATTTTTTTTTTTGAAACCAAATACAGAAACGGACACCAGGATGAGATTAAGGATGAAATTCCATGTCTAAAAATGGTGTTGCTTCAACTTTTTAAAAATCAAGCCTTTTTGGTGCCAGGAGAAGAAAAGGCTATACTCCACGGTCAGGAAAAATCCTGCCCAGGAACCAAAATGTTTTTTGAAGCCAAATTTTTTTTTTGAAACCAAATGCAAAAACGGACACCAGGATGAGTTTCAGGATGAAATTCCATGTCTAAAAATGGTGTTGCTTCAACTTTTTAAAAATCAAGCCTTTTTGGTGCCAGGAGAAGAAAAGGCTTTACTCCACGGTCAGGAAAAATCCTGCCCAGGAACCAAAATGTTTTTTGAAGCCAAATTTTTTTTTTGAAACCAAATGCAAAAACGGACACCAGGATGAGTTTCCTGATGAAATTCCATGTCTAAAAATGGTGTTGCTTCAACTTTTTAAAAATCAAGCCTTTTCGGTGCCAGGAGAAGAAAAGGCTTTACTCCACGGTCAGGAAAAATCCTGCCCAGGAACCAAAATGTTTTTTGAAGCCAAATTTTTTTTTTTGAAACCAAATGCAAAAACGGACACCAGGATGAGATTAAGGATGAAATTCCATGTCTAAAAATGGTGTTGCTTCAACTTTTTAAAAATCAAGCCTTTTTGGTGCCAGGAGAAGAAAAGGCTTTACTCCACGGTCAAGAAAAATCCTGCCCAGGAACCAAAATGTTTTTTGAAGCCAAATTTTTTTTTTGAAACCAAATGCAAAAACGGACACCAGGATGAGATTAAGGATGAAATTCCATGTCTAAAAATGGTGTTGCTTCAACTTTTTAAAAATCAAGCCTTTTTGGTGCCAGGAGAAGAAAAGGCTTTACTCCACGGTTAGGAAAAATCCTGCCCAGGAACCAAAATGTTTTTTGAAGCCAAATTTTTTTTTTTGAAACCAAATACAAAAACGGACACCAGGATGAGATTAAGGATGAAATTCCATGTCTAAAAATGGTGTTGCTTCAACTTTTTAAAAATCAAGCCTTTTTGGTGCCAGGAGAAGAAAAGGCTTTACTCCACGGTCAAGAAAAATCCTGCCCAGGAACCAAAATGTTTTTTGAAGCCAAATGTTTTTTTTGAAACCAAATGCAAAAACGGACACCAGGATGAGATTAAGGATGAAATTCCATGTCTAAAAATGGTGTTGCTTCAACTTTTTAAAAATCAAGCCTTTTTGGTGCCAGGAGAAGAAAAGGCTTTACTCCACGGTCAGGAAAAATCCTGCCCAGGAACCAAAATGTTTTTTGAAGCCAAATTTTTTTTTTGAAACCAAATGCAAAAACGGACACCAGGATGAGTTTCCTGATGAAATTCCATGTCTAAAAATGGTGTTGCTTCAACTTTTTAAAAATCAAGCCTTTTCGGTGCCAGGAGAAGAAAAGGCTTTACTCCACGGTCAGGAAAAATCCTGCCCAGGAACCAAAATGTTTTTTGAAGCCAAATTTTTTTTTTTGAAACCAAATGCAAAAACGGACACCAGGATGAGATTAAGGATGAAATTCCATGTCTAAAAATGGTGTTGCTTCAACTTTTTAAAAATCAAGCCTTTTTGGTGCCAGGAGAAGAAAAGGCTTTACTCCACGGTCAGGAAAAATCCTGCCCAGGAACCAAAATGTTTTTTGAAGCCAATTTTTTTTTTTGAAACCAAATACAAAAACGGACACCAGGATGAGATTAAGGATGAAATTCCATGTCTAAAAATGGTGTTGCTTCAACTTTTTAAAAATCAAGCCTTTTTGGTGCCAGGAGAAGAAAAGGCTTTACTCCACGGTCAAGAAAAATCCTGCCCAGGAACCAAAATGTTTTTTGAAGCCAAATTTTTTTTTTGAAACCAAATGCAAAAACGGACACCAGGATGAGATTAAGGATGAAATTCCATGTCTAAAAATGGTGTTGCTTCAACTTTTTAAAAATCAAGCCTTTTTGGTGCCAGGAGAAGAAAAGGCTTTACTCCACGGTCAAGAAAAATCCTGCCCAGGAACCAAAATGTTTTTTGAAGCCAAATGTTTTTTTTGAAACCAAATGCAAAAACGGACACCAGGATGAGATTAAGGATGAAATTCCATGTCTAAAAATGGTGTTGCTTCAACTTTTTAAAAATCAAGCCTTTTTGGTGCCAGGAGAAGAAAAGGCTTTACTCCACGGTCAGGAAAAATCCTGCCCAGGAACCAAAATGTTTTTTGAAGCCAAATTTTTTTTTTGAAACCAAATGCAAAAACGGACACCAGGATGAGTTTCCTGATGAAATTCCATGTCTAAAAATGGTGTTGCTTCAACTTTTTAAAAATCAAGCCTTTTCGGTGCCAGGAGAAGAAAAGGCTTTACTCCACGGTCAGGAAAAATCCTGCCCAGGAACCAAAATGTTTTTTGAAGCCAAATTTTTTTTTTTGAAACCAAATGCAAAAACGGACACCAGGATGAGATTAAGGATGAAATTCCATGTCTAAAAATGGTGTTGCTTCAACTTTTTAAAAATCAAGCCTTTTTGGTGCCAGGAGAAGAAAAGGCTTTACTCCACGGTCAGGAAAAATCCTGCCCAGGAACCAAAATGTTTTTTGAAGCCAATTTTTTTTTTTGAAACCAAATACAAAAACGGACACCAGGATGAGATTAAGGATGAAATTCCATGTCTAAAAATGGTGTTGCTTCAACTTTTTAAAAATCAAGCCTTTTTGGTGCCAGGAGAAGAAAAGGCTTTACTCCACGGTCAAGAAAAATCCTGCCCAGGAACCAAAATGTTTTTTGAAGCCAAATTTTTTTTTTGAAACCAAATGCAAAAACGGACACCAGGATGAGATTAAGGATGAAATTCCATGTCTAAAAATGGTGTTGCTTCAACTTTTTAAAAATCAAGCCTTTTTGGTGCCAGGAGAAGAAAAGGCTTTACTCCACGGTCAGGAAAAATCCTGCCCAGGAACCAAAATGTTTTTTGAAGCCAATTTTTTTTTTTTGAAACCAAATACAAAAACGGACACCAGGATGAGTTTCCTGATGAAATTCCATGTCTAAAAATGGTGTTGCTTCAACTTTTTAAAAATCAAGCCTTTTTGGTGCCAGGAGAAGAAAAGGCTTTACTCCACGGTCAGGAAAAATCCTGCCCAGGAACCAAAATGTTTTTTGAAGCCAATTTTTTTTTTTGAAACCAAATACAGAAACGGACACCAGGATGAGATTAAGGATGAAATTCCATGTCTAAAAATGGTGTTGCTTCAACTTTTTAAAAATCAAGCCTTTTTGGTGCCAGGAGAAGAAAAGGCTATACTCCACGGTCAGGAAAAATCCTGCCCAGGAACCAAAATGTTTTTTGAAGCCAAATTTTTTTTTTGAAACCAAATGCAAAAACGGACACCAGGATGAGTTTCAGGATGAAATTCCATGTCTAAAAATGGTGTTGCTTCAACTTTTTAAAAATCAAGCCTTTTTGGTGCCAGGAGAAGAAAAGGCTTTACTCCACGGTCAGGAAAAATCCTGCCCAGGAACCAAAATGTTTTTTGAAGCCAAATTTTTTTTTTGAAACCAAATGCAAAAACGGACACCAGGATGAGTTTCCTGATGAAATTCCATGTCTAAAAATGGTGTTGCTTCAACTTTTTAAAAATCAAGCCTTTTCGGTGCCAGGAGAAGAAAAGGCTTTACTCCACGGTCAGGAAAAATCCTGCCCAGGAACCAAAATGTTTTTTGAAGCCAAATTTTTTTTTTTGAAACCAAATGCAAAAACGGACACCAGGATGAGATTAAGGATGAAATTCCATGTCTAAAAATGGTGTTGCTTCAACTTTTTAAAAATCAAGCCTTTTTGGTGCCAGGAGAAGAAAAGGCTTTACTCCACGGTCAAGAAAAATCCTGTCCAGGAACCAAAATGTTTTTTGAAGCCAAATTTTTTTTTTGAAACCAAATGCAAAAACGGACACCAGGATGAGATTAAGGATGAAATTCCATGTCTAAAAATGGTGTTGCTTCAACTTTTTAAAAATCAAGCCTTTTTGGTGCCAGGAGAAGAAAAGGCTTTACTCCACGGTTAGGAAAAATCCTGCCCAGGAACCAAAATGTTTTTTGAAGCCAAATTTTTTTTTTTGAAACCAAATACAAAAACGGACACCAGGTTGAGATTAAGGATGAAATTCCATGTCTAAAAATGGTGTTGCTTCAACTTTTTAAAAATCAAGCCTTTTTGGTGCCAGGAGAAGAAAAGGCTTTACTCCACGGTCAAGAAAAATCCTGCCCAGGAACCAAAATGTTTTTTGAAGCCAAATGTTTTTTTTGAAACCAAATGCAAAAACGGACACCAGGATGAGATTAAGGATGAAATTCCATGTCTAAAAATGGTGTTGCTTCAACTTTTTAAAAATCAAGCCTTTTTGGTGCCAGGAGAAGAAAAGGCTTTACTCCACGGTCAGGAAAAATCCTGCCCAGGAACCAAAATGTTTTTTGAAGCCAATTTTTTTTTTTGAAACCAAATGCAAAAACGGACACCAGGATGAGTTTCAGGATGAAATTCCATGTCTAAAAATGGTGTTGCTTCAACTTTTTAAAAATCAAACCTTTTTGGTGCCAGGGGAAGAAAAGGCTATACTCCACGGTCAGGAAAAATCCTGCCCAGGAACCAAAATGTTTTTTGAAGCCAAATTTTTTTTTTGAAACCAAATGCAAAAACGGACACCAGGATGAGATTAAGGATGAAATTCCATGTCTAAAAATGGTGTTGCTTCAACTTTTTAAAAATCAAGCCTTTTTGGTGCCAGGAGAAGAAAAGGCTTTACTCCACGGTTAGGAAAAATCCTGCCCAGGAACCAAAATGTTTTTTGAAGCCAATTTTTTTTTTTTGAAACCAAATACAAAAACGGACACCAGGATGAGTTTCCTGATGAAATTCCATGTCTAAAAATGGTGTTGCTTCAACTTTTTAAAAATCAAGCCTTTTTGGTGCCAGGAGAAGAAAAGGCTTTACTCCACGGTCAAGAAAAATCCTGCCCAGGAACCAAAATGTTTTTTGAAGCCAAATTTTTTTTTTGAAACCAAATGCAAAAACGGACACCAGGATGAGTTTCCTGATGAAATTCCATGTCTAAAAATGGTGTTGCTTCAACTTTTTAAAAATCAAGCCTTTTCGGTGCCAGGAGAAGAAAAGGCTTTACTCCACGGTCAGGAAAAATCCTGCCCAGGAACCAAAATGTTTTTTGAAGCCAAATTTTTTTTTTTGAAACCAAATGCAAAAACGGACACCAGGATGAGATTAAGGATGAAATTCCATGTCTAAAAATGGTGTTGCTTCAACTTTTTAAAAATCAAGCCTTTTTGGTGCCAGGAGAAGAAAAGGCTTTACTCCACGGTCAGGAAAAATCCTGCCCAGGAACCAAAATGTTTTTTGAAGCCAATTTTTTTTTTTGAAACCAAATACAAAAACGGACACCAGGATGAGATTAAGGATGAAATTCCATGTCTAAAAATGGTGTTGCTTCAACTTTTTAAAAATCAAGCCTTTTTGGTGCCAGGAGAAGAAAAGGCTTTACTCCACGGTCAAGAAAAATCCTGCCCAGGAACCAAAATGTTTTTTGAAGCCAAATGTTTTTTTTGAAACCAAATGCAAAAACGGACACCAGGATGAGAGTAAGGATGAAATTCCATGTCTAAAAATGGTGTTGCTTCAACTTTTTAAAAATCAAGCCTTTTTGGTGCCAGGAGAAGAAAAGGCTTTACTCCACGGTCAGGAAAAATCCTGCCCAGGAACCAAAATGTTTTTTGAAGCCAATTTTTTTTTTTGAAACCAAATGCAAAAACGGACACCAGGATGAGTTTCAGGATGAAATTCCATGTCTAAAAATGGTGTTGCTTCAACTTTTTAAAAATCAAGCCTTTTCGGTGCCAGGAGAAGAAAAGGCTTTACTCCACGGTCAGGAAAAATCCTGCCCAGGAACCAAAATGTTTTTTGAAGCCAAATTTTTTTTTTTGAAACCAAATGCAAAAACGGACACCAGGATGAGATTAAGGATGAAATTCCATGTCTAAAAATGGTGTTGCTTCAACTTTTTAAAAATCAAGCCTTTTTGGTGCCAGGAGAAGAAAAGGCTTTACTCCACGGTCAGGAAAAATCCTGCCCAGGAACCAAAATGTTTTTTGAAGCCAATTTTTTTTTTTGAAACCAAATACAAAAACGGACACCAGGATGAGATTAAGGATGAAATTCCATGTCTAAAAATGGTGTTGCTTCAACTTTTTAAAAATCAAGCCTTTTTGGTGCCAGGAGAAGAAAAGGCTTTACTCCACGGTCAGGAAAAATCCTGCCCAGGAACCAAAATGTTTTTTGAAGCCAAATGTTTTTTTTTGAAACCAAATGCAAAAACGGACACCAGGATGAGATTAAGGATGAAATTCCATGTCTAAAAATGGTGTTGCTTCAACTTTTTAAAAATCAAGCCTTTTTGGTGTCAGGAGAAGAAAAGGCTATACTCCACGGTCAGGAAAAATCCTGCCCAGGAACCAAAATGTTTTTTGAAGCCAAATTTTTTTTTTTGAAACCAAATGCAAAAACGGACACCAGGATGAGATTAAGGATGAAATTCCATGTCTAAAAATGGTGTTGCTTCAACTCTTTAAAAATCAAGCCTTTTTGGTGCCAGGAGAAGAAAAGGCTTTACTCCACGGTCAGGAAAAATCCTGCCCAGGAACCAAAATGTTTTTTGAAGCCAAATTTTTTTTTTGAAACCAAATGCAAAAACGGACACCAGGATGAGTTTCAGGATGAAATTCCATGTCTAAAAATGGTGTTGCTTCAACTTTTTAAAAATCAAGCCTTTTTGGTGCCAGGAGAAGAAAAGGCTTTACTCCACGGTCAGGAAAAATCCTGCCCAGGAACCAAAATGTTTTTTGAAGCCAAATTTTTTTTTTGAAACCAAATGCAAAAACGGACACCAGGATGAGTTTCCTGATGAAATTCCATGTCTAAAAATGGTGTTGCTTCAACTTTTTAAAAATCAAGCCTTTTTGGTGCCAGGAGAAGAAAAGGCTTTACTCCACGGTCAGGAAAAATCCTGCCCAGGAACCAAAATGTTTTTTGAAGCCAAATTTTTTTTTTGAAACCAAATGCAAAAACGGACACCAGGATGAGATTAAGGATGAAATTCCATGTCTAAAAATGGTGTTGCTTCAACTTTTTAAAAATCAAGCCTTTTTGGTGCCAGGAGAAGAAAAGGCTTTACTCCACGGTCAGGAAAAATCCTGCCCAGGAACCAAAATGTTTTTTGAAGCGAAATTTTTTTTTTGAAACCAAATGCAAAAACGGACACCAGGATGAGTTTCAGGATGAAATTCCATGTCTAAAAATGGTGTTGCTTCAACTTTTTAAAAATCAAGCCTTTTTGGTGCCAGGAGAAGAAAAGGCTTTACTCCACGGTCAGGAAAAATCCTGCCCAGGAACCAAAATGTTTTTTGAAGCCAAATTTTTTTTTTGAAACCAAATGCAAAAACGGACACCAGGATGAGTTTCCTGATGAAATTCCATGTCTAAAAATGGTGTTGCTTCAACTTTTTAAAAATCAAGCCTTTTCGGTGCCAGGAGAAGAAAAGGCTTTACTCCACGGTCAGGAAAAATCCTGCCCAGGAACCAAAATGTTTTTTGAAGCCAAATTTTTTTTTTGAAACCAAATGCAAAAACGGACACCAGGATGAGATTAAGGATGAAATTCCATGTCTAAAAATGGTGTTGCTTCAACTTTTTAAAAATCAAGCCTTTTTGGTGCCAGGAGAAGAAAAGGCTTTACTCCACGGTCAGGAAAAATCCTGCCCAGGAACCAAAATGTTTTTTGAAGCCAAATTTTTTTTTTGAAACCAAATGCAAAAACGGACACCAGGATGAGATTAAGGATGAAATTCCATGTCTAAAAATGGTGTTGCTTCAACTCTTTAAAAATCAAGCCTTTTTGGTGCCAGGAGAAGAAAAGGCTTTACTCCACGGTCAGGAAAAATCCTGCCCAGGAACCAAAATGTTTTTTGAAGCCAAATTTTTTTTTTTAAACCAAATGCAAAAACGGACACCAGGATGAGTTTCAGGATGAAATTCCATGTCTAAAAATGGTGTTGCTTCAAATTTTTAAAAATCAAGCCTTTTTGGTGCCAGGAGAAGAAAAGGCTTTACTCCACGGTCAGGAAAAATCCTGCCCAGGAACCAAAATGTTTTTTGAAGCCAAATTTTTTTTTTGAAACCAAATGCAAAAACGGACACCAGGATGAGTTTCCTGATGAAATTCCATGTCTAAAAATGGTGTTGCTTCAACTTTTTAAAAATCAAGCCTTTTCGGTGCCAGGAGAAGAAAAGGCTTTACTCCACGGTCAGGAAAAATCCTGCCCAGGAACCAAAATGTTTTTTGAAGCCAAATTTTTTTTTTTGAAACCAAATGCAAAAACGGACACCAGGATGAGATTAAGGATGAAATTCCATGTCTAAAAATGGTGTTGCTTCAACTTTTTAAAAATCAAGCCTTTTTGGTGCCAGGAGAAGAAAAGGCTTTACTCCACGGTCAGGAAAAATCCTGCCCAGGAACCAAAATGTTTTTTGAAGCCAATTTTTTTTTTTGAAACCAAATACAAAAACGGACACCAGGATGAGATTAAGGATGAAATTCCATGTCTAAAAATGGTGTTGCTTCAACTTTTTAAAAATCAAGCCTTTTTGGTGCCAGGAGAAGAAAAGGCTTTACTCCACGGTCAGGAAAAATCCTGCCCAGGAACCAAAATGTTTTTTGAAGCCAAATGTTTTTTTTTGAAACCAAATGCAAAAACGGACACCAGGATGAGATTAAGGATGAAATTCCATGTCTAAAAATGGTGTTGCTTCAACTTTTTAAAAATCAAGCCTTTTTGGTGCCAGGAGAAGAAAAGGCTATACTCCACGGTCAGGAAAAATCCTGCCCAGGAACCAAAATGTTTTTTGAAGCCAAATTTTTTTTTTTGAAACCAAATGCAAAAACGGACACCAGGATGAGATTAAGGATGAAATTCCATGTCTAAAAATGGTGTTGCTTCAACTCTTTAAAAATCAAGCCTTTTTGGTGCCAGGAGAAGAAAAGGCTTTACTCCACGGTCAGGAAAAATCCTGCCCAGGAACCAAAATGTTTTTTGAAGCCAAATTTTTTTTTTGAAACCAAATGCAAAAACGGACACCAGGATGAGTTTCAGGATGAAATTCCATGTCTAAAAATGGTGTTGCTTCAACTTTTTAAAAATCAAGCCTTTTTGGTGCCAGGAGAAGAAAAGGCTTTACTCCACGGTCAGGAAAAATCCTGCCCAGGAACCAAAATGTTTTTTGAAGCCAAATTTTTTTTTTGAAACCAAATGCAAAAACGGACACCAGGATGAGTTTCAGGATGAAATTCCATGTCTAAAAATGGTGTTGCTTCAACTTTTTAAAAATCAAGCCTTTTTGGTGCCAGGAGAAGAAAAGGCTTTACTCCACGGTCAGGAAAAATCCTGCCCAGGAACCAAAATGTTTTTTGAAGCCAAATTTTTTTTTTGAAACCAAATGCAAAAACGGACACCAGGATGAGATTAAGGATGAAATTCCATGTCTAAAAATGGTGTTGCTTCAACTTTTTAAAAATCAAGCCTTTTTGGTGCCAGGAGAAGAAAAGGCTTTACTCCACGGTCAGGAAAAATCCTGCCCAGGAACCAAAATGTTTTTTGAAGCGAAATTTTTTTTTTGAAACCAAATGCAAAAACGGACACCAGGATGAGTTTCAGGATGAAATTCCATGTCTAAAAATGGTGTTGCTTCAACTTTTTAAAAATCAAGCCTTTTTGGTGCCAGGAGAAGAAAAGGCTTTACTCCACGGTCAGGAAAAATCCTGCCCAGGAACCAAAATGTTTTTTGAAGCCAAATTTTTTTTTTGAAACCAAATGCAAAAACGGACACCAGGATGAGTTTCCTGATGAAATTCCATGTCTAAAAATGGTGTTGCTTCAACTTTTTAAAAATCAAGCCTTTTCGGTGCCAGGAGAAGAAAAGGCTTTACTCCACGGTCAGGAAAAATCCTGCCCAGGAACCAAAATGTTTTTTGAAGCCAAATTTTTTTTTTGAAACCAAATGCAAAAACGGACACCAGGATGAGATTAAGGATGAAATTCCATGTCTAAAAATGGTGTTGCTTCAACTCTTTAAAAATCAAGCCTTTTTGGTGCCAGGAGAAGAAAAGGCTTTACTCCACGGTCAGGAAAAATCCTGCCCAGGAACCAAAATGTTTTTTGAAGCCAAATTTTTTTTTTGAAACCAAATGCAAAAACGGACACCAGGATGAGTTTCAGGATGAAATTCCATGTCTAAAAATGGTGTTGCTTCAACTTTTTAAAAATCAAGCCTTTTTGGTGCCAGGAGAAGAAAAGGCTTTACTCCACGGTCAGGAAAAATCCTGCCCAGGAACCAAAATGTTTTTTGAAGCCAAATTTTTTTTTTGAAACCAAATGCAAAAACGGACACCAGGATGAGATTAAGGATGAAATTCCATGTCTAAAAATGGTGTTGCTTCAACTTTTTAAAAATCAAGCCTTTTTGGTGCCAGGAGAAGAAAAGGCTTTACTCCACGGTCAGGAAAAATCCTGCCCAGGAACCAAAATGTTTTTTGAAGCGAAATTTTTTTTTTGAAACCAAATGCAAAAACGGACACCAGGATGAGTTTCAGGATGAAATTCCATGTCTAAAAATGGTGTTGCTTCAACTTTTTAAAAATCAAGCCTTTTTGGTGCCAGGAGAAGAAAAGGCTTTACTCCACGGTCAGGAAAAATCCTGCCCAGGAACCAAAATGTTTTTTGAAGCCAAATTTTTTTTTTGAAACCAAATGCAAAAACGGACACCAGGATGAGTTTCCTGATGAAATTCCATGTCTAAAAATGGTGTTGCTTCAACTTTTTAAAAATCAAGCCTTTTCGGTGCCAGGAGAAGAAAAGGCTTTACTCCACGGTCAGGAAAAATCCTGCCCAGGAACCAAAATGTTTTTTGAAGCCAAATTTTTTTTTTGAAACCAAATGCAAAAACGGACACCAGGATGAGATTAAGGATGAAATTCCATGTCTAAAAATGGTGTTGCTTCAACTCTTTAAAAATCAAGCCTTTTTGGTGCCAGGAGAAGAAAAGGCTTTACTCCACGGTCAGGAAAAATCCTGCCCAGGAACCAAAATGTTTTTTGAAGCCAAATTTTTTTTTTTAAACCAAATGCAAAAACGGACATCAGGATGAGTTTCAGGATGAAATTCCATGTCTAAAAATGGTGTTGCTTCAACTTTTTAAAAATCAAGCCTTTTTGGTGCCAGGAGAAGAAAAGGCTTTACTCCACGGTCAGGAAAAATCCTGCCCAGGAACCAAAATGTTTTTTGAAGCCAAATTTTTTTTTTGAAACCAAATGCAAAAACGGACACCAGGATGAGTTTCCTGATGAAATTCCATGTCTAAAAATGGTGTTGCTTCAACTTTTTAAAAATCAAGCCTTTTCGGTGCCAGGAGAAGAAATGGCTTTACTCCACGGTCAGGAAAAATCCTGCCCAGGAACCAAAATGTTTTTTGAAGCCAAATTTTTTTTTTGAAACCAAATGCAAAAACGGACACCAGGATGAGTTTCAGGATGAAATTCCATGTCTAAAATGGTGTTGCTTCAACTTTTTAAAAATCAAGCCTTTTTGGTGCCAGGAGAAGAAAAGGCTTTACTCCACGGTCAGGAAAAATCCTGCCCAGGAACCAAAATGTTTTTTGAAGCCAAATTTTTTTTTTGAAACCAAATGCAAAAACGGACACCAGGATGAGTTTCAGGATGAAATTCCATGTCTAAAAATGGTGTTGCTTCAACTTTTTAAAAATCAAGCCTTTTTGGTGCCAGGAGAAGAAAAGGCTTTACTCCACGGTCAGGAAAAATCCTGCCCAGGAACCAAAATGTTTTTTGAAGCCAAATTTTTTTTTTGAAACCAAATGCAAAAACGGACACCAGGATGAGTTTCCTGATGAAATTCCATGTCTAAAAATGGTGTTGCTTCAACTTTTTAAAAATCAAGCCTTTTCGGTGCCAGGAGAAGAAAAGGCTTTACTCCACGGTCAGGAAAAATCCTGCCCAGGAACCAAAATGTTTTTTGAAGCCAAATTTTTTTTTTTGAAACCAAATGCAAAAACGGACACCAGGATGAGATTAAGGATGAAATTCCATGTCTAAAAATGGTGTTGCTTCAACTTTTTAAAAATCAAGCCTTTTTGGTGCCAGGAGAAGAAAAGGCTTTACTCCACGGTCAGGAAAAATCCTGCCCAGGAACCAAAATGTTTTTTGAAGCCAATTTTTTTTTTTGAAACCAAATACAAAAACGGACACCAGGATGAGATTAAGGATGAAATTCCATGTCTAAAAATGGTGTTGCTTCAACTTTTTAAAAATCAAGCCTTTTTGGTGCCAGGAGAAGAAAAGGCTTTACTCCACGGTCAAGAAAAATCCTGCCCAGGAACCAAAATGTTTTTTGAAGCCAAATGTTTTTTTTGAAACCAAATGCAAAAACGGACACCAGGATGAGATTAAGGATGAAATTCCATGTCTAAAAATGGTGTTGCTTCAACTTTTTAAAAATCAAACCTTTTTGGTGCCAGGGGAAGAAAAGGCTATACTCCACGGTCAGGAAAAATCCTGCCCAGGAACCAAAATGTTTTTTGAAGCCAAATTTTTTTTTTGAAACCAAATGCAAAAACGGACACCAGGATGAGATTAAGGATGAAATTCCATGTCTAAAAATGGTGTTGCTTCAACTTTTTAAAAATCAAGCCTTTTTGGTGCCAGGAGAAGAAAAGGCTTTACTCCACGGTTAGGAAAAATCCTGCCCAGGAACCAAAATGTTTTTTGAAGCCAATTTTTTTTTTTTGAAACCAAATACAAAAACGGACACCAGGATGAGTTTCCTGATGAAATTCCATGTCTAAAAATGGTGTTGCTTCAACTTTTTAAAAATCAAGCCTTTTTGGTGCCAGGAGAAGAAAAGGCTTTACTCCACGGTCAGGAAAAATCCTGCCCAGGAACCAAAATGTTTTTTGAAGCCAATTTTTTTTTTTGAAACCAAATACAGAAACGGACACCAGGATGAGATTAAGGATGAAATTCCATGTCTAAAAATGGTGTTGCTTCAACTTTTTAAAAATCAAGCCTTTTTGGTGCCAGGAGAAGAAAAGGCTATACTCCACGGTCAGGAAAAATCCTGCCCAGGAACCAAAATGTTTTTTGAAGCCAAATTTTTTTTTTGAAACCAAATGCAAAAACGGACACCAGGATGAGTTTCAGGATGAAATTCCATGTCTAAAAATGGTGTTGCTTCAACTTTTTAAAAATCAAGCCTTTTTGGTGCCAGGAGAAGAAAAGGCTTTACTCCACGGTCAGGAAAAATCCTGCCCAGGAACCAAAATGTTTTTTGAAGCCAAATTTTTTTTTTGAAACCAAATGCAAAAACGGACACCAGGATGAGTTTCCTGATGAAATTCCATGTCTAAAAATGGTGTTGCTTCAACTTTTTAAAAATCAAGCCTTTTCGGTGCCAGGAGAAGAAAAGGCTTTACTCCACGGTCAGGAAAAATCCTGCCCAGGAACCAAAATGTTTTTTGAAGCCAAATTTTTTTTTTTGAAACCAAATGCAAAAACGGACACCAGGATGAGATTAAGGATGAAATTCCATGTCTAAAAATGGTGTTGCTTCAACTTTTTAAAAATCAAGCCTTTTTGGTGCCAGGAGAAGAAAAGGCTTTACTCCACGGTCAGGAAAAATCCTGCCCAGGAACCAAAATGTTTTTTGAAGCCAATTTTTTTTTTTGAAACCAAATACAAAAACGGACACCAGGATGAGATTAAGGATGAAATTCCATGTCTAAAAATGGTGTTGCTTCAACTTTTTAAAAATCAAGCCTTTTTGGTGCCAGGAGAAGAAAAGGCTTTACTCCACGGTCAGGAAAAATCCTGCCCAGGAACCAAAATGTTTTTTGAAGCCAAATTTTTTTTTTGAAACCAAATGCAAAAACGGACACCAGGATGAGTTTCCTGATGAAATTCCATGTCTAAAAATGGTGTTGCTTCAACTTTTTAAAAATCAAGCCTTTTTGGTGCCAGGAGAAGAAAAGGCTTTACTCCACGGTCAGGAAAAATCCTGCCCAGGAACCAAAATGTTTTTTGAAGCCAAATTTTTTTTTTGAAACCAAATGCAAAAACGGACACCAGGATGAGTTTCCTGATGAAATTCCATGTCTAAAAATGGTGTTGCTTCAACTTTTTAAAAATCAAGCCTTTTTGGTGCCAGGAGAAGAAAAGGCTATACTCCACGGTCAGGAAAAATCCTGCCCAGGAACCAAAATGTTTTTTGAAGCCAATTTTTTTTTTTGAAACCAAATACAGAAACGGACACCAGGATGAGATTAAGGATGAAATTCCATGTCTAAAAATGGTGTTGCTTCAACTTTTTAAAAATCAAGCCTTTTTGGTGCCAGGAGAAGAAAAGGCTATACTCCACGGTCAGGAAAAATCCTGCCCAGGAACCAAAATGTTTTTTGAAGCCAAATTTTTTTTTTTGAAACCAAATGCAAAAACGGACACCAGGATGAGTTTCAGGATGAAATTCCATGTCTAAAAATGGTGTTGCTTCAACTTTTTAAAAATCAAGCCTTTTTGGTGCCAGGAGAAGAAAAGGCTTTACTCCACGGTCAGGAAAAATCCTGCCCAGGAACCAAAATGTTTTTTGAAGCCAAATTTTTTTTTTGAAACCAAATGCAAAAACGGACACCAGGATGAGTTTCAGGATGAAATTCCATGTCTAAAAATGGTGTTGCTTCAACTTTTTAAAAATCAAGCCTTTTTGGTGCCAGGAGAAGAAAAGGCTTTACTCCACGGTCAGGAAAAATCCTGCCCAGGAACCAAAATGTTTTTTGAAGCCAAATTTTTTTTTTGAAACCAAATGCAAAAACGGACACCAGGATGAGTTTCCTGATGAAATTCCATGTCTAAAAATGGTGTTGCTTCAACTTTTTAAAAATCAAGCCTTTTCGGTGCCAGGAGAAGAAAAGGCTTTACTCCACGGTCAGGAAAAATCCTGCCCAGGAACCAAAATGTTTTTTGAAGCCAAATTTTTTTTTTTGAAACCAAATGCAAAAACGGACACCAGGATGAGATTAAGGATGAAATTCCATGTCTAAAAATGGTGTTGATTCAACTTTTTAAAAATCAAGCCTTTTTGGTGCCAGGAGAAGAAAAGGCTTTACTCCACGGTCAGGAAAAATCCTGCCCAGGAACCAAAATGTTTTTTGAAGCCAATTTTTTTTTTTGAAACCAAATACAAAAACGGACACCAGGATGAGATTAAGGATGAAATTCCATGTCTAAAAATGGTGTTGCTTCAACTTTTTAAAAATCAAGCCTTTTTGGTGCCAGGAGAAGAAAAGGCTTTACTCCACGGTCAAGAAAAATCCTGCCCAGGAACCAAAATGTTTTTTGAAGCCAAATGTTTTTTTTGAAACCAAATGCAAAAACGGACACCAGGATGAGATTAAGGATGAAATTCCATGTCTAAAAATGGTGTTGCTTCAACTTTTTAAAAATCAAGCCTTTTTGGTGCCAGGAGAAGAAAAGGCTTTACTCCACGGTCAGGAAAAATCCTGCCCAGGAACCAAAATGTTTTTTGAAGCCAATTTTTTTTTTTGAAACCAAATGTAAAAACGGACACCAGGATGAGTTTCAGGATGAAATTCCATGTCTAAAAATGGTGTTGCTTCAACTTTTTAAAAATCAAACCTTTTTGGTGCCAGGGGAAGAAAAGGCTATACTCCACGGTCAGGAAAAATCCTGCCCAGGAACCAAAATGTTTTTTGAAGCCAAATTTTTTTTTTGAAACCAAATGCAAAAACGGACACCAGGATGAGATTAAGGATGAAATTCCATGTCTAAAAATGGTGTTGCTTCAACTTTTTAAAAATCAAGCCTTTTTGGTGCCAGGAGAAGAAAAGACTTTACTCCACGGTTAGGAAAAATCCTGCCCAGGAACCAAAATGTTTTTTGAAGCCAATTTTTTTTTTTTGAAACCAAATACAAAAACGGACACCAGGATGAGTTTCCTGATGAAATTCCATGTCTAAAAATGGTGTTGCTTCAACTTTTTAAAAATCAAGCCTTTTTGGTGCCAGGAGAAGAAAAGGCTTTACTCCACGGTCAGGAAAAATCCTGCCCAGGAACCAAAATGTTTTTTGAAGCCAATTTTTTTTTTTGAAACCAAATACAGAAACGGACACCAGGATGAGATTAAGGATGAAATTCCATGTCTAAAAATGGTGTTGCTTCAACTTTTTAAAAATCAAGCCTTTTTGGTGCCAGGAGAAGAAAAGGCTATACTCCACGGTCAGGAAAAATCCTGCCCAGGAACCAAAATGTTTTTTGAAGCCAAATTTTTTTTTTGAAACCAAATGCAAAAACGGACACCAGGATGAGTTTCAGGATGAAATTCCATGTCTAAAAATGGTGTTGCTTCAACTTTTTAAAAATCAAGCCTTTTTGGTGCCAGGAGAAGAAAAGGCTTTACTCCACGGTCAGGAAAAATCCTGCCCAGGAACCAAAATGTTTTTTGAAGCCAAATTTTTTTTTTGAAACCAAATGCAAAAACGGACACCAGGATGAGTTTCCTGATGAAATTCCATGTCTAAAAATGGTGTTGCTTCAACTTTTTAAAAATCAAGCCTTTTCGGTGCCAGGAGAAGAAAAGGCTTTACTCCACGGTCAGGAAAAATCCTGCCCAGGAACCAAAATGTTTTTTGAAGCCAATTTTTTTTTTTTGAAACCAAATACAAAAACGGACACCAGGATGAGTTTCCTGATGAAATTCCATGTCTAAAAATGGTGTTGCTTCAACTTTTTAAAAATCAAGCCTTTTTGGTGCCAGGAGAAGAAAAGGCTTTACTCCACGGTCAGGAAAAATCCTGCCCAGGAACCAAAATGTTTTTTGAAGCCAATTTTTTTTTTTGAAACCAAATACAGAAACGGACACCAGGATGAGATTAAGGATGAAATTCCATGTCTAAAAATGGTGTTGCTTCAACTTTTTAAAAATCAAGCCTTTTTGGTGCCAGGAGAAGAAAAGGCTATACTCCACGGTCAGGAAAAATCCTGCCCAGGAACCAAAATGTTTTTTGAAGCCAAATTTTTTTTTTGAAACCAAATGCAAAAACGGACACCAGGATGAGTTTCAGGATGAAATTCCATGTCTAAAAATGGTGTTGCTTCAACTTTTTAAAAATCAAGCCTTTTTGGTGCCAGGAGAAGAAAAGGCTTTACTCCACGGTCAGGAAAAATCCTGCCCAGGAACCAAAATGTTTTTTGAAGCCAAATTTTTTTTTTGAAACCAAATGCAAAAACGGACACCAGGATGAGTTTCCTGATGAAATTCCATGTCTAAAAATGGTGTTGCTTCAACTTTTTAAAAATCAAGCCTTTTCGGTGCCAGGAGAAGAAAAGGCTTTACTCCACGGTCAGGAAAAATCCTGCCCAGGAACCAAAATGTTTTTTGAAGCCAAATTTTTTTTTTTGAAACCAAATGCAAAAACGGACACCAGGATGAGATTAAGGATGAAATTCCATGTCTAAAAATGGTGTTGCTTCAACTTTTTAAAAATCAAGCCTTTTTGGTGCCAGGAGAAGAAAAGGCTTTACTCCACGGTCAGGAAAAATCCTGCCCAGGAACCAAAATGTTTTTTGAAGCCAATTTTTTTTTTTGAAACCAAATACAAAAACGGACACCAGGATGAGATTAAGGATGAAATTCCATGTCTAAAAATGGTGTTGCTTCAACTTTTTAAAAATCAAGCCTTTTTGGTGCCAGGAGAAGAAAAGGCTTTACTCCACGGTCAGGAAAAATCCTGCCCAGGAACCAAAATGTTTTTTGAAGCCAAATTTTTTTTTTGAAACCAAATGCAAAAACGGACACCAGGATGAGTTTCCTGATGAAATTCCATGTCTAAAAATGGTGTTGCTTCAACTTTTTAAAAATCAAGCCTTTTCGGTGCCAGGAGAAGAAAAGGCTTTACTCCACGGTCAGGAAAAATCCTGCCCAGGAACCAAAATGTTTTTTGAAGCCAAATTTTTTTTTTTGAAACCAAATGCAAAAACGGACACCAGGATGAGATTAAGGATGAAATTCCATGTCTAAAAATGGTGTTGCTTCAACTTTTTAAAAATCAAGCCTTTTTGGTGCCAGGAGAAGAAAAGGCTTTACTCCACGGTCAGGAAAAATCCTGCCCAGGAACCAAAATGTTTTTTGAAGCCAAATTTTTTTTTTTGAAACCAAATGCAAAAACGGACACCAGGATGAGATTAAGGATGAAATTCCATGTCTAAAAATGGTGTTGCTTCAACTTTTTAAAAATCAAGCCTTTTTGGTGCCAGGAGAAGAAAAGGCTTTACTCCACGGTCAGGAAAAATCCTGCCCAGGAACCAAAATGTTTTTTGAAGCCAAATTTTTTTTTTGAAACCAAATGCAAAAACGGACACCAGGATGAGATTAAGGATGAAATTCCATGTCTAAAAATGGTGTTGCTTCAACTTTTTAAAAATCAAGCCTTTTTGGTGCCAGGAGAAGAAAAGGCTTTACTCCACGGTCAGGAAAAATCCTGCCCAGGAACCAAAATGTTTTTTGAAGCGAAATTTTTTTTTTGAAACCAAATGCAAAAACGGACACCAGGATGAGTTTCAGGATGAAATTCCATGTCTAAAAATGGTGTTGCTTCAACTTTTTAAAAATCAAGCCTTTTTGGTGCCAGGAGAAGAAAAGGCTTTACTCCACGGTCAGGAAAAATCCTGCCCAGGAACCAAAATGTTTTTTGAAGCCAAATTTTTTTTTTGAAACCAAATGCAAAAACGGACACCAGGATGAGTTTCCTGATGAAATTCCATGTCTA
This sequence comes from Pituophis catenifer annectens, assembly GCF_029215685.1. Classification (NCBI taxonomy): domain Eukaryota; kingdom Metazoa; phylum Chordata; class Lepidosauria; order Squamata; family Colubridae; genus Pituophis; species Pituophis catenifer. The sequence goes on along the minus strand of NW_027256914.1, from coordinate 275,724 downwards.
AAAATGGTGTTGCTTCAACTTTTTAAAAATCAAGCCTTTTCGGTGCCAGGAGAAGAAAAGGCTTTACTCCACGGTCAGGAAAAATCCTGCCCAGGAACCAAAATGTTTTTTGAAGCCAAATTTTTTTTTTGAAACCAAATGCAAAAACGGACACCAGGATGAGATTAAGGATGAAATTCCATGTCTAAAAATGGTGTTGCTTCAACTTTTTAAAAATCAAGCCTTTTTGGTGCCAGGAGAAGAAAAGGCTTTACTCCACGGTCAGGAAAAATCCTGCCCAGGAACCAAAATGTTTTTTGAAGCCAAATTTTTTTTTTGAAACCAAATGCAAAAACGGACACCAGGATGAGATTAAGGATGAAATTCCATGTCTAAAAATGGTGTTGCTTCAACTCTTTAAAAATCAAGCCTTTTTGGTGCCAGGAGAAGAAAAGGCTTTACTCCACGGTCAGGAAAAATCCTGCCCAGGAACCAAAATGTTTTTTGAAGCCAAATTTTTTTTTTGAAACCAAATGCAAAAACGGACACCAGGATGAGTTTCCTGATGAAATTCCATGTCTAAAAATGGTGTTGCTTCAACTTTTTAAAAATCAAGCCTTTTCGGTGCCAGGAGAAGAAAAGGCTTTACTCCACGGTCAGGAAAAATCCTGCCCAGGAACCAAAATGTTTTTTGAAGCCAAATTTTTTTTTTTGAAACCAAATGCAAAAACGGACACCAGGATGAGATTAAGGATGAAATTCCATGTCTAAAAATGGTGTTGCTTCAACTTTTTAAAAATCAAGCCTTTTTGGTGCCAGGAGAAGAAAAGGCTTTACTCCACGGTCAGGAAAAATCCTGCCCAGGAACCAAAATGTTTTTTGAAGCCAATTTTTTTTTTTGAAACCAAATACAAAAACGGACACCAGGATGAGATTAAGGATGAAATTCCATGTCTAAAAATGGTGTTGCTTCAACTTTTTAAAAATCAAGCCTTTTTGGTGCCAGGAGAAGAAAAGGCTTTACTCCACGGTCAGGAAAAATCCTGCCCAGGAACCAAAATGTTTTTTGAAGCCAAATGTTTTTTTTTGAAACCAAATGCAAAAACGGACACCAGGATGAGATTAAGGATGAAATTCCATGTCTAAAAATGGTGTTGCTTCAACTTTTTAAAAATCAAGCCTTTTTGGTGCCAGGAGAAGAAAAGGCTATACTCCACGGTCAGGAAAAATCCTGCCCAGGAACCAAAATGTTTTTTGAAGCCAAATTTTTTTTTTTGAAACCAAATGCAAAAACGGACACCAGGATGAGATTAAGGATGAAATTCCATGTCTAAAAATGGTGTTGCTTCAACTCTTTAAAAATCAAGCCTTTTTGGTGCCAGGAGAAGAAAAGGCTTTACTCCACGGTCAGGAAAAATCCTGCCCAGGAACCAAAATGTTTTTTGAAGCCAAATTTTTTTTTTGAAACCAAATGCAAAAACGGACACCAGGATGAGTTTCAGGATGAAATTCCATGTCTAAAAATGGTGTTGCTTCAACTTTTTAAAAATCAAGCCTTTTTGGTGCCAGGAGAAGAAAAGGCTTTACTCCACGGTCAGGAAAAATCCTGCCCAGGAACCAAAATGTTTTTTGAAGCCAAATTTTTTTTTTGAAACCAAATGCAAAAACGGACACCAGGATGAGATTAAGGATGAAATTCCATGTCTAAAAATGGTGTTGCTTCAACTTTTTAAAAATCAAGCCTTTTTGGTGCCAGGAGAAGAAAAGGCTTTACTCCACGGTCAGGAAAAATCCTGCCCAGGAACCAAAATGTTTTTTGAAGCGAAATTTTTTTTTTGAAACCAAATGCAAAAACGGACACCAGGATGAGTTTCAGGATGAAATTCCATGTCTAAAAATGGTGTTGCTTCAACTTTTTAAAAATCAAGCCTTTTTGGTGCCAGGAGAAGAAAAGGCTTTACTCCACGGTCAGGAAAAATCCTGCCCAGGAACCAAAATGTTTTTTGAAGCCAAATTTTTTTTTTGAAACCAAATGCAAAAACGGACACCAGGATGAGTTTCCTGATGAAATTCCATGTCTAAAAATGGTGTTGCTTCAACTTTTTAAAAATCAAGCCTTTTCGGTGCCAGGAGAAGAAAAGGCTTTACTCCACGGTCAGGAAAAATCCTGCCCAGGAACCAAAATGTTTTTTGAAGCCAAATTTTTTTTTTGAAACCAAATGCAAAAACGGACACCAGGATGAGATTAAGGATGAAATTCCATGTCTAAAAATGGTGTTGCTTCAACTTTTTAAAAATCAAGCCTTTTTGGTGCCAGGAGAAGAAAAGGCTTTACTCCACGGTCAGGAAAAATCCTGCCCAGGAACCAAAATGTTTTTTGAAGCCAAATTTTTTTTTTGAAACCAAATGCAAAAACGGACACCAGGATGAGATTAAGGATGAAATTCCATGTCTAAAAATGGTGTTGCTTCAACTCTTTAAAAATCAAGCCTTTTTGGTGCCAGGAGAAGATAAGGCTTTACTCCACGGTCAGGAAAAATCCTGCCCAGGAACCAAAATGTTTTTTGAAGCCAAATTTTTTTTTTTAAACCAAATGCAAAAATGGACACCAGGATGAGTTTCAGGATGAAATTCCATGTCTAAAAATGGTGTTGCTTCAACTTTTTAAAAATCAAGCCTTTTTGGTGCCAGGAGAAGAAAAGGCTTTACTCCACGGTCAGGAAAAATCCTGCCCAGGAACCAAAATGTTTTTTGAAGCCAAATTTTTTTTTTGAAACCAAATGCAAAAACGGACACCAGGATGAGTTTCCTGATGAAATTCCATGTCTAAAAATGGTGTTGCTTCAACTTTTTAAAAATCAAGCCTTTTCGGTGCCAGGAGAAGAAATGGCTTTACTCCACGGTCAGGAAAAATCCTGCCCAGGAACCAAAATGTTTTTTGAAGCCAAATTTTTTTTTTGAAACCAAATGCAAAAACGGACACCAGGATGAGATTAAGGATGAAATTCCATGTCTAAAAATGGTGTTGCTTCAACTTTTTAAAAATCAAGCCTTTTTGGTGCCAGGAGAAGAAAAGGCTTTACTCCACGGTCAGGAAAAATCCTGCCCAGGAACCAAAATGTTTTTTGAAGCCAAATTTTTTTTTTGAAACCAAATGCAAAAACGGACACCAGGATGAGATTAAGGATGAAATTCCATGTCTAAAAATGGTGTTGCTTCAACTTTTTAAAAATCAAGCCTTTTTGGTGCCAGGAGAAGAAAAGGCTTTACTCCACGGTCAGGAAAAATCCTGCCCAGGAACCAAAATGTTTTTTGAAGCCAAATTTTTTTTTTGAAACCAAATGCAAAAACGGACACCAGGATGAGTTTCAGGATGAAATTCCATGTCTAAAAATGGTGTTGCTTCAACTTTTTAAAAATCAAGCCTTTTTGGTGCCAGGAGAAGAAAAGACTTTACTCCACGGTCAGGAAAAATCCTGCCCAGGAACCAAAATGTTTTTTGAAGCCAAATTTTTTTTTTGAAACCAAATGCAAAAACGGACACCAGGATGAGTTTCCTGATGAAATTCCATGTCTAAAAATGGTGTTGCTTCAACTTTTTAAAAATCAAGCCTTTTCGGTGCCAGGAGAAGAAAAGGCTTTACTCCACGGTCAGGAAAAATCCTGCCCAGGAACCAAAATGTTTTTTGAAGCCAAATTTTTTTTTTGAAACCAAATGCAAAAACGGACACCAGGATGAGATTAAGGATGAAATTCCATGTCTAAAAATGGTGTTGCTTCAACTTTTTAAAAATCAAGCCTTTTTGGTGCCAGGAGAAGAAAAGGCTTTACTCCACGGTCAGGAAAAATCCTGCCCAGGAACCAAAATGTTTTTTGAAGCGAAATTTTTTTTTTGAAACCAAATGCAAAAACGGACACCAGGATGAGTTTCAGGATGAAATTCCATGTCTAAAAATGGTGTTGCTTCAACTTTTTAAAAATCAAGCCTTTTTGGTGCCAGGAGAAGAAAAGGCTTTACTCCACGGTCAGGAAAAATCCTGCCCAGGAACCAAAATGTTTTTTGAAGCCAAATGTTTTTTTTGAAACCAAATGCAAAAACGGACACCAGGATGAGTTTCCTGATGAAATTCCATGTCTAAAAATGGTGTTGCTTCAACTTTTTAAAAATCAAGCCTTTTCGGTGCCAGGAGAAGAAAAGGCTTTACTCCACGGTCAGGAAAAATCCTGCCCAGGAACCAAAATGTTTTTTGAAGCCAAATTTTTTTTTTGAAACCAAATGCAAAAACGGACACCAGGATGAGATTAAGGATGAAATTCCATGTCTAAAAATGGTGTTGCTTCAACTTTTTAAAAATCAAGCCTTTTTGGTGCCAGGAGAAGAAAAGGCTTTACTCCACGGTCAGGAAAAATCCTGCCCAGGAACCAAAATGTTTTTTGAAGCCAAATTTTTTTTTTCAAACCAAATGCAAAAACGGACACCAGGATGAGATTAAGGATGAAATTCCATGTCTAAAAATGGTGTTGCTTCAACTCTTTAAAAATCAAGCCTTTTTGGTGCCAGGAGAAGAAAAGGCTTTACTCCACGGTCAGGAAAAATCCTGCCCAGGAACCAAAATGTTTTTTGAAGCCAAATTTTTTTTTTTAAACCAAATGCAAAAATGGACACCAGGATGAGTTTCAGGATGAAATTCCATGTCTAAAAATGGTGTTGCTTCAACTTTTTAAAAATCAAGCCTTTTTGGTGCCAGGAGAAGAAAAGGCTTTACTCCACGGTCAGGAAAAATCCTGCCCAGGAACCAAAATGTTTTTTGAAGCCAAATTTTTTTTTTGAAACCAAATGCAAAAACGGACACCAGGATGAGTTTCCTGATGAAATTCCATGTCTAAAAATGGTGTTGCTTCAACTTTTTAAAAATCAAGCCTTTTCGGTGCCAGGAGAAGAAATGGCTTTACTCCACGGTCAGGAAAAATCCTGCCCAGGAACCAAAATGTTTTTTGAAGCCAAATTTTTTTTTTGAAACCAAATGCAAAAACGGACACCAGGATGAGATTAAGGATGAAATTCCATGTCTAAAAATGGTGTTGCTTCAACTTTTTAAAAATCAAGCCTTTTTGGTGCCAGGAGAAGAAAAGGCTTTACTCCACGGTCAGGAAAAATCCTGCCCAGGAACCAAAATGTTTTTTGAAGCCAAATTTTTTTTTTCAAACCAAATGCAAAAACGGACACCAGGATGAGATTAAGGATGAAATTCCATGTCTAAAAATGGTGTTGCTTCAACTCTTTAAAAATCAAGCCTTTTTGGTGCCAGGAGAAGAAAAGGCTTTACTCCACGGTCAGGAAAAATCCTGCCCAGGAACCAAAATGTTTTTTGAAGCCAAATTTTTTTTTTTAAACCAAATGCAAAAATGGACACCAGGATGAGTTTCAGGATGAAATTCCATGTCTAAAAATGGTGTTGCTTCAACTTTTTAAAAATCAAGCCTTTTTGGTGCCAGGAGAAGAAAAGGCTTTACTCCACGGTCAGGAAAAATCCTGCCCAGGAACCAAAATGTTTTTTGAAGCCAAATTTTTTTTTTGAAACCAAATGCAAAAACGGACACCAGGATGAGTTTCCTGATGAAATTCCATGTCTAAAAATGGTGTTGCTTCAACTTTTTAAAAATCAAGCCTTTTCGGTGCCAGGAGAAGAAATGGCTTTACTCCACGGTCAGGAAAAATCCTGCCCAGGAACCAAAATGTTTTTTGAAGCCAAATTTTTTTTTTGAAACCAAATGCAAAAACGGACACCAGGATGAGATTAAGGATGAAATTCCATGTCTAAAAATGGTGTTGCTTCAACTTTTTAAAAATCAAGCCTTTTTGGTGCCAGGAGAAGAAAAGGCTTTACTCCACGGTCAGGAAAAATCCTGCCCAGGAACCAAAATGTTTTTTGAAGCCAAATTTTTTTTTTGAAACCAAATGCAAAAACGGACACCAGGATGAGATTAAGGATGAAATTCCATGTCTAAAAATGGTGTTGCTTCAACTTTTTAAAAATCAAGCCTTTTTGGTGCCAGGAGAAGAAAAGGCTTTACTCCACGGTCAGGAAAAATCCTGCCCAGGAACCAAAATGTTTTTTGAAGCCAAATTTTTTTTTTGAAACCAAATGCAAAAACGGACACCAGGATGAGTTTCAGGATGAAATTCCATGTCTAAAAATGGTGTTGCTTCAACTTTTTAAAAATCAAGCCTTTTTGGTGCCAGGAGAAGAAAAGACTTTACTCCACGGTCAGGAAAAATCCTGCCCAGGAACCAAAATGTTTTTTGAAGCCAAATTTTTTTTTTGAAACCAAATGCAAAAACGGACACCAGGATGAGATTAAGGATGAAATTCCAAGTCTAAAAATGGTGTTGCTTCAACTTTTTAAAAATCAAGCCTTTTCGGTGCCAGGAGAAGAAAAGGCTTTACTCCACGGTCAGGAAAAATCCTGCCCAGGAACCAAAATGTTTTTTGAAGACAAATTTTTTTTTTGAAACCAAATGCAAAAACGGACACCAGGATGAGATTAAGGATGAAATTCCATGTCTAAAAATGGTGTTGCTTCAACTTTTTAAAAATCAAGCCTTTTTGGTGCCAGGAGAAGAAAAGGCTTTACTCCACGGTCAGGAAAAATCCTGCCCAGGAACCAAAATGTTTTTTGAAGCCAAATTTTTTTTTTTTGAAACCAAATACAAAAACGGACACCAGGATGAGATTAAGGATGAAATTCCATGTCTAAAAATGGTGTTGCTTCAACTTTTTAAAAATCAAGCCTTTTTGGTGCCAGGAGAAGAAAAGGCTTTACTCCACGGTCAGGAAAAATCCTGCCCAGGAACCAAAATGTTTTTTGAAGCCAAATTTTTTTTTTGAAACCAAATTCAAAAACGGACACCAGGATGAGTTTCAGCATGAAATTCCATGTCTAAAAATGGTGTTGCTTCAACTTTTTAAAAATCAAGCCTTTTTGGTGCCAGGAGAAGAAAAGGCTTTACTCCACGGTCAGGAAAAATCCTGCCCAGGAACCAAAATGTTTTTTGAAGCCAATTTTTTTTTTTTTGAATCCAAATACAAAAACGGACACCAGGATGAGTTTCCTGATGAAATTCCATGTCTAAAAATGGTGTTGCTTCAACTTTTTAAAAATCAAGCCTTTTTGGTGCCAGGAGAAGAAAAGGCTTTACTCCACGGTCAGGAAAAATCCTGCCCAGGAACCAAAATGTTTTTTGAAGCCAAATTTTTTTTTTGAAACCAAATGCAAAAACGGACACCAGGATGAGTTTCAGGATGAAATTCCATGTCTAAAAATGGTGTTGCTTCAACTTTTTAAAAATCAAGCCTTTTTGGTGCCAGGAGAAGAAAAGGCTATACTCCACGGTCAGGAAAAATCCTGCCCAGGAACCAAAATGTTTTTTGAAGCCAAATGTTTTTTTTGAAACCAAATGCAAAAACGGACACCAGGATGAGATTAAGGATTAAATTCCATGTCTAAAAATGGTGTTGCTTCAACTTTTTAAAAATCAAGCCTTTTTGGTGCCAGGAGAAGAAAAGGCTTTACTCCACGGTCAGGAAAAATCCTGCCCAGGAACCAAAATGTTTTTTGAAGCCAAATGTTTTTTTTGAAACCAAATGCAAAAACGGACACCAGGATGAGTTTCAGCATGAAATTCCATGTCTAAAAATGGTGTTGCTTCAACTTTTTAAAAATCAAGCCTTTTTGGTGCCAGGAGAAGAAAAGGCTTTACTCCACGGTCAGGAAAAATCCTGCCCAGGAACCAAAATGTTTTTTGAAGCCAAATTTTTTTTTTGAAACCAAATGCAAAAACGGACACCAGGATGAGTTTCTTGATGAAATTCCATGTCTAAAAATGGTGTTGCTTCAACTTTTTAAAAATCAAGCCTTTTCGGTGCCAGGAGAAGAAAAGGCTATACTCCACGGTCAGGAAAAATCCTGCCCAGGAACCAAAATGTTTTTTGAAGCCAAATTTTTTTTTTGAAACCAAATGCAAAAACGGACACCAGGATGAGATTAAGGATGAAATTCCATGTCTAAAAATGGTGTTGCTTCAACTTTTTAAAAATCAAGCCTTTTTGGTGCCAGGAGAAGAAAAGGCTTTACTCCACGGTCAGGAAAAATCCTGCCCAGGAAACAAAATGTTTTTTGAAGCCAATTTTTTTTTTTGAAACCAAATGCAAAAACGGACACCAGGATGAGTTTCTTGATGAAATTCCATGTCTAAAAATGGTGTTGCTTCAACTTTTTAAAAATCAAGCCTTTTCGGTGCCAGGAGAAGAAAAGGCTTTACTCCACGGTCAGGAAAAATCCTGCCCAGGAACCAAAATGTTTTTTGAAGCCAAATTTTTTTTTTGAAACCAAATGCAAAAACGGACACCAGGATGAGATTAAGGATGAAATTCCAAGTCTAAAAATGGTGTTGCTTCAACTTTTTAAAAATCAAGCCTTTTTGGTGCCAGGAGAAGAAAAGGCTTTACTCCACGGTCAGGAAAAATCCTGCCCAGGAACCAAAATGTTTTTTGAAGCCAAATTTTTTTTTTGAAACCAAATACAAAAACGGACACCAGGATGAGATTAAGGATGAAATTCCATGTCTAAAAATGGTGTTGCTTCAACTTTTTAAAAATCAAGCCTTTTTGGTGCCAGGAGAAGAAAAGGCTTTACTCCACGGTCAGGAAAAATCCTGCCCAGGAACCAAAATGTTTTTTGAAGCCAAATTTTTTTTTTGAAACCAAATACAAAAACGGACACCAGGATGAGATTAAGGATGAAATTCCATGTCTAAAAATGGTGTTGCTTCAACTTTTTAAAAATCAAGCCTTTTTGGTGCCAGGAGAAGAAAAGGCTTTACTCCACGGTCAAGAAAAATCCTGCCCAGGAACCAAAATGTTTTTTGAAGCCAAATGTTTTTTTTGAAACCAAATGCAAAAACGGACACCAGGATGAGATTAAGGATGAAATTCCATGTCTAAAAATGGTGTTGCTTCAACTTTTTAAAAATCAAGCCTTTTTGGTGCCAGGAGAAGAAAAGGCTTTACTCCACGGTCAGGAAAAATCCTGCCCAGGAACCAAAATGTTTTTTGAAGCCAATTTTTTTTTTTGAAACCAAATGCAAAAACGGACACCAGGATGAGTTTCAGGATGAAATTCCATGTCTAAAAATGGTGTTGCTTCAACTTTTTAAAAATCAAACCTTTTTGGTGCCAGGGGAAGAAAAGGCTATACTCCACGGTCAGGAAAAATCCTGCCCAGGAACCAAAATGTTTTTTGAAGCCAAATTTTTTTTTTGAAACCAAATGCAAAAACGGACACCAGGATGAGATTAAGGATGAAATTCCATGTCTAAAAATGGTGTTGCTTCAACTTTTTAAAAATCAAGCCTTTTTGGTGCCAGGAGAAGAAAAGGCTTTACTCCACGGTTAGGAAAAATCCTGCCCAGGAACCAAAATGTTTTTTGAAGCCAATTTTTTTTTTTTGAAACCAAATACAAAAACGGACACCAGGATGAGTTTCCTGATGAAATTCCATGTCTAAAAATGGTGTTGCTTCAACTTTTTAAAAATCAAGCCTTTTTGGTGCCAGGAGAAGAAAAGGCTTTACTCCACGGTCAGGAAAAATCCTGCCCAGGAACCAAAATGTTTTTTGAAGCCAATTTTTTTTTTTGAAACCAAATACAGAAACGGACACCAGGATGAGATTAAGGATGAAATTCCATGTCTAAAAATGGTGTTGCTTCAACTTTTTAAAAATCAAGCCTTTTTGGTGCCAGGAGAAGAAAAGGCTATACTCCACGGTCAGGAAAAATCCTGCTCAGGAACCAAAATGTTTTTTGAAGCCAAATTTTTTTTTTTAAACCAAATGCAAAAACGGACACCAGGATGAGTTTCAGGATGAAATTCCATGTCTAAAAATGGTGTTGCTTCAACTTTGTAAAAATCAAGCCTTTTTGGTGCCAGGAGAAGAAAAGGCTTTACTCCACGGTCAGGAAAAATCCTGCCCAGGAACCAAAATGTTTTTTGAAGCCAAATTTTTTTTTTGAAACCAAATGCAAAAACGGACACCAGGATGAGTTTCCTGATGAAATTCCATGTCTAAAAATGGTGTTGCTTCAACTTTTTAAAAATCAAGCCTTTTCGGTGCCAGGAGAAGAAAAGGCTTTACTCCACGGTCAGGAAAAATCCTGCCCAGGAACCAAAATGTTTTTTGAAGCCAAATTTTTTTTTTTGAAACCAAATGCAAAAACGGACACCAGGATGAGATTAAGGATGAAATTCCATGTCTAAAAATGGTGTTGCTTCAACTTTTTAAAAATCAAGCCTTTTTGGTGCCAGGAGAAGAAAAGGCTTTACTCCACGGTCAGGAAAAATCCTGCCCAGGAACCAAAATGTTTTTTGAAGCCAATTTTTTTTTTTGAAACCAAATACAAAAACGGACACCAGGATGAGATTAAGGATGAAATTCCATGTCTAAAAATGGTGTTGCTTCAACTTTTTAAAAATCAAGCCTTTTTGGTGCCAGGAGAAGAAAAGGCTTTACTCCACGGTGAGGAAAAATCCTGCCCAGGAACCAAAATGTTTTTTGAAGCCAATTTTTTTTTTTGAAACCAAATGCAAAAACGGACACCAGGATGAGTTTCAGGATGAAATTCCATGTCTAAAAATGGTGTTGCTTCAACTTTTTAAAAATCAAACCTTTTTGGTGCCAGGGGAAGAAAAGGCTATACTCCACGGTCAGGAAAAATCCTGCCCAGGAACCAAAATGTTTTTTGAAGCCAAATTTTTTTTTTGAAACCAAATGCAAAAACGGACACCAGGATGAGATTAAGGATGAAATTCCATGTCTAAAAATGGTGTTGCTTCAACTTTTTAAAAATCAAGCCTTTTTGGTGCCAGGAGAAGAAAAGGCTTTACTCCACGGTTAGGAAAAATCCTGCCCAGGAACCAAAATGTTTTTTGAAGCCAATTTTTTTTTTTTGAAACCAAATACAAAAACGGACACCAGGATGAGTTTCCTGATGAAATTCCATGTCTAAAAATGGTGTTGCTTCAACTTTTTAAAAATCAAGCCTTTTTGGTGCCAGGAGAAGAAAAGGCTTTACTCCACGGTCAGGAAAAATCCTGCCCAGGAACCAAAATGTTTTTTGAAGCCAATTTTTTTTTTTGAAACCAAATACAGAAACGGACACCAGGATGAGATTAAGGATGAAATTCCATGTCTAAAAATGGTGTTGCTTCAACTTTTTAAAAATCAAGCCTTTTTGGTGCCAGGAGAAGAAAAGGCTATACTCCACGGTCAGGAAAAATCCTGCCCAGGAACCAAAATGTTTTTTGAAGCCAAATTTTTTTTTTGAAACCAAATGCAAAAACGGACACCAGGATGAGTTTCAGGATGAAATTCCATGTCTAAAAATGGTGTTGCTTCAACTTTTTAAAAATCAAGCCTTTTTGGTGCCAGGAGAAGAAAAGGCTTTACTCCACGGTCAGGAAAAATCCTGCCCAGGAACCAAAATGTTTTTTGAAGCCAAATTTTTTTTTTGAAACCAAATGCAAAAACGGACACCAGGATGAGTTTCAGGATGAAATTCCATGTCTAAAAATGGTGTTGCTTCAACTTTTTAAAAATCAAGCCTTTTTGGTGCCAGGAGAAGAAAAGGCTTTACTCCACGGTCAGGAAAAATCCTGCCCAGGAACCAAAATGTTTTTTGAAGCCAAATTTTTTTTTTGAAACCAAATGCAAAAACGGACACCAGGATGAGTTTCCTGATGAAATTCCATGTCTAAAAATGGTGTTGCTTCAACTTTTTAAAAATCAAGCCTTTTCGGTGCCAGGAGAAGAAAAGGCTTTACTCCACGGTCAGGAAAAATCCTGCCCAGGAACCAAAATGTTTTTTGAAGCCAAATTTTTTTTTTTTGAAACCAAATGCAAAAACGGACACCAGGATGAGATTAAGGATGAAATTCCATGTCTAAAAATGGTGTTGCTTCAACTTTTTAAAAATCAAGCCTTTTTGGTGCCAGGAGAAGAAAAGGCTTTACTCCACGGTCAGGAAAAATCCTGCCCAGGAACCAAAATGTTTTTTGAAGCCAATTTTTTTTTTTGAAACCAAATACAAAAACGGACACCAGGATGAGATTAAGGATGAAATTCCATGTCTAAAAATGGTGTTGCTTCAACTTTTTAAAAATCAAGCCTTTTTGGTGCCAGGAGAAGAAAAGGCTTTACTCCACGGTCAGGAAAAATCCTGCCCAGGAACCAAAATGTTTTTTGAAGCCAAATGTTTTTTTTTTGAAACCAAATGCAAAAACGGACACCAGGATGAGTTTCTTGATGAAATTCCATGTCTAAAAATGGTGTTGCTTCAACTTTTTAAAAATCAAGCCTTTTCGGTGCCAGGAGAAGAAAAGGCTTTACTCCACGGTCAGGAAAAATCCTGCCCAGGAACCAAAATGTTTTTTGAAGCCAAATTTTTTTTTTGAAACCAAATGCAAAAACGGACACCAGGATGAGATTAAGGATGAAATTCCAAGTCTAAAAATGGTGTTGCTTCAACTTTTTAAAAATCAAGCCTTTTTGGTGCCAGGAGAAGAAAAGGCTTTACTACACCGTCAGGAAAAATCCTGCCCAGGAACCAAAATGTTTTTTGAAGCCAAATTTTTTTTTTGAAACCAAATACAAAAACGGACACCAGGATGAGATTAAGGATGAAATTCCATGTCTAAAAATGGTGTTGCTTCAACTTTTTAAAAATCAAGCCTTTTTGGTGCCAGGAGAAGAAAAGGCTTTACTCCACGGTCAAGAAAAATCCTGCCCAGGAACCAAAATGTTTTTTGAAGCCAAATGTTTTTTTTGAAACCAAATGCAAAAACGGACACCAGGATGAGATTAAGGATGAAATTCCATGTCTAAAAATGGTGTTGCTTCAACTTTTTCAAAATCAAGCCTTTTTGGTGCCAGGAGAAGAAAAGGCTTTACTCCACGGTCAGGAAAAATCCTGCCCAGGAACCAAAATGTTTTTTGAAGCCAATTTTTTTTTTTGAAACCAAATGCAAAAACGGACACCAGGATGAGTTTCAGGATGAAATTCCATGTCTAAAAATGGTGTTGCTTCAACTTTTTAAAAATCAAACCTTTTTGGTGCCAGGGGAAGAAAAGGCTATACTCCACGGTCAGGAAAAATCCTGCCCAGGAACCAAAATGTTTTTTGAAGCCAAATTTTTTTTTTGAAACCAAATGCAAAAACGGACACCAGGATGAGATTAAGGATGAAATTCCATGTCTAAAAATGGTGTTGCTTCAACTTTTTAAAAATCAAGCCTTTTTGGTGCCAGGAGAAGAAAAGGCTTTACTCCACGGTTAGGAAAAATCCTGCCCAGGAACCAAAATGTTTTTTGAAGCCAATTTTTTTTTTTTGAAACCAAATACAAAAACGGACACCAGGATGAGTTTCCTGATGAAATTCCATGTCTAAAAATGGTGTTGCTTCAACTTTTTAAAAATCAAGCCTTTTTGGTGCCAGGAGAAGAAAAGGCTTTACTCCACGGTCAGGAAAAATCCTGCCCAGGAACCAAAATGTTTTTTGAAGCCAATTTTTTTTTTTGAAACCAAATACAGAAACGGACACCAGGATGAGATTAAGGATGAAATTCCATGTCTAAAAATGGTGTTGCTTCAACTTTTTAAAAATCAAGCCTTTTTGGTGCCAGGAGAAGAAAAGGCTATACTCCACGGTCAGGAAAAATCCTGCCCAGGAACCAAAATGTTTTTTGAAGCCAAATTTTTTTTTTGAAACCAAATGCAAAAACGGACACCAGGATGAGTTTCAGGATGAAATTCCATGTCTAAAAATGGTGTTGCTTCAACTTTTTAAAAATCAAGCCTTTTTGGTGCCAGGAGAAGAAAAGGCTTTACTCCACGGTCAGGAAAAATCCTGCCCAGGAACCAAAATGTTTTTTGAAGCCAAATTTTTTTTTTGAAACCAAATGCAAAAACGGACACCAGGATGAGTTTCAGGATGAAATTCCATGTCTAAAAATGGTGTTGCTTCAACTTTTTAAAAATCAAGCCTTTTTGGTGCCAGGAGAAGAAAAGGCTTTACTCCACGGTCAGGAAAAATCCTGCCCAGGAACCAAAATGTTTTTTGAAGCCAAATTTTTTTTTTGAAACCAAATGCAAAAACGGACACCAGGATGAGTTTCCTGATGAAATTCCATGTCTAAAAATGGTGTTGCTTCAACTTTTTAAAAATCAAGCCTTTTCGGTGCCAGGAGAAGAAAAGGCTTTACTCCACGGTCAGGAAAAATCCTGCCCAGGAACCAAAATGTTTTTTGAAGCCAAATTTTTTTTTTTGAAACCAAATGCAAAAACGGACACCAGGATGAGATTAAGGATGAAATTCCATGTCTAAAAATGGTGTTGCTTCAACTTTTTAAAAATCAAGCCTTTTTGGTGCCAGGAGAAGAAAAGGCTTTACTCCACGGTCAGGAAAAATCCTGCCCAGGAACCAAAATGTTTTTTGAAGCCAATTTTTTTTTTTGAAACCAAATACAAAAACGGAGACCAGGATGAGATTAAGGATGAAATTCCATGTCTAAAAATGGTGTTGCTTCAACTTTTTAAAAATCAAGCCTTTTTGGTGCCAGGAGAAGAAAAGGCTTTACTCCACGGTCAAGAAAAATCCTGCCCAGGAACCAAAATGTTTTTTGAAGCCAAATTTTTTTTTTGAAACCAAATGCAAAAACGGACACCAGGATGAGTTTCCTGATGAAATTCCATTTCAAAAAATGGTGTTGCTTCAACTTTTTAAAAATCAAGCCTTTTTGGTGCCAGGAGAAGAAAAGGCTTTACTCCACGGTCAGGAAAAATCCTGCCCAGGAACCAAAATGTTTTTTGAAGCCAATTTTTTTTTTTGAAACCAAATGCAAAAACGGACACCAGGATGAGTTTCAGGATGAAATTCCATGTCTAAAAATGGTGTTGCTTCAACTTTTTAAAAATCAAACCTTTTTGGTGCCAGGGGAAGAAAAGGCTATACTCCACGGTCAGGAAAAATCCTGCCCAGGAACCAAAATGTTTTTTGAAGCCAAATTTTTTTTTTGAAACCAAATGCAAAAACGGACACCAGGATGAGATTAAGGATGAAATTCCATGTCTAAAAATGGTGTTGCTTCAACTTTTTAAAAATCAAGCCTTTTTGGTGCCAGGAGAAGAAAAGGCTTTACTCCACGGTTAGGAAAAATCCTGCCCAGGAACCAAAATGTTTTTTGAAGCCAATTTTTTTTTTTTGAAACCAAATACAAAAACGGACACCAGGATGAGTTTCCTGATGAAATTCCATGTCTAAAAATGGTGTTGCTTCAACTTTTTAAAAATCAAGCCTTTTTGGTGCCAGGAGAAGAAAAGGCTTTACTCCACGGTCAGGAAAAATCCTGCCCAGGAACCAAAATGTTTTTTGAAGCCAATTTTTTTTTTTGAAACCAAATACAGAAACGGACACCAGGATGAGATTAAGGATGAAATTCCATGTCTAAAAATGGTGTTGCTTCAACTTTTTAAAAATCAAGCCTTTTTGGTGCCAGGAGAAGAAAAGGCTATACTCCACGGTCAGGAAAAATCCTGCCCAGGAACCAAAATGTTTTTTGAAGCCAAATTTTTTTTTTGAAACCAAATGCAAAAACGGACACCAGGATGAGTTTCAGGATGAAATTCCATGTCTAAAAATGGTGTTGCTTCAACTTTTTAAAAATCAAGCCTTTTTGGTGCCAGGAGAAGAAAAGGCTTTACTCCACGGTCAGGAAAAATCCTGCCCA
Source organism: Pituophis catenifer annectens (assembly GCF_029215685.1). NCBI lineage: Eukaryota > Metazoa > Chordata > Lepidosauria > Squamata > Colubridae > Pituophis > Pituophis catenifer. The sequence goes on along the minus strand of NW_027256914.1, from coordinate 259,906 downwards.
GGAACCAAAATGTTTTTTGAAGCCAAATTTTTTTTTTGAAACCAAATGCAAAAACGGACACCAGGATGAGTTTCAGGATGAAATTCCATGTCTAAAAATGGTGTTGCTTCAACTTTTTAAAAATCAAGCCTTTTTGGTGCCAGGAGAAGAAAAGGCTTTACTCCACGGTCAGGAAAAATCCTGCCCAGGAACCAAAATGTTTTTTGAAGCCAAATTTTTTTTTTGAAACCAAATGCAAAAACGGACACCAGGATGAGTTTCCTGATGAAATTCCATGTCTAAAAATGGTGTTGCTTCAACTTTTTAAAAATCAAGCCTTTTCGGTGCCAGGAGAAGAAAAGGCTTTACTCCACGGTCAGGAAAAATCCTGCCCAGGAACCAAAATGTTTTTTGAAGCCAAATTTTTTTTTTTTGAAACCAAATGCAAAAACGGACACCAGGATGAGATTAAGGATGAAATTCCATGTCTAAAAATGGTGTTGCTTCAACTTTTTAAAAATCAAGCCTTTTTGGTGCCAGGAGAAGAAAAGGCTTTACTCCACGGTCAGGAAAAATCCTGCCCAGGAACCAAAATGTTTTTTGAAGCCAATTTTTTTTTTTGAAACCAAATACAAAAACGGACACCAGGATGAGATTAAGGATGAAATTCCATGTCTAAAAATGGTGTTGCTTCAACTTTTTAAAAATCAAGCCTTTTCGGTGCCAGGAGAAGAAAAGGCTTTACTCCACGGTCAAGAAAAATCCTGCCCAGGAACCAAAATGTTTTTTGAAGCCAAATGTTTTTTTTGAAACCAAATGCAAAAACGGACACCAGGATGAGATTAAGGATGAAATTCCATGTCTAAAAATGGTGTTGCTTCAACTTTTTCAAAATCAAGCCTTTTTGGTGCCAGGAGAAGAAAAGGCTTTACTCCACGGTCAGGAAAAATCCTGCCCAGGAACCAAAATGTTTTTTGAAGCCAATTTTTTTTTTTGAAACCAAATGCAAAAACGGACACCAGGATGAGTTTCAGGATGAAATTCCATGTCTAAAAATGGTGTTGCTTCAACTTTTTAAAAATCAAACCTTTTTGGTGCCAGGGGAAGAAAAGGCTATACTCCACGGTCAGGAAAAATCCTGCCCAGGAACCAAAATGTTTTTTGAAGCCAAATTTTTTTTTTGAAACCAAATGCAAAAACGGACACCAGGATGAGATTAAGGATGAAATTCCATGTCTAAAAATGGTGTTGCTTCAACTTTTTAAAAATCAAGCCTTTTTGGTGCCAGGAGAAGAAAAGGCTTTACTCCACGGTTAGGAAAAATCCTGCCCAGGAACCAAAATGTTTTTTGAAGCCAATTTTTTTTTTTTGAAACCAAATACAAAAACGGACACCAGGATGAGTTTCCTGATGAAATTCCATGTCTAAAAATGGTGTTGCTTCAACTTTTTAAAAATCAAGCCTTTTTGGTGCCAGGAGAAGAAAAGGCTTTACTCCACGGTCAGGAAAAATCCTGCCCAGGAACCAAAATGTTTTTTGAAGCCAATTTTTTTTTTTGAAACCAAATACAGAAACGGACACCAGGATGAGATTAAGGATGAAATTCCATGTCTAAAAACGGTGTTGCTTCAACTTTTTAAAAATCAAGCCTTTTTGGTGCCAGGAGAAGAAAAGGCTATACTCCACGGTCAGGAAAAATCCTGCCCAGGAACCAAAATGTTTTTTGAAGCCAAATTTTTTTTTTGAAACCAAATGCAAAAACGGACACCAGGATGAGTTTCAGGATGAAATTCCATGTCTAAAAATGGTGTTGCTTCAACTTTTTAAAAATCAAGCCTTTTTGGTGCCAGGAGAAGAAAAGGCTTTACTCCACGGTCAGGAAAAATCCTGCCCAGGAACCAAAATGTTTTTTGAAGCCAAATTTTTTTTTTGAAACCAAATGCAAAAACGGACACCAGGATGAGTTTCAGGATGAAATTCCATGTCTAAAAATGGTGTTGCTTCAACTTTTTAAAAATCAAGCCTTTTTGGTGCCAGGAGAAGAAAAGGCTTTACTCCACGGTCAGGAAAAATCCTGCCCAGGAACCAAAATGTTTTTTGAAGCCAAATTTTTTTTTTGAAACCAAATGCAAAAACGGACACCAGGATGAGTTTCCTGATTAAATTCCATGTCTAAAAATGGTGTTGCTTCAACTTTTTAAAAATCAAGCCTTTTTGGTGCCAGGAGAAGAAAAGGCTTTACTCCACGGTCAGGAAAAATCCTGCCCAGGAACCAAAATGTTTTTTGAAGCCAATTTTTTTTTTTGAAACCAAATACAAAAACGGAGACCAGGATGAGATTAAGGATGAAATTCCATGTCTAAAAATGGTGTTGCTTCAACTTTTTAAAAATCAAGCCTTTTTGGTGCCAGGAGAAGAAAAGGCTTTACTCCACGGTCAAGAAAAATCCTGCCCAGGAACCAAAATGTTTTTTGAAGCCAAATTTTTTTTTTGAAACCAAATGCAAAAACGGACACCAGGATGAGTTTCCTGATGAAATTCCATTTCAAAAAATGGTGTTGCTTCAACTTTTTAAAAATCAAGCCTTTTTGGTGCCAGGAGAAGAAAAGGCTTTACTCCACGGTCAGGAAAAATCCTGCCCAGGAACCAAAATGTTTTTTGAAGCCAATTTTTTTTTTTGAAACCAAATGCAAAAACGGACACCAGGATGAGTTTCAGGATGAAATTCCATGTCTAAAAATGGTGTTGCTTCAACTTTTTAAAAATCAAACCTTTTTGGTGCCAGGGGAAGAAAAGGCTATACTCCACGGTCAGGAAAAATCCTGCCCAGGAACCAAAATGTTTTTTGAAGCCAAATTTTTTTTTTGAAACCAAATACAAAAACGGACACCAGGATGAGATTAAGGATGAAATTCCATGTCTAAAAATGGTGTTGCTTCAACTTTTTAAAAATCAAGCCTTTTTGGTGCCAGGAGAAGAAAAGGCTTTACTCCACGGTCAAGAAAAATCCTGCCCAGGAACCAAAATGTTTTTTGAAGCCAAATGTTTTTTTTGAAACCAAATGCAAAAACGGACACCAGGATGAGATTAAGGATGAAATTCCATGTCTAAAAATGGTGTTGCTTCAACTTTTTAAAAATCAAGCCTTTTTGGTGCCAGGAGAAGAAAAGGCTTTACTCCACGGTCAGGAAAAATCCTGCCCAGGAACCAAAATGTTTTTTGAAGCCAATTTTTTTTTTTGAAACCAAATACAGAAACGGACACCAGGATGAGATTAAGGATGAAATTCCATGTCTAAAAATGGTGTTGCTTCAACTTTTTAAAAATCAAGCCTTTTTGGTGCCAGGAGAAGAAAAGGCTATACTCCACGGTCAGGAAAAATCCTGCCCAGGAACCAAAATGTTTTTTGAAGCCAAATTTTTTTTTTGAAACCAAATGCAAAAACGGACACCAGGATGAGTTTCAGGATGAAATTCCATGTCTAAAAATGGTGTTGCTTCAACTTTTTAAAAATCAAGCCTTTTTGGTGCCAGGAGAAGAAAAGGCTTTACTCCACGGTCAGGAAAAATCCTGCCCAGGAACCAAAATGTTTTTTGAAGCCAAATTTTTTTTTTGAAACCAAATGCAAAAACGGACACCAGGATGAGTTTCAGGATGAAATTCCATGTCTAAAAATGGTGTTGCTTCAACTTTTTAAAAATCAAGCCTTTTTGGTGCCAGGAGAAGAAAAGGCTTTACTCCACGGTCAGGAAAAATCCTGCCCAGGAACCAAAATGTTTTTTGAAGCCAAATTTTTTTTTTGAAACCAAATGCAAAAACGGACACCAGGATGAGTTTCCTGATGAAATTCCATGTCTAAAAATGGTGTTGCTTCAACTTTTTAAAAATCAAGCCTTTTCGGTGCCAGGAGAAGAAAAGGCTTTACTCCACGGTCAGGAAAAATCCTGCCCAGGAACCAAAATGTTTTTTGAAGCCAAATTTTTTTTTTTTGAAACCAAATGCAAAAACGGACACCAGGATGAGATTAAGGATGAAATTCCATGTCTAAAAATGGTGTTGCTTCAACTTTTTAAAAATCAAGCCTTTTTGGTGCCAGGAGAAGAAAAGGCTTTACTCCACGGTCAGGAAAAATCCTGCCCAGGAACCAAAATGTTTTTTGAAGCCAATTTTTTTTTTTGAAACCAAATACAAAAACGGACACCAGGATGAGATTAAGGATGAAATTCCATGTCTAAAAATGGTGTTGCTTCAACTTTTTAAAAATCAAGCCTTTTTGGTGCCAGGAGAAGAAAAGGCTATACTCCACGGTCAGGAAAAATCCTGCCCAGGAACCAAAATGTTTTTTGAAGCCAATTTTTTTTTTTGAAACCAAATACAGAAACGGACACCAGGATGAGATTAAGGATGAAATTCCATGTCTAAAAATGGTGTTGCTTCAACTTTTTAAAAATCAAGCCTTTTTGGTGCCAGGAGAAGAAAAGGCTTTACTCCACGGTCAGGAAAAATCCTGCCCAGGAACCAAAATGTTTTTTGAAGCCAAATTTTTTTTTTTTGAAACCAAATGCAAAAACGGACACCAGGATGAGATTAAGGATGAAATTCCATGTCTAAAAATGGTGTTGCTTCAACTTTTTAAAAATCAAGCCTTTTTGGTGCCAGGAGAAGAAAAGGCTTTACTCCACGGTCAGGAAAAATCCTGCCCAGGAACCAAAATGTTTTTTGAAGCCAAATGTTTTTTTTTGAAACCAAATGCAAAAACGGACACCAGGATGAGATTAAGGATGAAATTCCATGTCTAAAAATGGTGTTGCTTCAACTTTTTAAAAATCAAGCCTTTTTGGTGCCAGGAGAAGAAAAGGCTATACTCCACGGTCAGGAAAAATCCTGCCCAGGAACCAAAATGTTTTTTGAAGCCAAATTTTTTTTTTGAAACCAAATGCAAAAACGGACACCAGGATGAGATTAAGGATGAAATTCCATGTCTAAAAATGGTGTTGCTTCAACTTTTTAAAAATCAAGCCTTTTTGGTGCCAGGAGAAGAAAAGGCTTTACTCCACGGTCAGGAAAAATCCTGCCCAGGAACCAAAATGTTTTTTGAAGCCAAATTTTTTTTTTGAAACCAAATGCAAAAACGGACACCAGGATGAGTTTCAGGATGAAATTCCATGTCTAAAAATGGTGTTGCTTCAACTTTTTAAAAATCAAGCCTTTTTGGTGCCAGGAGAAGAAAAGGCTTTACTCCACGGTCAGGAAAAATCCTGCCCAGGAACCAAAATGTTTTTTGAAGCCAAATTTTTTTTTTGAAACCAAATGCAAAAACGGACACCAGGATGAGTTTCCTGATGAAATTCCATGTCTAAAAATGGTGTTGCTTCAACTTTTTAAAAATCAAGCCTTTTCGGTGCCAGGAGAAGAAAAGGCTTTACTCCACGGTCAGGAAAAATCCTGCCCAGGAACCAAAATGTTTTTTGAAGCCAAATTTTTTTTTTTGAAACCAAATGCAAAAACGGACACCAGGATGAGATTAAGGATGAAATTCCATGTCTAAAAATGGTGTTGCTTCAACTTTTTAAAAATCAAGCCTTTTTGGTGCCAGGAGAAGAAAAGGCTTTACTCCACGGTCAGGAAAAATCCTGCCCAGGAACCAAAATGTTTTTTGAAGCCAATTTTTTTTTTTGAAACCAAATACAAAAACGGAGACCAGGATGAGATTAAGGATGAAATTCCATGTCTAAAAATGGTGTTGCTTCAACTTTTTAAAAATCAAGCCTTTTTGGTGCCAGGAGAAGAAAAGGCTTTACTCCACGGTCAAGAAAAATCCTGCCCAGGAACCAAAATGTTTTTTGAAGCCAAATTTTTTTTTTGAAACCAAATGCAAAAACGGACACCAGGATGAGTTTCCTGATGAAATTCCATTTCAAAAAATGGTGTTGCTTCAACTTTTTAAAAATCAAGCCTTTTTGGTGCCAGGAGAAGAAAAGGCTTTACTCCACGGTCAGGAAAAATCCTGCCCAGGAACCAAAATGTTTTTTGAAGCCAATTTTTTTTTTTGAAACCAAATGCAAAAACGGACACCAGGATGAGTTTCAGGATGAAATTCCATGTCTAAAAATGGTGTTGCTTCAACTTTTTAAAAATCAAACCTTTTTGGTGCCAGGGGAAGAAAAGGCTATACTCCACGGTCAGGAAAAATCCTGCCCAGGAACCAAAATGTTTTTTGAAGCCAAATTTTTTTTTTGAAACCAAATACAAAAACGGACACCAGGATGAGATTAAGGATGAAATTCCATGTCTAAAAATGGTGTTGCTTCAACTTTTTAAAAATCAAGCCTTTTTGGTGCCAGGAGAAGAAAAGGCTTTACTCCACGGTCAAGAAAAATCCTGCCCAGGAACCAAAATGTTTTTTGAAGCCAAATGTTTTTTTTGAAACCAAATGCAAAAACGGACACCAGGATGAGATTAAGGATGAAATTCCATGTCTAAAAATGGTGTTGCTTCAACTTTTTAAAAATCAAGCCTTTTTGGTGCCAGGAGAAGAAAAGGCTTTACTCCACGGTCAGGAAAAATCCTGCCCAGGAACCAAAATGTTTTTTGAAGCCAAATTTTTTTTTTGAAACCAAATGCAAAAACGGACACCAGGATGAGTTTCAGGATGAAATTCCATGTCTAAAAATGGTGTTGCTTCAACTTTTTAAAAATCAAGCCTTTTTGGTGCCAGGAGAAGAAAAGGCTTTACTCCACGGTCAGGAAAAATCCTGCCCAGGAACCAAAATGTTTTTTGAAGCCAAATTTTTTTTTTGAAACCAAATGCAAAAACGGACACCAGGATGAGTTTCCTGATGAAATTCCATGTCTAAAAATGGTGTTGCTTCAACTTTTTAAAAATCAAGCCTTTTCGGTGCCAGGAGAAGAAAAGGCTTTACTCCACGGTCAGGAAAAATCCTGCCCAGGAACCAAAATGTTTTTTGAAGCCAAATTTTTTTTTTTGAAACCAAATGCAAAAACGGACACCAGGATGAGATTAAGGATGAAATTCCATGTCTAAAAATGGTGTTGCTTCAACTTTTTAAAAATCAAGCCTTTTTGGTGCCAGGAGAAGAAAAGGCTTTACTCCACGGTCAGGAAAAATCCTGCCCAGGAACCAAAATGTTTTTTGAAGCCAATTTTTTTTTTTGAAACCAAATGCAAAAACGGACACCAGGATGAGATTAAGGATGAAATTCCATGTCTAAAAATGGTGTTGCTTCAACTTTTTAAAAATCAAGCCTTTTTGGTGCCAGGAGAAGAAAAGGCTTTACTCCACGGTCAGGAAAAATCCTGCCCAGGAACCAAAATGTTTTTTGAAGCCAATTTTTTTTTTTGAAACCAAATGCAAAAACGGACACCAGGATGAGTTTCAGGATGAAATTCCATGTCTAAAAATGGTGTTGCTTCAACTTTTTAAAAATCAAACCTTTTTGGTGCCAGGAGAAGAAAAGGCTATACTCCACGGTCAGGAAAAATCCTGCCCAGGAACCAAAATGTTTTTTGAAGCCAATTTTTTTTTTTTGAAACCAAATACAAAAACGGACACCAGGATGAGTTTCCTGATGAAATTCCATGTCTAAAAATGGTGTTGCTTCAACTTTTTAAAAATCAAGCCTTTTTGGTGCCAGGAGAAGAAAAGGCTTTACTCCACGGTCAGGAAAAATCCTGCCCAGGAACCAAAATGTTTTTTGAAGCCAATTTTTTTTTTTGAAACCAAATACAGAAACGGACACCAGGATGAGATTAAGGATGAAATTCCATGTCTAAAAATGGTGTTGCTTCAACTTTTTAAAAATCAAGCCTTTTTGGTGCCAGGAGAAGAAAAGGCTATACTCCACGGTCAGGAAAAATCCTGCCCAGGAACCAAAATGTTTTTTGAAGCCAAATTTTTTTTTTGAAACCAAATGCAAAAACGGACACCAGGATGAGTTTCAGGATGAAATTCCATGTCTAAAAATGGTGTTGCTTCAACTTTTTAAAAATCAAGCCTTTTTGGTGCCAGGAGAAGAAAAGGCTTTACTCCACGGTCAGGAAAAATCCTGCCCAGGAACCAAAATGTTTTTTGAAGCCAAATTTTTTTTTTGAAACCAAATGCAAAAACGGACACCAGGATGAGTTTCAGGATGAAATTCCATGTCTAAAAATGGTGTTGCTTCAACTTTTTAAAAATCAAGCCTTTTTGGTGCCAGGAGAAGAAAAGGCTTTACTCCACGGTCAGGAAAAATCCTGCCCAGGAACCAAAATGTTTTTTGAAGCCAAATTTTTTTTTTGAAACCAAATGCAAAAACGGACACCAGGATGAGTTTCCTGATGAAATTCCATGTCTAAAAATGGTGTTGCTTCAACTTTTTAAAAATCAAGCCTTTTCGGTGCCAGGAGAAGAAAAGGCTTTACTCCACGGTCAGGAAAAATCCTGCCCAGGAACCAAAATGTTTTTTGAAGCCAAATTTTTTTTTTTGAAACCAAATGCAAAAACGGACACCAGGATGAGATTAAGGATGAAATTCCATGTCTAAAAATGGTGTTGCTTCAACTTTTTAAAAATCAAGCCTTTTTGGTGCCAGGAGAAGAAAAGGCTTTACTCCACGGTCAGGAAAAATCCTGCCCAGGAACCAAAATGTTTTTTGAAGCCAATTTTTTTTTTTTGAAACCAAATACAAAAACGGACACCAGGATGAGATTAAGGATGAAATTCCATGTCTAAAAATGGTGTTGCTTCAACTTTTTAAAAATCAAGCCTTTTTGGTGCCAGGAGAAGAAAAGGCTTTACTCCACGGTCAGGAAAAATCCTGCCCAGGAACCAAAATGTTTTTTGAAGCCAAATGTTTTTTTTTTAAACCAAATGCAAAAACGGACACCAGGATGAGATTAAGGATGAAATTCCATGTCTAAAAATGGTGTTGCTTCAACTTTTTAAAAATCAAGCCTTTTTGGTGCCAGGAGAAGAAAAGGCTATACTCCACGGTCAGGAAAAATCCTGCCCAGGAACCAAAATGTTTTTTGAAGCCAAATTTTTTTTTTTGAAACCAAATGCAAAAACGGACACCAGGATGAGATTAAGGATGAAATTCCATGTCTAAAAATGGTGTTGCTTCAACTTTTTAAAAATCAAGCCTTTTTGGTGCCAGGAGAAGAAAAGGCTTTACTCCACGGTCAGGAAAAATCCTGCCCAGGAACCAAAATGTTTTTTGAAGCCAAATTTTTTTTTTGAAACCAAATGCAAAAACGGACACCAGGATGAGTTTCAGGATGAAATTCCATGTCTAAAAATGGTGTTGCTTCAACTTTTTAAAAATCAAGCCTTTTTGGTGCCAGGAGAAGAAAAGGCTTTACTCCACGGTCAGGAAAAATCCTGCCCAGGAACCAAAATGTTTTTTGAAGCCAAATTTTTTTTTTGAAACCAAATGCAAAAACGGACACCAGGATGAGTTTCAGGATGAAATTCCATGTCTAAAAATGGTGTTGCTTCAACTTTTTAAAAATCAAGCCTTTTTGGTGCCAGGAGAAGAAAAGGCTTTACTCCACGGTCAGGAAAAATCCTGCCCAGGAACCAAAATGTTTTTTGAAGCCAAATTTTTTTTTTGAAACCAAATGCAAAAACGGACACCAGGATGAGTTTCCTGATGAAATTCCATGTCTAAAAATGGTGTTGCTTCAACTTTTTAAAAATCAAGCCTTTTCGGTGCCAGGAGAAGAAAAGGCTTTACTCCACGGTCAGGAAAAATCCTGCCCAGGAACCAAAATGTTTTTTGAAGCCAAATTTTTTTTTTTGAAACCAAATGCAAAAACGGACACCAGGATGAGATTAAGGATGAAATTCCATGTCTAAAAATGGTGTTGCTTCAACTTTTTAAAAATCAAGCCTTTTTGGTGCCAGGAGAAGAAAAGGCTTTACTCCACGGTCAGGAAAAATCCTGCCCAGGAACCAAAATGTTTTTTGAAGCCAATTTTTTTTTTTGAAACCAAATACAAAAACGGACACCAGGATGAGATTAAGGATGAAATTCCATGTCTAAAAATGGTGTTGCTTCAGCTTTTTAAAAATCAAGCCTTTTTGGTGCTAGGAGAAGAAAAGGCTTTACTCCACGGTCAGGAAAAATCCTGCCCAGAAACCAAAATGTTTTTTGAAGCCAAATGTTTTTTTTTGAAACCAAATGCAAAAACGGACACCAGGATGAGATTAAGGATGAAATTCCATGTCTAAAAATGGTGTTGCTTCAACTTTTTAAAAATCAAGCCTTTTTGGTGCCAGGAGAAGAAAAGGCTATACTCCACGGTCAGGAAAAATCCTGCCCAGGAACCAAAATGTTTTTTGAAGCCAAATTTTTTTTTTTGAAACCAAATGCAAAAACGGACACCAGGATGAGATTAAGGATGAAATTCCATGTCTAAAAATGGTGTTGCTTCAACTTTTTAAAAATCAAGCCTTTTTGGTGCCAGGAGAAGAAAAGGCTTTACTCCACGGTCAGGAAAAATCCTGCCCAGGAACCAAAATGTTTTTTGAAGCCAAATGTTTTTTTTGAAACCAAATGCAAAAACGGACACCAGGATGAGATTAAGGATGAAATTCCATGTCTAAAAATGGTGTTGCTTCAACTTTTTAAAAATCAAGCCTTTTTGGTGCCAGGAGAAGAAAAGGCTATACTCCACGGTCAGGAAAAATCCTGCCCAGGAACCAAAATGTTTTTTGAAGCCAAATTTTTTTTTTTTAAACCAAATGCAAAAACGGACACCAGGATGAGATTAAGGATGAAATTCCATGTCTAAAAATGGTGTTGCTTCAACTTTTTAAAAATCAAGCCTTTTTGGTGCCAGGAGAAGAAAAGGCTTTACTCCACGGTCAGGAAAAATCCTGCCCAGGAACCAAAATGTTTTTTGAAGCCAATTTTTTTTTTTGAAACCAAATACAAAAACGGACACCAGGATGAGATTAAGGATGAAATTCCATGTCTAAAAATGGTGTTGCTTCAACTTTTTAAAAATCAAGCCTTTTTGGTGCCAGGAGAAGAAAAGGCTTTACTCCACGGTCAGGAAAAATCCTGCCCAGGAACCAAAATGTTTTTTGAAGCCAAATGTTTTTTTTGAAACCAAATGCAAAAACGGACACCAGGATGAGATTAAGGATGAAATTCCATGTCTAAAAATGGTGTTGCTTCAACTTTTTAAAAATCAAGCCTTTTTGGTGCCAGGAGAAGAAAAGGCTATACTCCACGGTCAGGAGAAATCCTGCCCAGGAACCAAAATGTTTTTTGAAGCCAAATTTTTTTTTTTGAAACCAAATGCAAAAACGGACACCAGGATGAGATTAAGGATGAAATTCCATGTCTAAAAATGGTGTTGCTTCAACTTTTTAAAAATCAAGCCTTTTTGGTGCCAGGAGAAGAAAAGGCTTTACTCCACGGTCAGGAAAAATCCTGCCCAGGAACCAAAATGTTTTTTGAAGCCAAATTTTTTTTTTGAAACCAAATGCAAAAACGGACACCAGGATGAGTTTCCTGATGAAATTCCATTTCAAAAAATGGTGTTGCTTCAACTTTTTAAAAATCAAGCCTTTTTGGTGCCAGGAGAAGAAAAGGCTATACTCCACGGTCAGGAAAAATCCTGCCCAGGAACCAAAATGTTTTTTGAAGCCAAATGTTTTTTTTGAAACCAAATGCAAAAACGGACACCAGGATGAGATTAAGGATGAAATTCCATGTCTAAAAATGGTGTTGCTTCAACTTTTTAAAAATCAAGCCTTTTTGGTGCCAGGAGAAGAAAAGGCTATACTCCACGGTCAGGAAAAATCCTGCCCAGGAACCAAAATGTTTTTTGAAGCCAAATTTTTTTTTTTTAAACCAAATGCAAAAACGGACACCAGGATGAGATTAAGGATGAAATTCCATGTCTAAAAATGGTGTTGCTTCAACTTTTTAAAAATCAAGCCTTTTTGGTGCCAGGAGAAGAAAAGGCTTTACTCCACGGTCAGGAAAAATCCTGCCCAGGAACCAAAATGTTTTTTGAAGCCAATTTTTTTTTTTGAAACCAAATACAAAAACGGACACCAGGATGAGATTAAGGATGAAATTCCATGTCTAAAAATGGTGTTGCTTCAACTTTTTAAAAATCAAGCCTTTTTGGTGCCAGGAGAAGAAAAGGCTTTACTCCACGGTCAGGAAAAATCCTGCCCAGGAACCAAAATGTTTTTTGAAGCCAAATGTTTTTTTTGAAACCAAATGCAAAAACGGACACCAGGATGAGATTAAGGATGAAATTCCATGTCTAAAAATGGTGTTGCTTCAACTTTTTAAAAATCAAGCCTTTTTGGTGCCAGGAGAAGAAAAGGCTATACTCCACGGTCAGGAGAAATCCTGCCCAGGAACCAAAATGTTTTTTGAAGCCAAATTTTTTTTTTTGAAACCAAATGCAAAAACGGACACCAGGATGAGATTAAGGATGAAATTCCATGTCTAAAAATGGTGTTGCTTCAACTTTTTAAAAATCAAGCCTTTTTGGTGCCAGGAGAAGAAAAGGCTTTACTCCACGGTCAGGAAAAATCCTGCCCAGGAACCAAAATGTTTTTTGAAGCCAATTTTTTTTTTTGAAACCAAATACAAAAACGGACACCAGGATGAGTTTCCTGATGAAATTCCATGTCTAAAAATGGTGTTGCTTCAACTTTTTAAAAATCAAGCCTTTTTGGTGCCAGGAGAAGAAAAGGCTTTACTCCACGGTCAGGAAAAATCCTGCCCAGGAACCAAAATGTTTTTTGAAGCCAAATTTCTTTTTTGAAACCAAATGCAAAAACGGACACCAGGATGAGTTTCAGGATGAAATTCCATGTCTAAAAATGGTGTTGCTTCAACTTTTTAAAAATCAAGCCTTTTTGGTGCCAGGAGAAGAAAAGGCTATACTCCACGGTCAGGAAAAATCCTGCCCAGGAACCAAAATGTTTTTTGAAGCCAAATTTTTTTTTTGAAACCAAATGCAAAAACGGACACCAGGATGAGTTTCAGGATGAAATTCCATGTCTAAAAATGGTGTTGCTTCAACTTTTTAAAAATCAAGCCTTTTTGGTGCCAGGAGAAGAAAAGGCTATACTCCACGGTCAGGAAAAATCCTGCCCAGGAACCAAAATGTTTTTTGAAGCCAAATTTTTTTTTTGAAACCAAATGCAAAAACGGACACCAGGATGAGTTTCCTGATGAAATTCCATGTCTAAAAATGGTGTTGCTTCAACTTTTTAAAAATCAAGCCTTTTTGGTGCCAGGAGAAGAAAAGGCTTTACTCCACGGTCAGGAAAAATCCTGCCCAGGAACCAAAATGTTTTTTGAAGCCAAATTTTTTTTTTGAAACCAAATGCAAAAACGGACACCAGGATGAGTTTCAGGATGAAATTCCATGTCTAAAAATGGTGTTGCTTCAACTTTTTAAAAATCAAGCCTTTTTGGTGCCAGGAGAAGAAAAGGCTATACTCCACGGTCAGGAAAAATCCTGCCCAGGAACCAAAATCTTTTTTGAAGCCAAATTTTTTTTTTGAAACCAAATGCAAAAACGGACACCAGGATGAGATTAAGGATGAAATTCCATGTCTAAAAATGGTGTTGCTTCAACTTTTTAAAAATCAAGCCTTTTTGGTGCCAGGAGAAGAAAAGGCTATACTCCACGTTTAGGAAAAATCCTGCCCAGGAACCAAAATGTTTTTTGAAGCCAAATTTTTTTTTTGAAACCAAATGCAAAAACGGACACCAGGATGAGTTTCCTGATGAAATTCCATGTCTAAAAATGGTGTTGCTTCAACTTTTTAAAAATCAAGCCTTTTTGGTGCCAGGAGAAGAAAAGGCTTTACTCCACGGTCAGGAAAAATCCTGCCCAGGAACCAAAATGTTTTTTGAAGCCAAATTTTTTTTTTTAAACCAAATGCAAAAACGGACACCAGGATGAGTTTCAGGATGAAATTCCATGTCTAAAAATGGTGTTGCTTCAACTTTTTAAAAATCAAGCCTTTTTGGTGCCAGGAGAAGAAAAGGCTATACTCCACGGTCAGGAAAAATCCTGCCCAGGAACCAAAATCTTTTTTGAAGCCAAATTTTTTTTTTGAAACCAAATGCAAAAACGGACACCAGGATGAGATTAAGGATGAAATTCCATGTCTAAAAATGGTGTTGCTTCAACTTTTTAAAAATCAAGCCTTTTTGGTGCCAGGAGAAGAAAAGGCTTTACTCCACGGTCAGGAAAAATCCTGCCCAGGAACCAAAATGTTTTCTGAAGCCAAATTTTTTTTTTGAAACCAAATGCAAAAACGGACACCAGGATGAGATTAAGGATGAAATTCCATGTCTAAAAATGGTGTTGCTTCAACTTTTTAAAAATCAAGCCTTTTTGGTGCCAGGAGAAGAAAAGGCTTTACTCCACGGTCAGGAAAAATCCTGCCCAGGAACCAAAATGTTTTTTGAAGCCAAATTTTTTTTTTGAAACCAAATGCAAAAACGGACACCAGGATGAGTTTCCTGATGAAATTCCATTTCAAAAAATGGTGTTGCTTCAACTTTTTAAAAATCAAGCCTTTTTGGTGCCAGGAGAAGAAAAGGCTTTACTCCACGGTCAGGAAAAATCCTGCCCAGGAACCAAAATGTTTTTTGAAGCCAAATTTTTTTTTTGAAACCAAATACAAAAACGGACACCAGGATGAGTTTCAGGATGAAATTCCATGTCTAAAAATGGTGTTGCTTCAACTTTTTAAAAATCAAGCCTTTTTGGTGCCAGGAGAAGAAAAGGCTTTACTCCACGGTCAGGAAAAATCCTGCCCAGGAACCAAAATGTTTTTTGAAGCCAATTTTTTTTTTTTGAAACCAAATACAAAAACGGACACCAGGATGAGATTAAGGATGAAATTCCATGTCTAAAAATGGTGTTGCTTCAACTTTTTAAAAATCAAGCCTTTTTGGTGCCAGGAGAAGAAAAGGCTTTACTCCACGGTCAGGAAAAATCCTGCCCAGGAACCAAAATGTTTTTTGAAGCCAAATGTTTTTTTTTTAAACCAAATGCAAAAACGGACACCAGGATGAGATTAAGGATGAAATTCCATGTCTAAAAATGGTGTTGCTTCAACTTTTTAAAAATCAAGCCTTTTTGGTGCCAGGAGAAGAAAAGGCTATACTCCACGGTCAGGAAAAATCCTGCCCAGGAACCAAAATGTTTTTTGAAGCCAAATTTTTTTTTTTGAAACCAAATGCAAAAACGGACACCAGGATGAGATTAAGGATGAAATTCCATGTCTAAAAATGGTGTTGCTTCAACTTTTTAAAAATCAAGCCTTTTTGGTGCCAGGAGAAGAAAAGGCTTTACTCCACGGTCAGGAAAAATCCTGCCCAGGAACCAAAATGTTTTTTGAAGCCAAATGTTTTTTTTGAAACCAAATGCAAAAACGGACACCAGGATGAGATTAAGGATGAAATTCCATGTCTAAAAATGGTGTTGCTTCAACTTTTTAAAAATCAAGCCTTTTTGGTGCCAGGAGAAGAAAAGGCTATACTCCACGGTCAGGAAAAATCCTGCCCAGGAACCAAAATGTTTTTTGAAGCCAAATTTTTTTTTTTTAAACCAAATGCAAAAACGGACACCAGGATGAGATTAAGGATGAAATTCCATGTCTAAAAATGGTGTTGCTTCAACTTTTTAAAAATCAAGCCTTTTTGGTGCCAGGAGAAGAAAAGGCTATACTCCACGGTCAGGAAAAATCCTGCCCAGGAACCAAAATGTTTTTTGAAGCCAAATTTTTTTTTTGAAACCAAATGCAAAAACGGACACCAGGATGAGTTTCAGGATGAAATTCCATGTCTAAAAATGGTGTTGCTTCAACTTTTTAAAAATCAAGCCTTTTTGGTGCCAGGAGAAGAAAAGGCTTTACTCCACGGTCAGGAAAAATCCTGCCCAGGAACCAAAATGTTTTTTGAAGCCAAATTTTTTTTTTGAAACCAAATGCAAAAACGGACACCAGGATGAGTTTCAGGATGAAATTCCATGTCTAAAAATGGTGTTGCTTCAACTTTTTAAAAATCAAGCCTTTTTGGTGCCAGGAGAAGAAAAGGCTTTACTCCACGGTCAGGAAAAATCCTGCCCAGGAACCAAAATGTTTTTTGAAGCCAATTTTTTTTTTTGAAACCAAATACAAAAACGGACACCAGGATGAGATTAAGGATGAAATTCCATGTCTAAAAATGGTGTTGCTTCAACTTTTTAAAAATCAAGCCTTTTTGGTGCTAGGAGAAGAAAAGGCTTTACTCCACGGTCAGGAAAAATCCTGCCCAGGAACCAAAATGTTTTTTGAAGCCAAATGTTTTTTTTTGAAACCAAATGCAAAAACGGACACCAGGATGAGATTAAGGATGAAATTCCATGTCTAAAAATGGTGTTGCTTCAACTTTTTAAAAATCAAGCCTTTTTGGTGCCAGGAGAAGAAAAGGCTATACTCCACGGTCAGGAAAAATCCTGCCCAGGAACCAAAATGTTTTTTGAAGCCAAATTTTTTTTTTTGAAACCAAATGCAAAAACGGACACCAGGATGAGATTAAGGATGAAATTCCATGTCTAAAAATGGTGTTGCTTCAACTTTTTAAAAATCAAGCCTTTTTGGTGCCAGGAGAAGAAAAGGCTTTACTCCACGGTCAGGAAAAATCCTGCCCAGGAACCAAAATGTTTTTTGAAGCCAAATGTTTTTTTTGAAACCAAATGCAAAAACGGACACCAGGATGAGATTAAGGATGAAATTCCATGTCTAAAAATGGTGTTGCTTCAACTTTTTAAAAATCAAGCCTTTTTGGTGCCAGGAGAAGAAAAGGCTATACTCCACGGTCAGGAAAAATCCTGCCCAGGAACCAAAATGTTTTTTGAAGCCAAATTTTTTTTTTTAAACCAAATGCAAAAACGGACACCAGGATGAGATTAAGGATGAAATTCCATGTCTAAAAATGGTGTTGCTTCAACTTTTTAAAAATCAAGCCTTTTTGGTGCCAGGAGAAGAAAAGGCTTTACTCCACGGTCAGGAAAAATCCTGCCCAGGAACCAAAATGTTTTTTGAAGCCAATTTTTTTTTTTGAAACCAAATACAAAAACGGACACCAGGATGAGATTAAGGATGAAATTCCATGTCTAAAAATGGTGTTGCTTCAACTTTTTAAAAATCAAGCCTTTTTGGTGCCAGGAGAAGAAAAGGCTTTACTCCACGGTCAGGAAAAATCCTGCCCAGGAACCAAAATGTTTTTTGAAGCCAAATGTTTTTTTTGAAACCAAATGCAAAAACGGACACCAGGATGAGATTAAGGATGAAATTCCATGTCTAAAAATGGTGTTGCTTCAACTTTTTAAAAATCAAGCCTTTTTGGTGCCAGGAGAAGAAAAGGCTATACTCCACGGTCAGGAGAAATCCTGCCCAGGAACCAAAATGTTTTTTGAAGCCAAATTTTTTTTTTTGAAACCAAATGCAAAAACGGACACCAGGATGAGATTAAGGATGAAATTCCATGTCTAAAAATGGTGTTGCTTCAACTTTTTAAAAATCAAGCCTTTTTGGTGCCAGGAGAAGAAAAGGCTTTACTCCACGGTCAGGAAAAATCCTGCCCAGGAACCAAAATGTTTTTTGAAGCCAAATTTTTTTTTTGAAACCAAATGCAAAAACGGACACCAGGATGAGTTTCCTGATGAAATTCCATTTCAAAAAATGGTGTTGCTTCAACTTTTTAAAAATCAAGCCTTTTTGGTGCCAGGAGAAGAAAAGGCTATACTCCACGGTCAGGAAAAATCCTGCCCAGGAACCAAAATGTTTTTTGAAGCCAAATGTTTTTTTTGAAACCAAATGCAAAAACGGACACCAGGATGAGATTAAGGATGAAATTCCATGTCTAAAAATGGTGTTGCTTCAACTTTTTAAAAATCAAGCCTTTTTGGTGCCAGGAGAAGAAAAGGCTATACTCCACGGTCAGGAAAAATCCTGCCCAGGAACCAAAATGTTTTTTGAAGCCAAATTTTTTTTTTTTAAACCAAATGCAAAAACGGACACCAGGATGAGATTAAGGATGAAATTCCATGTCTAAAAATGGTGTTGCTTCAACTTTTTAAAAATCAAGCCTTTTTGGTGCCAGGAGAAGAAAAGGCTTTACTCCACGGTCAGGAAAAATCCTGCCCAGGAACCAAAATGTTTTTTGAAGCCAATTTTTTTTTTTGAAACCAAATACAAAAACGGACACCAGGATGAGATTAAGGATGAAATTCCATTTCTAAAAATGGTGTTGCTTCAACTTTTTAAAAATCAAGCCTTTTTGGTGCCAGGAGAAGAAAAGGCTTTACTCCACGGTCAGGAAAAATCCTGCCCAGGAACCAAAATGTTTTTTGAAGCCAAATGTTTTTTTTGAAACCAAATGCAAAAACGGACACCAGGATGAGATTAAGGATGAAATTCCATGTCTAAAAATGGTGTTGCTTCAACTTTTTAAAAATCAAGCCTTTTTGGTGCCAGGAGAAGAAAAGGCTATACTCCACGGTCAGGAGAAATCCTGCCCAGGAACCAAAATGTTTTTTGAAGCCAAATTTTTTTTTTTGAAACCAAATGCAAAAACGGACACCAGGATGAGATTAAGGATGAAATTCCATGTCTAAAAATGGTGTTGCTTCAACTTTTTAAAAATCAAGCCTTTTTGGTGCCAGGAGAAGAAAAGGCTTTACTCCACGGTCAGGAAAAATCCTGCCCAGGAACCAAAATGTTTTTTGAAGCCAATTTTTTTTTTTGAAACCAAATACAAAAACGGACACCAGGATGAGTTTCCTGATGAAATTCCATGTCTAAAAATGGTGTTGCTTCAACTTTTTAAAAATCAAGCCTTTTTGGTGCCAGGAGAAGAAAAGGCTTTACTCCACGGTCAGGAAAAATCCTGCCCAGGAACCAAAATGTTTTTTGAAGCCAAATTTCTTTTTTGAAACCAAATGCAAAAACGGACACCAGGATGAGTTTCAGGATGAAATTCCATGTCTAAAAATGGTGTTGCTTCAACTTTTTAAAAATCAAGCCTTTTTGGTGCCAGGAGAAGAAAAGGCTATACTCCACGGTCAGGAAAAATCCTGCCCAGGAACCAAAATGTTTTTTGAAGCCAAATTTTTTTTTTGAAACCAAATGCAAAAACGGACACCAGGATGAGTTTCAGGATGAAATTCCATGTCTAAAAATGGTGTTGCTTCAACTTTTTAAAAATCAAGCCTTTTTGGTGCCAGGAGAAGAAAAGGCTATACTCCACGGTCAGGAAAAATCCTGCCCAGGAACCAAAATGTTTTTTGAAGCCAAATTTTTTTTTTGAAACCAAATGCAAAAACGGACACCAGGATGAGTTTCCTGATGAAATTCCATGTCTAAAAATGGTGTTGCTTCAACTTTTTAAAAATCAAGCCTTTTTGGTGCCAGGAGAAGAAAAGGCTTTACTCCACGGTCAGGAAAAATCCTGCCCAGGAACCAAAATGTTTTTTGAAGCCAAATTTTTTTTTTGAAACCAAATGCAAAAACGGACACCAGGATGAGTTTCAGGATGAAATTCCATGTCTAAAAATGGTGTTGCTTCAACTTTTTAAAAATCAAGCCTTTTTGGTGCCAGGAGAAGAAAAGGCTATACTCCACGGTCAGGAAAAATCCTGCCCAGGAACCAAAATCTTTTTTGAAGCCAAATTTTTTTTTTGAAACCAAATGCAAAAACGGACACCAGGATGAGATTAAGGATGAAATTCCATGTCTAAAAATGGTGTTGCTTCAACTTTTTAAAAATCAAGCCTTTTTGGTGCCAGGAGAAGAAAAGGCTATACTCCACGGTTAGGAAAAATCCTGCCCAGGAACCAAAATGTTTTTTGAAGCCAAATTTTTTTTTTGAAACCAAATGCAAAAACGGACACCAGGATGAGTTTCCTGATGAAATTCCATGTCTAAAAATGGTGTTGCTTCAACTTTTTAAAAATCAAGCCTTTTTGGTGCCAGGAGAAGAAAAGGCTTTACTCCACGGTCAGGAAAAATCCTGCCCAGGAACCAAAATGTTTTTTGAAGCCAAATTTTTTTTTTGAAACCAAATGCAAAAACGGACACCAGGATGAGTTTCAGGATGAAATTCCATGTCTAAAAATGGTGTTGCTTCAACTTTTTAAAAATCAAGCCTTTTTGGTGCCAGGAGAAGAAAAGGCTATACTCCACGGTCAGGAAAAATCCTGCCCAGGAACCAAAATCTTTTTTGAAGCCAAATTTTTTTTTTGAAACCAAATGCAAAAACGGACACCAGGATGAGATTAAGGATGAAATTCCATGTCTAAAAATGGTGTTGCTTCAACTTTTTAAAAATCAAGCCTTTTTGGTGCCAGGAGAAGAAAAGGCTTTACTCCACGGTCAGGAAAAATCCTGCCCAGGAACCAAAATGTTTTCTGAAGCCAAATTTTTTTTTTGAAACCAAATGCAAAAACGGACACCAGGATGAGATTAAGGATGAAATTCCATGTCTAAAAATGGTGTTGCTTCAACTTTTTAAAAATCAAGCCTTTTTGGTGCCAGGAGAAGAAAAGGCTTTACTCCACGGTCAGGAAAAATCCTGCCCAGGAACCAAAATGTTTTTTGAAGCCAAATTTTTTTTTTGAAACCAAATGCAAAAACGGACACCAGGATGAGTTTCCTGATGAAATTCCATTTCAAAAAATGGTGTTGCTTCAACTTTTTAAAAATCAAGCCTTTTTGGTGCCAGGAGAAGAAAAGGCTTTACTCCACGGTCAGGAAAAATCCTGCCCAGGAACCAAAATGTTTTTTGAAGCCAAATTTTTTTTTTGAAACCAAATACAAAAACGGACACCAGGATGAGTTTCAGGATGAAATTCCATGTCTAAAAATGGTGTTGCTTCAACTTTTTAAAAATCAAGCCTTTTTGGTGCCAGGAGAAGAAAAGGCTTTACTCCACGGTCAGGAAAAATCCTGCCCAGGAACCAAAATGTTTTTTGAAGCCAATTTTTTTTTTTTGAAACCAAATACAAAAACGGACACCAGGATGAGATTAAGTATGAAATTCCATGTCTAAAAATGGTGTTGCTTCAACTTTTTAAAAATCAAGCCTTTTTGGTGCCAGGAGAAGAAAAGGCTTTACTCCACGGTCAGGAAAAATCCTGCCCAGGAACCAAAATGTTTTTTGAAGCCAAATGTTTTTTTTTTAAACCAAATGCAAAAACGGACACCAGGATGAGATTAAGGATGAAATTCCATGTCTAAAAATGGTGTTGCTTCAACTTTTTAAAAATCAAGCCTTTTTGGTGCCAGGAGAAGAAAAGGCTATACTCCACGGTCAGGAAAAATCCTGCCCAGGAACCAAAATGTTTTTTGAAGCCAAATTTTTTTTTTTGAAACCAAATGCAAAAACGGACACCAGGATGAGATTAAGGATGAAATTCCATGTCTAAAAATGGTGTTGCTTCAACTTTTTAAAAATCAAGCCTTTTTGGTGCCAGGAGAAGAAAAGGCTATACTCCACGGTCAGGAAAAATCCTGCCCAGGAACCAAAATGTTTTTTGAAGCCAAATTTTTTTTTTTTAAACCAAATGCAAAAACGGACACCAGGATGAGATTAAGGATGAAATTCCATGTCTAAAAATGGTGTTGCTTCAACTTTTTAAAAATCAAGCCTTTTTGGTGCCAGGAGAAGAAAAGGCTATACTCCACGGTCAGGAAAAATCCTGCCCAGGAACCAAAATGTTTTTTGAAGCCAAATTTTTTTTTTGAAACCAAATGCAAAAACGGACACCAGGATGAGTTTCAGGATGAAATTCCATGTCTAAAAATGGTGTTGCTTCAACTTTTTAAAAATCAAGCCTTTTTGGTGCCAGGAGAAGAAAAGGCTTTACTCCACGGTCAGGAAAAATCCTGCCCAGGAACCAAAATGTTTTTTGAAGCCAAATTTTTTTTTTGAAACCAAATGCAAAAACGGACACCAGGATGAGTTTCAGGATGAAATTCCATGTCTAAAAATGGTGTTGCTTCAACTTTTTAAAAATCAAGCCTTTTTGGTGCCAGGAGAAGAAAAGGCTTTACTCCACGGTCAGGAAAAATCCTGCCCAGGAACCAAAATGTTTTTTGAAGCCAAATTTTTTTTTTGAAACCAAATGCAAAAACGGACACCAGGATGAGTTTCCTGATGAAATTCCATGTCTAAAAATGGTGTTGCTTCAACTTTTTAAAAATCAAGCCTTTTCGGTGCCAGGAGAAGAAAAGGCTTTACTCCACGGTCAGGAAAAATCCTGCCCAGGAACCAAAATGTTTTTTGAAGCCAAATTTTTTTTTTTGAAACCAAATGCAAAAACGGACACCAGGATGAGATTAAGGATGAAATTCCATGTCTAAAAATGGTGTTGCTTCAACTTTTTAAAAATCAAGCCTTTTTGGTGCCAGGAGAAGAAAAGGCTTTACTCCACGGTCAGGAAAAATCCTGCCCAGGAACCAAAATGTTTTTTGAAGCCAATTTTTTTTTTTGAAACCAAATACAAAAACGGACACCAGGATGAGATTAAGGATGAAATTCCATGTCTAAAAATGGTGTTGCTTCAGCTTTTTAAAAATCAAGCCTTTTTGGTGCTAGGAGAAGAAAAGGCTTTACTCCACGGTCAGGAAAAATCCTGCCCAGGAACCAAAATGTTTTTTGAAGCCAAATGTTTTTTTTTGAAACCAAATGCAAAAACGGACACCAGGATGAGATTAAGGATGAAATTCCATGTCTAAAAATGGTGTTGCTTCAACTTTTTAAAAATCAAGCCTTTTTGGTGCCAGGAGAAGAAAAGGCTATACTCCACGGTCAGGAAAAATCCTGCCCAGGAACCAAAATGTTTTTTGAAGCCAAATTTTTTTTTTTGAAACCAAATGCAAAAACGGACACCAGGATGAGATTAAGGATGAAATTCCATGTCTAAAAATGGTGTTGCTTCAACTTTTTAAAAATCAAGCCTTTTTGGTGCCAGGAGAAGAAAAGGCTTTACTCCACGGTCAGGAAAAATCCTGCCCAGGAACCAAAATGTTTTTTGAAGCCAAATGTTTTTTTTGAAACCAAATGCAAAAACGGACACCAGGATGAGATTAAGGATGAAATTCCATGTCTAAAAATGGTGTTGCTTCAACTTTTTAAAAATCAAGCCTTTTTGGTGCCAGGAGAAGAAAAGGCTATACTCCACGGTCAGGAAAAATCCTGCCCAGGAACCAAAATGTTTTTTGAAGCCAAATTTTTTTTTTTTAAACCAAATGCAAAAACGGACACCAGGATGAGATTAAGGATGAAATTCCATGTCTAAAAATGGTGTTGCTTCAACTTTTTAAAAATCAAGCCTTTTTGGTGCCAGGAGAAGAAAAGGCTTTACTCCACGGTCAGGAAAAATCCTGCCCAGGAACCAAAATGTTTTTTGAAGCCAATTTTTTTTTTTGAAACCAAATACAAAAACGGACACCAGGATGAGATTAAGGATGAAATTCCATGTCTAAAAATGGTGTTGCTTCAACTTTTTAAAAATCAAGCCTTTTTGGTGCCAGGAGAAGAAAAGGCTTTACTCCACGGTCAGGAAAAATCCTGCCCAGGAACCAAAATGTTTTCTGAAGCCAAATGTTTTTTTTTTAAACCAAATGCAAAAACGGACACCAGGATGAGATTAAGGATGAAATTCCATGTCTAAAAATGGTGTTGCTTCAACTTTTTAAAAATCAAGCCTTTTTGGTGCCAGGAGAAGAAAAGGCTATACTCCACGGTCAGGAAAAATCCTGCCCAGGAACCAAAATGTTTTTTGAAGCCAAATTTTTTTTTTTGAAACCAAATGCAAAAACGGACACCAGGATGAGATTAAGGATGAAATTCCATGTCTAAAAATGGTGTTGCTTCAACTTTTTAAAAATCAAGCCTTTTTGGTGCCAGGAGAAGAAAAGGCTATACTCCACGGTCAGGAAAAATCCTGCCCAGGAACCAAAATGTTTTTTGAAGCCAAATTTTTTTTTTTGAAACCAAATGCAAAAACGGACACCAGGATGAGATTAAGGATGA
The DNA here is from genome assembly GCF_029215685.1 of Pituophis catenifer annectens. Classification (NCBI taxonomy): domain Eukaryota; kingdom Metazoa; phylum Chordata; class Lepidosauria; order Squamata; family Colubridae; genus Pituophis; species Pituophis catenifer. Next base: position 235,847 of record NW_027256914.1, on the reverse strand, counting down.
AATTCCATGTCTAAAAATGGTGTTGCTTCAACTTTTTAAAAATCAAGCCTTTTTGGTGCCAGGAGAAGAAAAGGCTTTACTCCACGGTCAGGAAAAATCCTGCCCAGGAACCAAAATGTTTTTTGAAGCCAAATGTTTTTTTTGAAACCAAATGCAAAAACGGACACCAGGATGAGATTAAGGATGAAATTCCATGTCTAAAAATGGTGTTGCTTCAACTTTTTAAAAATCAAGCCTTTTTGGTGCCAGGAGAAGAAAAGGCTATACTCCACGGTCAGGAAAAATCCTGCCCAGGAACCAAAATGTTTTTTGAAGCCAAATTTTTTTTTTTTAAACCAAATGCAAAAACGGACACCAGGATGAGATTAAGGATGAAATTCCATGTCTAAAAATGGTGTTGCTTCAACTTTTTAAAAATCAAGCCTTTTTGGTGCCAGGAGAAGAAAAGGCTTTACTCCACGGTCAGGAAAAATCCTGCCCAGGAACCAAAATGTTTTTTGAAGCCAATTTTTTTTTTTGAAACCAAATAAAAAAACGGACACCAGGATGAGATTAAGGATGAAATTCCATGTCTAAAAATGGTGTTGCTTCAACTTTTTAAAAATCAAGCCTTTTTGGTGCCAGGAGAAGAAAAGGCTTTACTCCACGGTCAGGAAAAATCCTGCCCAGGAACCAAAATGTTTTCTGAAGCCAAATGTTTTTTTTTTAAACCAAATGCAAAAACGGACACCAGGATGAGATTAAGGATGAAATTCCATGTCTAAAAATGGTGTTGCTTCAACTTTTTAAAAATCAAGCCTTTTTGGTGCCAGGACTAGAAAAGGCTATACTCCACGGTCAGGAAAAATCCTGCCCAGGAACCAAAATGTTTTTTGAAGCCAAATTTTTTTTTTTGAAACCAAATGCAAAAACGGACACCAGGATGAGATTAAGGATGAAATTCCATGTCTAAAAATGGTGTTGCTTCAACTTTTTAAAAATCAAGCCTTTTTGGTGCCAGGAGAAGAAAAGGCTTTACTCCACGGTCAGGAAAAATCCTGCCCAGGAACCAAAATGTTTTTTGAAGCCAAATGTTTTTTTTGAAACCAAATGCAAAAACGGACACCAGGATGAGATTAAGGATGAAATTCCATGTCTAAAAATGGTGTTGCTTCAACTTTTTAAAAATCAAGCCTTTTTGGTGCCAGGAGAAGAAAAGGCTATACTCCACGGTCAGGAAAAATCCTGCCCAGGAACCAAAATGTTTTTTGAAGCCAAATTTTTTTTTTTTAAACCAAATGCAAAAACGGACACCAGGATGAGATTAAGGATGAAATTCCATGTCTAAAAATGGTGTTGCTTCAACTTTTTAAAAATCAAGCCTTTTTGGTGCCAGGAGAAGAAAAGGCTATACTCCACGGTCAGGAAAAATCCTGCCCAGGAACCAAAATGTTTTTTGAAGCCAAATTTTTTTTTTGAAACCAAATGCAAAAACGGACACCAGGATGAGTTTCAGGATGAAATTCCATGTCTAAAAATGGTGTTGCTTCAACTTTTTAAAAATCAAGCCTTTTTGGTGCCAGGAGAAGAAAAGGCTTTACTCCACGGTCAGGAAAAATCCTGCCCAGGAACCAAAATGTTTTTTGAAGCCAAATTTTTTTTTTGAAACCAAATGCAAAAACGGACACCAGGATGAGTTTCAGGATGAAATTCCATGTCTAAAAATGGTGTTGCTTCAACTTTTTAAAAATCAAGCCTTTTTGGTGCCAGGAGAAGAAAAGGCTTTACTCCACGGTCAGGAAAAATCCTGCCCAGGAACCAAAATGTTTTTTGAAGCCAAATTTTTTTTTTGAAACCAAATGCAAAAACGGACACCAGGATGAGTTTCCTGATGAAATTCCATGTCTAAAAATGGTGTTGCTTCAACTTTTTAAAAATCAAGCCTTTTCGGTGCCAGGAGAAGAAAAGGCTTTACTCCACGGTCAGGAAAAATCCTGCCCAGGAACCAAAATGTTTTTTGAAGCCAAATTTTTTTTTTTGAAACCAAATGCAAAAACGGACACCAGGATGAGATTAAGGATGAAATTCCATGTCTAAAAATGGTGTTGCTTCAACTTTTTAAAAATCAAGCCTTTTTGGTGCCAGGAGAAGAAAAGGCTTTACTCCACGGTCAGGAAAAATCCTGCCCAGGAACCAAAATGTTTTTTGAAGCCAATTTTTTTTTTTGAAACCAAATACAAAAACGGACACCAGGATGAGATTAAGGATGAAATTCCATGTCTAAAAATGGTGTTGCTTCAACTTTTTAAAAATCAAGCCTTTTTGGTGCTAGGAGAAGAAAAGGCTTTACTCCACGGTCAGGAAAAATCCTGCCCAGGAACCAAAATGTTTTTTGAAGCCAAATGTTTTTTTTTGAAACCAAATGCAAAAACGGACACCAGGATGAGATTAAGGATGAAATTCCATGTCTAAAAATGGTGTTGCTTCAACTTTTTAAAAATCAAGCCTTTTTGGTGCCAGGAGAAGAAAAGGCTATACTCCACGGTCAGGAAAAATCCTGCCCAGGAACCAAAATGTTTTTTGAAGCCAAATTTTTTTTTTTGAAACCAAATGCAAAAACGGACACCAGGATGAGATTAAGGATGAAATTCCATGTCTAAAAATGGTGTTGCTTCAACTTTTTAAAAATCAAGCCTTTTTGGTGCCAGGAGAAGAAAAGGCTTTACTCCACGGTCAGGAAAAATCCTGCCCAGGAACCAAAATGTTTTTTGAAGCCAAATGTTTTTTTTTTAAACCAAATGCAAAAACGGACACCAGGATGAGATTAAGGATGAAATTCCATGTCTAAAAATGGTGTTGCTTCAACTTTTTAAAAATCAAGCCTTTTTGGTGCCAGGAGAAGAAAAGGCTTTACTCCACGGTCAGGAAAAATCCTGCCCAGGAACCAAAATGTTTTTTGAAGCCAATTTTTTTTTTTGAAACCAAATACAAAAACGGACACCAGGATGAGATTAAGGATGAAATTCCATGTCTAAAAATGGTGTTGCTTCAACTTTTTAAAAATCAAGCCTTTTTGGTGCCAGGAGAAGAAAAGGCTTTACTCCACGGTCAGGAAAAATCCTGCCCAGGAACCAAAATGTTTTTTGAAGCCAAATGTTTTTTTTGAAACCAAATGCAAAAACGGACACCAGGATGAGATTAAGGATGAAATTCCATGTCTAAAAATGGTGTTGCTTCAACTTTTTAAAAATCAAGCCTTTTTGGTGCCAGGAGAAGAAAAGGCTATACTCCACGGTCAGGAGAAATCCTGCCCAGGAACCAAAATGTTTTTTGAAGCCAAATTTTTTTTTTTGAAACCAAATGCAAAAACGGACACCAGGATGAGATTAAGGATGAAATTCCATGTCTAAAAATGGTGTTGCTTCAACTTTTTAAAAATCAAGCCTTTTTGGTGCCAGGAGAAGAAAAGGCTTTACTCCACGGTCAGGAAAAATCCTGCCCAGGAACCAAAATGTTTTTTGAAGCCAAATTTTTTTTTTGAAACCAAATGCAAAAACGGACACCAGGATGAGTTTCCTGATGAAATTCCATTTCAAAAAATGGTGTTGCTTCAACTTTTTAAAAATCAAGCCTTTTTGGTGCCAGGAGAAGAAAAGGCTATACTCCACGGTCAGGAAAAATCCTGCCCAGGAACCAAAATGTTTTTTGAAGCCAAATGTTTTTTTTGAAACCAAATGCAAAAACGGACACCAGGATGAGATTAAGGATGAAATTCCATGTCTAAAAATGGTGTTGCTTCAACTTTTTAAAAATCAAGCCTTTTTGGTGCCAGGAGAAGAAAAGGCTATACTCCACGGTCAGGAAAAATCCTGCCCAGGAACCAAAATGTTTTTTGAAGCCAAATTTTTTTTTTTTAAACCAAATGCAAAAACGGACACCAGGATGAGATTAAGGATGAAATTCCATGTCTAAAAATGGTGTTGCTTCAACTTTTTAAAAATCAAGCCTTTTTGGTGCCAGGAGAAGAAAAGGCTTTACTCCACGGTCAGGAAAAATCCTGCCCAGGAACCAAAATGTTTTTTGAAGCCAATTTTTTTTTTTGAAACCAAATACAAAAACGGACACCAGGATGAGATTAAGGATGAAATTCCATGTCTAAAAATGGTGTTGCTTCAACTTTTTAAAAATCAAGCCTTTTTGGTGCCAGGAGAAGAAAAGGCTTTACTCCACGGTCAGGAAAAATCCTGCCCAGGAACCAAAATGTTTTTTGAAGCCAAATGTTTTTTTTGAAACCAAATGCAAAAACGGACACCAGGATGAGATTAAGGATGAAATTCCATGTCTAAAAATGGTGTTGCTTCAACTTTTTAAAAATCAAGCCTTTTTGGTGCCAGGAGAAGAAAAGGCTATACTCCACGGTCAGGAGAAATCCTGCCCAGGAACCAAAATGTTTTTTGAAGCCAAATTTTTTTTTTTGAAACCAAATGCAAAAACGGACACCAGGATGAGATTAAGGATGAAATTCCATGTCTAAAAATGGTGTTGCTTCAACTTTTTAAAAATCAAGCCTTTTTGGTGCCAGGAGAAGAAAAGGCTTTACTCCACGGTCAGGAAAAATCCTGCCCAGGAACCAAAATGTTTTTTGAAGCCAATTTTTTTTTTTGAAACCAAATACAAAAACGGACACCAGGATGAGTTTCCTGATGAAATTCCATGTCTAAAAATGGTGTTGCTTCAACTTTTTAAAAATCAAGCCTTTTTGGTGCCAGGAGAAGAAAAGGCTTTACTCCACGGTCAGGAAAAATCCTGCCCAGGAACCAAAATGTTTTTTGAAGCCAAATTTCTTTTTTGAAACCAAATGCAAAAACGGACACCAGGATGAGTTTCAGGATGAAATTCCATGTCTAAAAATGGTGTTGCTTCAACTTTTTAAAAATCAAGCCTTTTTGGTGCCAGGAGAAGAAAAGGCTATACTCCACGGTCAGGAAAAATCCTGCCCAGGAACCAAAATGTTTTTTGAAGCCAAATTTTTTTTTTGAAACCAAATGCAAAAACGGACACCAGGATGAGTTTCAGGATGAAATTCCATGTCTAAAAATGGTGTTGCTTCAACTTTTTAAAAATCAAGCCTTTTTGGTGCCAGGAGAAGAAAAGGCTATACTCCACGGTCAGGAAAAATCCTGCCCAGGAACCAAAATGTTTTTTGAAGCCAAATTTTTTTTTTGAAACCAAATGCAAAAACGGACACCAGGATGAGTTTCCTGATGAAATTCCATGTCTAAAAATGGTGTTGCTTCAACTTTTTAAAAATCAAGCCTTTTTGGTGCCAGGAGAAGAAAAGGCTTTACTCCACGGTCAGGAAAAATCCTGCCCAGGAACCAAAATGTTTTTTGAAGCCAAATTTTTTTTTTGAAACCAAATGCAAAAACGGACACCAGGATGAGTTTCAGGATGAAATTCCATGTCTAAAAATGGTGTTGCTTCAACTTTTTAAAAATCAAGCCTTTTTGGTGCCAGGAGAAGAAAAGGCTATACTCCACGGTCAGGAAAAATCCTGCCCAGGAACCAAAATGTTTTTTGAAGCCAAATTTTTTTTTGAAACCAAATACAAAAACGGACACCAGGATGAGTTTCAGGATGAAATTCCATGTCTAAAAATGGTGTTGCTTCAACTTTTTAAAAATCAAGCCTTTTTGGTGCCAGGAGAAGAAAAGGCTTTACTCCACGGTCAGGAAAAATCCTGCCCAGGAACCAAAATGTTTTTTGAAGCCAAATGTTTCTTTTTGAAACCAAATGCAAAAACGGACACCAGGATGAGATTAAGGATGAAATTCCATGTCTAAAAATGGTGTTGCTTCAACTTTTTAAAAATCAAGCCTTTTTGGTGCCAGGAGAAGAAAAGGCTATACTCCACGGTCAGGAAAAATCCTGCCCAGGAACCAAAATGTTTTTTGAAGCCAAATTTTTTTTTTTGAAACCAAATGCAAAAACGGACACCAGGATGAGATTAAGGATGAAATTCCATGTCTAAAAATGGTGTTGCTTCAACTTTTTAAAAATCAAGCCTTTTTGGTGCCAGGAGAAGAAAAGGCTTTACTCCACGGTCAGGAAAAATCCTGCCCAGGAACCAAAATGTTTTTTGAAGCCAAATGTTTTTTTTTTAAACCAAATGCAAAAACGGACACCAGGATGAGATTAAGGATGAAATTCCATGTCTAAAAATGGTGTTGCTTCAACTTTTTAAAAATCAAGCCTTTTTGGTGCCAGGAGAAGAAAAGGCTTTACTCCACGGTCAGGAAAAATCCTGCCCAGGAACCAAAATGTTTTTTGAAGCCAATTTTTTTTTTTGAAACCAAATACAAAAACGGACACCAGGATGAGATTAAGGATGAAATTCCATGTCTAAAAATGGTGTTGCTTCAACTTTTTAAAAATCAAGCCTTTTTGGTGCCAGGAGAAGAAAAGGCTTTACTCCACGGTCAGGAAAAATCCTGCCCAGGAACCAAAATGTTTTTTGAAGCCAAATGTTTTTTTTGAAACCAAATGCAAAAACGGACACCAGGATGAGATTAAGGATGAAATTCCATGTCTAAAAATGGTGTTGCTTCAACTTTTTAAAAATCAAGCCTTTTTGGTGCCAGGAGAAGAAAAGGCTATACTCCACGGTCAGGAGAAATCCTGCCCAGGAACCAAAATGTTTTTTGAAGCCAAATTTTTTTTTTTGAAACCAAATGCAAAAACGGACACCAGGATGAGATTAAGGATGAAATTCCATGTCTAAAAATGGTGTTGCTTCAACTTTTTAAAAATCAAGCCTTTTTGGTGCCAGGAGAAGAAAAGGCTTTACTCCACGGTCAGGAAAAATCCTGCCCAGGAACCAAAATGTTTTTTGAAGCCAAATTTTTTTTTTGAAACCAAATGCAAAAACGGACACCAGGATGAGTTTCCTGATGAAATTCCATTTCAAAAAATGGTGTTGCTTCAACTTTTTAAAAATCAAGCCTTTTTGGTGCCAGGAGAAGAAAAGGCTATACTCCACGGTCAGGAAAAATCCTGCCCAGGAACCAAAATGTTTTTTGAAGCCAAATGTTTTTTTTGAAACCAAATGCAAAAACGGACACCAGGATGAGATTAAGGATGAAATTCCATGTCTAAAAATGGTGTTGCTTCAACTTTTTAAAAATCAAGCCTTTTTGGTGCCAGGAGAAGAAAAGGCTATACTCCACGGTCAGGAAAAATCCTGCCCAGGAACCAAAATGTTTTTTGAAGCCAAATTTTTTTTTTTTAAACCAAATGCAAAAACGGACACCAGGATGAGATTAAGGATGAAATTCCATGTCTAAAAATGGTGTTGCTTCAACTTTTTAAAAATCAAGCCTTTTTGGTGCCAGGAGAAGAAAAGGCTTTACTCCACGGTCAGGAAAAATCCTGCCCAGGAACCAAAATGTTTTTTGAAGCCAATTTTTTTTTTTGAAACCAAATACAAAAACGGACACCAGGATGAGATTAAGGATGAAATTCCATGTCTAAAAATGGTGTTGCTTCAACTTTTTAAAAATCAAGCCTTTTTGGTGCCAGGAGAAGAAAAGGCTTTACTCCACGGTCAGGAAAAATCCTGCCCAGGAACCAAAATGTTTTTTGAAGCCAAATGTTTTTTTTGAAACCAAATGCAAAAACGGACACCAGGATGAGATTAAGGATGAAATTCCATGTCTAAAAATGGTGTTGCTTCAACTTTTTAAAAATCAAGCCTTTTTGGTGCCAGGAGAAGAAAAGGCTATACTCCACGGTCAGGAGAAATCCTGCCCAGGAACCAAAATGTTTTTTGAAGCCAAATTTTTTTTTTTGAAACCAAATGCAAAAACGGACACCAGGATGAGATTAAGGATGAAATTCCATGTCTAAAAATGGTGTTGCTTCAACTTTTTAAAAATCAAGCCTTTTTGGTGCCAGGAGAAGAAAAGGCTTTACTCCACGGTCAGGAAAAATCCTGCCCAGGAACCAAAATGTTTTTTGAAGCCAATTTTTTTTTTTGAAACCAAATACAAAAACGGACACCAGGATGAGTTTCCTGATGAAATTCCATGTCTAAAAATGGTGTTGCTTCAACTTTTTAAAAATCAAGCCTTTTTGGTGCCAGGAGAAGAAAAGGCTTTACTCCACGGTCAGGAAAAATCCTGCCCAGGAACCAAAATGTTTTTTGAAGCCAAATTTCTTTTTTGAAACCAAATGCAAAAACGGACACCAGGATGAGTTTCAGGATGAAATTCCATGTCTAAAAATGGTGTTGCTTCAACTTTTTAAAAATCAAGCCTTTTTGGTGCCAGGAGAAGAAAAGGCTATACTCCACGGTCAGGAAAAATCCTGCCCAGGAACCAAAATGTTTTTTGAAGCCAAATTTTTTTTTTGAAACCAAATGCAAAAACGGACACCAGGATGAGTTTCAGGATGAAATTCCATGTCTAAAAATGGTGTTGCTTCAACTTTTTAAAAATCAAGCCTTTTTGGTGCCAGGAGAAGAAAAGGCTATACTCCACGGTCAGGAAAAATCCTGCCCAGGAACCAAAATGTTTTTTGAAGCCAAATTTTTTTTTTGAAACCAAATGCAAAAACGGACACCAGGATGAGTTTCCTGATGAAATTCCATGTCTAAAAATGGTGTTGCTTCAACTTTTTAAAAATCAAGCCTTTTTGGTGCCAGGAGAAGAAAAGGCTTTACTCCACGGTCAGGAAAAATCCTGCCCAGGAACCAAAATGTTTTTTGAAGCCAAATTTTTTTTTTGAAACCAAATGCAAAAACGGACACCAGGATGAGTTTCAGGATGAAATTCCATGTCTAAAAATGGTGTTGCTTCAACTTTTTAAAAATCAAGCCTTTTTGGTGCCAGGAGAAGAAAAGGCTATACTCCACGGTCAGGAAAAATCCTGCCCAGGAACCAAAATGTTTTTTGAAGCCAAATTTTTTTTTTGAAACCAAATACAAAAACGGACACCAGGATGAGTTTCAGGATGAAATTCCATGTCTAAAAATGGTGTTGCTTCAACTTTTTAAAAATCAAGCCTTTTTGGTGCCAGGAGAAGAAAAGGCTATACTCCACGGTCAGGAAAAATCCTGCCCAGGAACCAAAATGTTTTTTGAAGCCAAATTTTTTTTTTGAAACCAAATACAAAAACGGACACCAGGATGAGTTTCCTGATGAAATTCCATGTCTAAAAATGGTGTTGCTTCAACTTTTTAGAAATCAAGCCTTTTTGGTGCCAGGAGAAGAAAAGGCTTTACTCCACGGTCAGGAAAAATCCTGCCCAGGAACCAAAATGTTTTTTGAAGCCAAATTTTTTTTTTGAAACCAAATACAAAAACGGACACCAGGATGAGTTTCAGGATGAAATTCCATGTCTAAAAATGGTGTTGCTTCAACTTTTTAAAAATCAAGCCTTTTTGGTGCCAGGAGAAGAAAAGGCTATACTCCACGGTCAGGAAAAATCCTGCCCAGGAACCAAAATGTTTTTTGAAGCCAAATTTTTTTTTTGAAACCAAATACAAAAACGGACACCAGGATGAGTTTCCTGATGAAATTCCATGTCTAAAAATGGTGTTGCTTCAACTTTTTAGAAATCAAGCCTTTTTGGTGCCAGGAGAAGAAAAGGCTTTACTCCACGGTCAGGAAAAATCCTGCCCAGGAACCAAAATGTTTTTTGAAGCCAAATTTTTTTTTTGAAACCAAATACAAAAACGGACACCAGGATGAGTTTCCTGATGAAATTCCATGTCTAAAAATGGTGTTGCTTCAACTTTTTAAAAATCAAGCCTTTTTGGTGCCAGGAGAAGAAAAGGCTTTACTCCACGGTCAGGAAAAATCCTGCCCAGGAACCAAAATGTTTTTTGAAGCCAAATTTTTTTTTTGAAACCAAATACAAAAACGGACACCAGGATGAGTTTCCTGATGAAATTCCATGTCTAAAAATGGTGTTGCTTCAACTTTTTAAAAATCAAGCCTTTTTGGTGCCAGGAGAAGAAAAGGCTTTACTCCACGGTCAGGAAAAATCCTGCCCAGGAACCAAAATGTTTTTTGAAGCCAAATTTTTTTTTGAAACCAAATACAAAAACGGACACCAGGATGAGTTTCAGGATGAAATTCCATGTCTAAAAATGGTGTTGCTTCAACTTTTTAAAAATCAAGCCTTTTTGGTGCCAGGAGAAGAAAAGGCTTTACTCCACGGTCAGGAAAAATCCTGCCCAGGAACCAAAATGTTTTTTGAAGCCAAATTTTTTTTTTGAAACCAAATACAAAAACGGACACCAGGATGAGTTTCCTGATGAAATTCCATGTCTAAAAATGGTGTTGCTTCAACTTTTTAAAAATCAAGCATTTTTGGTGCCAGGAGAAGAAAAGGCTTTACTCCACGGTCAGGAAAAATCCTGCCCAGGAACCAAAATGTTTTTTGAAGCCAAATTTTTTTTTTGAAACCAAATACAAAAACGGACACCAGGATGAGTTTCCTGATGAAATTCCATGTCTAAAAATGGTGTTGCTTCAACTTTTTAAAAATCAAGCCTTTTTGGTGCCAGGAGAAGAAAAGGCTTTACTCCACGGTCAGGAAAAATCCTGTCCAGGAACCAAAATGTTTTTTGAAGCCAATTTTTTTTTTTGAAACCAAATACAAAAACGGACACCAGGATGAGTTTCCTGATGAAATTCCATGTCTAAAAATGGTGTTGCTTCAACTTTTTAAAAATCAAGCCTTTTTGGTGCCAGGAGAAGAAAAGGCTTTACTCCACGGTCAGGAAAAATCCTGCCCAGGAACCAAAATATTTTTTGAAGCCAAATTTTTTTTTTGAAACCAAATGCAAAAACGGACACCAGGATGAGTTTCAGGATGAAATTCCATGTCTAAAAATGGTGTTGCTTCAACTTTTTAAAAATCAAGCCTTTTTGGTGCCAGGAGAAGAAAAGGCTTTACTCCACGGTCAGGAAAAATCCTGCCCAGGAACCAAAATGTTTTTTGAAGCCAATTTTTTTTTTTGAAACCAAATGCAAAAACGGACACCAGGATGAGTTTCAGGATGAAATTCCATGTCTAAAAATGGTGTTGCTTCAACTTTTTAAAAATCAAGCCTTTTTGGTGCCAGGAGAAGAAAAGGCTATACTCCACGGTCAGGAAAAATCCTGCCCAGGAACCAAAATGTTTTTTGAAGCCAAATTTTTTTTTTGAAACCAAATGCAAAAACGGACACCAGGATGAGTTTCAGGATGAAATTCCATGTCTAAAAATGGTGTTGCTTCAACTTTTTAAAAATCAAGCCTTTTTGGTGCCAGGAGAAGAAAAGGCTATACTCCACGGTCAGGAAAAATCCTGCCCAGGAACCAAAATGTTTTTTGAAGCCAAATTTTTTTTTGAAACCAAATACAAAAACGGACACCAGGATGAGTTTCAGGATGAAATTCCATGTCTAAAAATGGTGTTGCTTCAACTTTTTAAAAATCAAGCCTTTTTGGTGCCAGGAGAAGAAAAGGCTATACTCCACGGTCAGGAAAAATCCTGCCCAGGAACCAAAATGTTTTTTGAAGCCAAATTTTTTTTTTGAAACCAAATGCAAAAACGGACACCAGGATGAGTTTCAGGATGAAATTCCATGTCTAAAAATGGTGTTGCTTCAACTTTTTAAAAATCAAGCCTTTTTGGTGCCAGGAGAAGAAAAGGCTTTACTCCACGGTCAGGAAAAATCCTGCCCAGGAACCAAAATGTTTTTTGAAGCCAATTTTTTTTTTTTGAAACCAAATGCAAAAACGGACACCAGGATGAGTTTCCTGATGAAATTCCATGTCTAAAAATGGTGTTCCTTCAACTTTTTAAAAATCAAGCCTTTTTGGTGCAAGGAGAAGAAAAGGCTATACTCCACGGTCAGGAAAAATCCTGCCCAGGAACCAAAATGTTTTTTGAAGCCAAATTTTTTTTTTGAAACCAAATACAAAAACGGACACCAGGATGAGTTTCAGGATGAAATTCCATGTCTAAAAATGGTGTTGCTTCAACTTTTTAAAAATCAAGCCTTTTTGGTGCCAGGAGAAGAAAAGGCTATACTCCACGGTCAGGAAAAATCCTGCCCAGGAACCAAAATGTTTTTTGAAGCCAAATTTTTTTTTTGAAACCAAATGCAAAAACGGACACCAGGATGAGTTTCAGGATGAAATTCCATGTCTAAAAATGGTGTTGCTTCAACTTTTTAAAAATCAAGCCTTTTTGGTGCCAGGAGAAGAAAAGGCTTTACTCCACGGTCAGGAAAAATCCTGCCCAGGAACCAAAATGTTTTTTGAAGCCAATTTTTTTTTTTGAAACCAAATGCAAAAACGGACACCAGGATGAGTTTCAGCATGAAATTCCATGTCTAAAAATGGTGTTGCTTCAACTTTTTAAAAATCAAGCCTTTTTGGTGCCAGGAGAAGAAAAGGCTTTACTCCACGGTCAGGAAAAATCCTGCCCAGCAACCAAAATGTTTTTTGAAGCCAAATTTTTTTTTGAAACCAAATACAAAAACGGACACCAGGATGAGTTTCAGGATGAAATTCCATGTCTAAAAATGGTGTTGCTTCAACTTTTTAAAAATCAAGCCTTTTTGGTGCAAGGAGAAGAAAAGGCTATACTCCACGGTCAGGAAAAATCCTGCCCAGGAACCAAAATGTTTTTTGAAGCCAAATTTTTTTTTTGAAACCAAATGCAAAAACGGACACCAGGATGAGTTTCAGGATGAAATTCCATGTCTAAAAATGGTGTTGCTTCAACTTTTTATAAATCAAGCCTTTTTGGTGCAAGGAGAAGAAAAGGCTATACTCCACGGTCAGGAAAAATCCTGCCCAGGAACCAAAATGTTTTTTGAAGCCAAATTTTTTTTTTGAAACCAAATACAAAAACGGACACCAGGATGAGTTTCAGGATGAAATTCCATGTCTAAAAATGGTGTTGCTTCCACTTTTTAAAAATCAAGCCTTTTTGGTGCCAGGAGAAGAAAAGGCTATACTCCACGGTCAGGAAAAATCCTGCCCAGGAACCAAAATGTTTTTTGAAGCCAAATTTTTTTTTGAAACCAAATACAAAAACGGACACCAGGATGAGTTTCAGGATGAAATTCCATGTCTAAAAATGGTGTTGCTTCAACTTTTTAAAAATCAAGCCTTTTTGGTGCCAGGAGAAGAAAAGGCTATACTCCACGGTCAGGAAAAATCCTGCCCAGGAACCAAAATGTTTTTTGAAGCCAAATTTTTTTTTTGAAACCAAATACAAAAACGGACACCAGGATGAGTTTCAGGATGAAATTCCATGTCTAAAAATGGTGTTGCTTCAACTTTTTAAAAATCAAGCCTTTTTGGTGCCAGGAGAAGAAAAGGCTATACTCCACGGTCAGGAAAAATCCTGCCCAGGAACCAAAATGTTTTTTGAAGCCAAATTTTTTTTTTGAAACCAAATACAAAAACGGACACCAGGATGAGTTTCCTGATGAAATTCCATGTCTAAAAATGGTGTTGCTTCAACTTTTTAGAAATCAAGCCTTTTTGGTGCCTCCACGGTCAGGAAAAATCCTGCCCTGGAACCAAAATGTTTTTTGAAGCCAAATTTTTTTTTTGAAACCAAATACAAAAACGGACACCAGGATGAGTTTCAGGATGAAATTCCATGTCTAAAAATGGTGTTGCTTCAACTTTTTAAAAATCAAGCCTTTTTGGTGCCAGGAGAAGAAAAGGCTATACTCCACGGTCAGGAAAAATCCTGCCCAGGAACCAAAATGTTTTTTGAAGCCAAATTTTTTTTTTGAAACCAAATACAAAAACGGACACCAGGATGAGTTTCCTGATGAAATTCCATGTCTAAAAATGGTGTTGCTTCAACTTTTTAGAAATCAAGCCTTTTTGGTGCCAGGAGAAGAAAAGGCTTTACTCCACGGTCAGGAAAAATCCTGCCCAGGAACCAAAATGTTTTTTGAAGCCAAATTTTTTTTTTGAAACCAAATACAAAAACGGACACCAGGATGAGTTTCCTGATGAAATTCCATGTCTAAAAATGGTGTTGCTTCAACTTTTTAAAAATCAAGCCTTTTTGGTGCCAGGAGAAGAAAAGGCTTTACTCCACGGTCAGGAAAAATCCTGCCCAGGAACCAAAATGTTTTTTGAAGCCAAATTTTTTTTTTGAAACCAAATACAAAAACGGACACCAGGATGAGTTTCCTGATGAAATTCCATGTCTAAAAATGGTGTTGCTTCAACTTTTTAAAAATCAAGCCTTTTTGGTGCCAGGAGAAGAAAAGGCTTTACTCCACGGTCAGGAAAAATCCTGCCCAGGAACCAAAATGTTTTTTGAAGCCAAATTTTTTTTTGAAACCAAATACAAAAACGGACACCAGGATGAGTTTCAGGATGAAATTCCATGTCTAAAAATGGTGTTGCTTCAACTTTTTAAAAATCAAGCCTTTTTGGTGCCAGGAGAAGAAAAGGCTTTACTCCACGGTCAGGAAAAATCCTGCCCAGGAACCAAAATGTTTTTTGAAGCCAAATTTTTTTTTTGAAACCAAATACAAAAACGGACACCAGGATGAGTTTCCTGATGAAATTCCATGTCTAAAAATGGTGTTGCTTCAACTTTTTAAAAATCAAGCATTTTTGGTGCCAGGAGAAGAAAAGGCTTTACTCCACGGTCAGGAAAAATCCTGCCCAGGAACCAAAATGTTTTTTGAAGCCAAATTTTTTTTTTGAAACCAAATACAAAAACGGACACCAGGATGAGTTTCCTGATGAAATTCCATGTCTAAAAATGGTGTTGCTTCAACTTTTTAAAAATCAAGCCTTTTTGGTGCCAGGAGAAGAAAAGGCTTTACTCCACGGTCAGGAAAAATCCTGTCCAGGAACCAAAATGTTTTTTGAAGCCAATTTTTTTTTTTGAAACCAAATACAAAAACGGACACCAGGATGAGTTTCCTGATGAAATTCCATGTCTAAAAATGGTGTTGCTTCAACTTTTTAAAAATCAAGCCTTTTTGGTGCCAGGAGAAGAAAAGGCTTTACTCCACGGTCAGGAAAAATCCTGCCCAGGAACCAAAATATTTTTTGAAGCCAAATTTTTTTTTTGAAACCAAATGCAAAAACGGACACCAGGATGAGTTTCAGGATGAAATTCCATGTCTAAAAATGGTGTTGCTTCAACTTTTTAAAAATCAAGCCTTTTTGGTGCCAGGAGAAGAAAAGGCTTTACTCCACGGTCAGGAAAAATCCTGCCCAGGAACCAAAATGTTTTTTGAAGCCAATTTTTTTTTTTGAAACCAAATGCAAAAACGGACACCAGGATGAGTTTCAGGATGAAATTCCATGTCTAAAAATGGTGTTGCTTCAACTTTTTAAAAATCAAGCCTTTTTGGTGCCAGGAGAAGAAAAGGCTATACTCCACGGTCAGGAAAAATCCTGCCCAGGAACCAAAATGTTTTTTGAAGCCAAATTTTTTTTTTGAAACCAAATGCAAAAACGGAGACCAGGATGAGATTAAGGATGAAATTCCATGTCTAAAAATGGTGTTGCTTCAACTTTTTAAAAATCAAGCCTTTTTGGTGCCAGGAGAAGAAAAGGCTTTACTCCACGGTCAGGAAAAATCCTGCCCAGGAACCAAAATGTTTTTTGAAGCCAAATTTTTTTTTTGAAACCAAATGCAAAAACGGACACCAGGATGAGTTTCAGGATGAAATTCCATGTCTAAAAATGGTGTTGCTTCAACTTTTTAAAAATCAAGCCTTTTTGGTGCCAGGAGAAGAAAAGGCTATACTCCACGGTCAGGAAAAATCCTGCCCAGGAACCAAAATGTTTTTTGAAGCCAAATTTTTTTTTGAAACCAAATACAAAAACGGACACCAGGATGAGTTTCAGGATGAAATTCCATGTCTAAAAATGGTGTTGCTTCAACTTTTTAAAAATCAAGCCTTTTTGGTGCCAGGAGAAGAAAAGGCTATACTCCACGGTCAGGAAAAATCCTGCCCAGGAACCAAAATGTTTTTTGAAGCCAAATTTTTTTTTTGAAACCAAATGCAAAAACGGACACCAGGATGAGTTTCAGGATGAAATTCCATGTCTAAAAATGGTGTTGCTTCAACTTTTTAAAAATCAAGCCTTTTTGGTGCCAGGAGAAGAAAAGGCTTTACTCCACGGTCAGGAAAAATCCTGCCCAGGAACCAAAATGTTTTTTGAAGCCAATTTTTTTTTTTGGAAACCAAATGCAAAAACGGACACCAGGATGAGTTTCCTGATGAAATTCCATGTCTAAAAATGGTGTTCCTTCAACTTTTTAAAAATCAAGCCTTTTTGGTGCAAGGAGAAGAAAAGGCTATACTCCACGGTCAGGAAAAATCCTGCCCAGGAACCAAAATGTTTTTTGAAGCCAAAATTTTTTTTTGAAACCAAATACAAAAACGGACACCAGGATGAGTTTCAGGATGAAATTCCATGTCTAAAAATGGTGTTGCTTCAACTTTTTAAAAATCAAGCCTTTTTGGTGCCAGGAGAAGAAAAGGCTATACTCCACGGTCAGGAAAAATCCTGCCCAGGAACCAAAATGTTTTTTGAAGCCAAATTTTTTTTTTGAAACCAAATGCAAAAACGGACACCAGGATGAGTTTCAGGATGAAATTCCATGTCTAAAAATGGTGTTGCTTCAACTTTTTAAAAATCAAGCCTTTTTGGTGCCAGGAGAAGAAAAGGCTTTACTCCACGGTCAGGAAAAATCCTGCCCAGGAACCAAAATGTTTTTTGAAGCCAAATTTTTTTTTTGAAACGAAATACAAAAACGGACACCAGGATGAGTTTCCTGATGAAATTCCATGTCTAAAAATGGTGTTGCTTCAACTTTTTAAAAATCAAGCCTTTTTGGTGCAAGGAGAAGAAAAGGCTATACTCCACGGTCGGGAAAAATCCTGCCCAGGAACCAAAATGTTTTTTGAAGCCAAATTTTTTTTTTGAAACCAAATGCAAAAACGGACACCAGGATGAGTTTCAGGATGAAATTCCATGTCTAAAAATGGTGTTGCTTCAACTTTTTAAAAATCAAGACTTTTTGGTGCCAGGAGAAGAAAAGGCTTTACTCCACGGTCAGGAAAAATCCTGCCCAGGAACCAAAATGTTTTTTGAAGCCAATTTTTTTTTTTGAAACCAAATGCAAAAACGGACACCAGGATGAGTTTCCTGATGAAATTCCATGTCTAAAAATGGTGTTGCTTCAACTTTTTAAAAATCAAGCCTTTTTGGTGCCAGGAGAAGAAAAGGCTATACTCCACGGTCAGGAAAAATCCTGCCCAGGAACCAAAATGTTTTTTGAAGCCAAATTTTTTTTTTGAAACCAAATGCAAAAACGGACACCAGGATGAGTTTCAGGATGAAATTCCATGTCTAAAAATGGTGTTGCTTCAACTTTTTAAAAATCAAGCCTTTTTGGTGCAAGGAGAAGAAAAGGCTATACTCCACGGTCGGGAAAAATCCTGCCCAGGAACCAAAATGTTTTTTGAAGCCAAATTTTTTTTTTGAAACCAAATGCAAAAACGGACACCAGGATGAGTTTCAGGATGAAATTCCATGTCTAAAAATGGTGTTGTTTCAGGATGAAATTCCAGGAGAAGAAAAGGCTTTACCAGGAAAAATCCTGCCCAGGAACCAAAATGTTTTTTGAAGCCAAATTTTTTTTTGAAACCAAATACAAAAACGGACACCAGGATGAGTTTCAGGATGAAATTCCATGTCTAAAAATGGTGTTGCTTCAACTTTTTAAAAATCAAGCCATTTTGGTGCCAGGAGAAGAAAAGGCTATACTCCACGGTCAGGAAAAATCCTGCCCAGGAACCAAAATGTTTTTTGAAGCCAATTTTTTTTTTTGAAACCAAATGCAAAAACGGACACCAGGATGAGTTTCAGGATGAAATTCCATGTCTAAAAATGGTGTTGCTTCAACTTTTTAAAAATCAAGCCTTTTTGGTGCAAGGAGAAGAAAAGGCTATATTCCACGGTCGGGAAAAATCCTGCCCAGGAACCAAAATGTTTTTTGAAGCCAAATTTTTTTTTTGAAACCAAATGCAAAAACGGACACCAGGATGAGTTTCAGGATGAAATTCCATGTCTAAAAATGGTGTTGCTTCAACTTTTTAAAAATCAAGCCTTTTTGGTGCCAGGAGAAGAAAAGGCTTTACTCCACGGTCAGGAAAAATCCTGCCCAGGAACCAAAATGTTTTTTGAAGCCAAATTTTTTTTTCAAACCAAATACAAAAATGGACACCAGGATGAGTTTCAGGATGAAATTCCATGTCTAAAAATGGTGTTGCTTCAACTTTTTAAAAATCAAGCCTTTTTGGTGCCAGGAGAAGAAAAGGCTATACTCCACGGTCAGGAAAAATCCTGCCCAGGAACCAAAAGGTTTTTTGAATCCAAATTTTTTTTTTGAAACCAAATGCAAAAACGGACACCAGGATGAGTTTCAGGATGAAATTCCATGTCTAAAAATGGTGTTGCTTCAACTTTTTAAAAATCAAGCCTTTTTGGTGCCAGGAGAAGAAAAGGCTTTACTCCACGGTCGGGAAAAATCCTGCCCAGGAACCAAAATGTTTTTTGAAGCCAAATTTTTGTTTTGAAACCAAATGCAAAAACGGACACCAGGATGAGTTTCCTGATGAAATTCCATGTCTAAAAATGGTGTTCCTTCAACTTTTTAAAAATCAAGCCTTTTTGGTGCCAGGAGAAGAAAAGGCTATACTCCACGGTCAGGAAAAATCCTGCCCAGGAACCAAAATGTTTTTTGAAGCCAAATTTTTTTTTTGAAACCAAATACAAAAACGGACACCAGGATGAGTTTCAGGATGAAATTCCATGTCTAAAAATGGTGTTGCTTCAACTTTTTAAAAATCAAGCCTTTTTGGTGCCAGGAGAAGAAAAGGCTATACTCCACGGTCAGGAAAAATCCTGCCCAGGAACCAAAATGTTTTTTGAAGCCAAATTTTTTTTTTGAAACCAAATGCAAAAACGGACACCAGGATGAGTTTCAGGATGAAATTCCATGTCTAAAAATGGTGTTGCTTCAACTTTTTAAAAATCAAGCCTTTTTGGTGCCAGGAGAAGAAAAGGCTTTACTCCACGGTCAGGAAAAATCCTGCCCAGGAACCAAAATGTTTTTTGAAGCCAAATTTTTTTTTGAAACCAAATACAAAAACGGACACCAGGATGAGTTTCAGGATGAAATTCCATGTCTAAAAATGGTGTTGCTTCAACTTTTTAAAAATCAAGCCTTTTTGGTGCCAGGAGAAGAAAAGGCTTTACTCCACGGTCAGGAAAAATCCTGCCCAGGAACCAAAATGTTTTTTGAAGCCAATTTTTTTTTTTGAAACCAAATGCAAAAACGGACACCAGGATGAGTTTCCTGATGAAATTCCATGTCTAAAAATGGTGTTCCTTCAACTTTTTAAAAATCAAGCCTTTTTGGTGCAAGGAGAAGAAAAGGCTATATTCCACGGTCGGGAAAAATCCTGCCCAGGAACCAAAATGTTTTTTGAAGCCAAATTTTTTTTTTGAAACCAAATGCAAAAACGGACACCAGGATGAGTTTCCTGATGAAATTCCATGTCTAAAAATGGTGTTGCTTCAACTTTTTAAAAATCAAGCCTTTTTGGTGCCAGGAGAAGAAAAGGCTATACTCCACGGTCAGGAAAAATCCTGCCCAGGAACCAAAATGTTTTTTGAAGCCAATTTTTTTTTTGAAACCAAATGCAAAAACGGACACCAGGATGAGTTTCCTGATGAAATTCCATGTCTAAAAATGGTGTTGCTTCAACTTTTTAAAAATCAAGCCTTTTTGGTGCCAGGAGAAGAAAAGGCTTTACTCCACGGTCAGGAAAAATCCTGCCCAGGAACCAAAATGTTTTTTGAAGCCAAATTTTTGTTTTGAAACCAAATACAAAAACGGACACCAGGATGAGTTTCCTGATGAAATTCCATGTCTAAAAATGGTGTTCCTTCAACTTTTTAAAAATCAAGCCTTTTTGGTGCAAGGAGAAGAAAAGGCTATATTCCACGGTCGGGAAAAATCCTGCCCAGGAACCAAAATGTTTTTTGAAGCCAAATTTTTTTTTTGAAACCAAATGCAAAAACGGACACCAGGATGAGTTTCAGGATGAAATTCCATGTCTAAAAATGGTGTTGCTTCAACTTTTTAAAAATCAAGCCTTTTTGGTGCCAGGAGAAGAAAAGGCTATACTCCACGGTCAGGAAAAATCCTGCCCAGGAACCAAAATGTTTTTTGAAGCCAAATTTTTTTTTTGAAACCAAATACAAAAACGGACACCAGGATGAGTTTCAGGATGAAATTCCATGTCTAAAAATGGTGTTCTTCAACTTTTTAAAAATCAAGCCTTTTTGGTGCCAGGAGAAGAAAAGGCTATACTCCACGGTCAGGAAAAATCCTGCCCAGGAACCAAAATGTTTTTTGAAGCCAAATTTTTTTTTTGAAACCAAATGCAAAAACGGACACCAGGATGAGTTTCAGGATGAAATTCCATGTCTAAAAATGGTGTTGCTTCAACTTTTTAAAAATCAAGCCTTTTTGGTGCCAGGAGAAGAAAAGGCTATACTCCACGGTCAGGAAAAATCCTGCCCAGGAACCAAAATGTTTTTTGAAGCCAAATTTTTTTTTGAAACCAAATACAAAAACGGACACCAGGATGAGTTTCAGGATGAAATTCCATGTCTAAAAATGGTGTTGCTTCAACTTTTTAAAAATCAAGCCTTTTTGGTGCCAGGAGAAGAAAAGGCTATACTCCACGGTCAGGAAAAATCCTGCCCAGGCACCAAAATGTTTTTTGAAGCCAAATTTTTTTTTTGAAACCAAATGCAAAAACGGACACCAGGATGAGTTTCAGGATGAAATTCCATGTCTAAAAATGGTGTTGCTTCAACTTTTTAAAAATCAAGCCTTTTTGGTGCCAGGAGAAGAAAAGGCTTTACTCCACGGTCAGGAAAAATCCTGCCCAGGAACCAAAATGTTTTTTGAAGCCAATTTTTTTTTTTGAAACCAAATGCAAAAACGGACACCAGGATGAGTTTCCTGATGAAATTCCATGTCTAAAAATGGTGTTCCTTCAACTTTTTAAAAATCAAGCCTTTTTGGTGCCAGGAGAAGAAAAGGCTATACTCCACGGTCAGGAAAAATCCTGCCCAGGAACCAAAATGTTTTTTGAAGCCAAATTTTTTTTTTGAAACCAAATGCAAAAACGGACACCAGGATGAGTTTCAGGATGAAATTCCATGTCTAAAAATGGTGTTGCTTCAACTTTTTAAAAATCAAGCCTTTTTGGTGCCAGGAGAAGAAAAGGCTATACTCCACGGTCAGGAAAAATCCTGCCCAGGAACCAAAATGTTTTTTGAAGCCAAATTTTTTTTTTGAAACCAAATGCAAAAACGGACACCAGGATGAGTTTCAGGATGAAATTCCATGTCTAAAAATGGTGTTGCTTCAACTTTTTAAAAATCAAGCCTTTTTGGTGCCAGGAGAAGAAAAGGCTATACTCCACGGTCAGGAAAAATCCTGCCCAGGAACCAAAATGTTTTTTGAAGCCAAATTTTTTTTTTGAAACCAAATGCAAAAACGGACACCAGGATGAGTTTCAGGATGAAATTCCATGTCTAAAAATGGTGTTGCTTCAACTTTTTAAAAATCAAGCCTTTTTGGTGCCAGGAGAAGAAAAGGCTATACTCCACGGTCAGGAAAAATCCTGCCCAGGAACCAAAATGTTTTTTGAAGCCAAATTTTTTTTTTGAAACCAAATGCAAAAACGGACACCAGGATGAGTTTCAGGATGAAATTCCATGTCTAAAAATGGTGTTGCTTCAACTTTTTAAAAATCAAGCCTTTTTGGTGCCAGGAGAAGAAAAGGCTATACTCCACGGTCAGGAAAAATCCTGCCCAGGAACCAAAATGTTTTTTGAAGCCAAATTTTTTTTTTGAAACCAAATGCAAAAACGGACACCAGGATGAGTTTCAGGATGAAATTCCATGTCTAAAAATGGTGTTGCTTCAACTTTTTAAAAATCAAGCCTTTTTGGTGCCAGGAGAAGAAAAGGCTATACTCCACGGTCAGGAAAAATCCTGCCCAGGAACCAAAATGTTTTTTGAAGCCAAATTTTTTTTTTGAAACCAAATGCAAAAACGGACACCAGGATGAGTTTCAGGATGAAATTCCATGTCTAAAAATGGTGTTGCTTCAACTTTTTAAAAATCAAGCCTTTTTGGTGCCAGGAGAAGAAAAGGCTATACTCCACGGTCAGGAAAAATCCTGCCCAGGAACCAAAATGTTTTTTGAAGCCAAATTTTTTTTTTGAAACCAAATGCAAAAACGGACACCAGGATGAGTTTCAGGATGAAATTCCATGTCTAAAAATGGTGTTGCTTCAACTTTTTAAAAATCAAGCCTTTTTGGTGCCAGGAGAAGAAAAGGCTATACTCCACGGTCAGGAAAAATCCTGCCCAGGAACCAAAATGTTTTTTGAAGCCAAATTTTTTTTTTGAAACCAAATGCAAAAACGGACACCAGGATGAGTTTCAGGATGAAATTCCATGTCTAAAAATGGTGTTGCTTCAACTTTTTAAAAATCAAGCCTTTTTGGTGCCAGGAGAAGAAAAGGCTATACTCCACGGTCAGGAAAAATCCTGCCCAGGAACCAAAATGTTTTTTGAAGCCAAATTTTTTTTTTGAAACCAAATGCAAAAACGGACACCAGGATGAGTTTCAGGATGAAATTCCATGTCTAAAAATGGTGTTGCTTCAACTTTTTAAAAATCAAGCCTTTTTGGTGCCAGGAGAAGAAAAGGCTTTACTCCACGGTCAGGAAAAATCTTGCCCAGGAACCAAAATGTTTTTTGAAGCCAATTTTTTTTTTTGAAACCAAATGCAAAAACGGACACCAGGATGAGTTTCCTGATGAAATTCCATGTCTAAAAATGGTGTTCCTTCAACTTTTTAAAAATCAAGCATTTTTGGTGCCAGGAGATGAAAAGGCTATACTCCACGGTCAGGAAAAATCCTGCCCAGGAACCAAAATGTTTTTTGAAGCCAAATTTTTTTTTGAAACCAAATACAAAAACGGACACCAGGATGAGTTTCAGGATGAAATTCCATGTCTAAAAATGGTGTTGCTTCAACTTTTTAAAAATCAAGCCTTTTTGGTGCCAGGAGAAGAAAAGGCTATACTCCACGGTCAGGAAAAATCCTGCCCAGGAACCAAAATGTTTTTTGAAGCCAAATTTTTTTTTTGAAACCAAATACAAAAACGGACACCAGGATGAGTTTCAGGATGAAATTCCATGTCTAAAAATGGTGTTGCTTCAACTTTTTAAAAATCAAGCCTTTTTGGTGCCAGGAGAAGAAAAGGCTTTACTCCACGGTCAGGAAAAATCCTGCCCAGGAACCAAAATGTTTTTTGAAGCCAATTTTTTTTTTTGAAACCAAATGCAAAAACGGACACCAGGATGAGTTTCAGGATGAAATTCCATGTCTAAAAATGGTGTTGCTTCAACTTTTTAAAAATCAAGACTTTTTGGTGCCAGGAGAAGAAAAGGCTTTACTCCACGGTCAGGAAAAATCCTGCCCAGGAACCAAAATGTTTTTTGAAGCCAATTTTTTTTTTTGAAACCAAATGCAAAAACGGACACCAGGATGAGTTTCAGGATGAAATTCCATGTCTAAAAATGGTGTTGCTTCAACTTTTTAAAAATCAAGACTTTTTGGTGCC
This sequence comes from Pituophis catenifer annectens, assembly GCF_029215685.1. NCBI lineage: Eukaryota > Metazoa > Chordata > Lepidosauria > Squamata > Colubridae > Pituophis > Pituophis catenifer. Next base: position 212,079 of record NW_027256914.1, on the reverse strand, counting down.
AGGAGAAGAAAAGGCTTTACTCCACGGTCAGGAAAAATCCTGCCCAGGAACCAAAATGTTTTTTGAAGCCAATTTTTTTTTTTGAAACCAAATGCAAAAACGGACACCAGGATGAGTTTCCTGATGAAATTCCATGTCTAAAAATGGTGTTCCTTCAACTTTTTAAAAATCAAGCCTTTTTGGTGCCAGGAGAAGAAAAGGCTATACTCCACGGTCAGGAAAAATCCTGCCCAGGAACCAAAATGTTTTTTGAAGCCAAATTTTTTTTTGAAACCAAATACAAAAACGGACACCAGGATGAGTTTCAGGATGAAATTCCATGTCTAAAAATGGTGTTGCTTCAACTTTTTAAAAATCAAGCCTTTTTGGTGCCAGGAGAAGAAAAGGCTATACTCCACGGTCAGGAAAAATCCTGCCCAGGAACCAAAATGTTTTTTGAAGCCAAATTTTTTGTTTGAAACCAAATGCAAAAACGGACACCAGGATGAGTTTCAGGATGAAATTCCATGTCTAAAAATGGTGTTGCTTCAACTTTTTAAAAATCAAGCCTTTTTGGTGCCAGGAGAAGAAAAGGCTTTACTCCACGGTCAGGAAAAATCCTGCCCAGGAACCAAAATGTTTTTTGAAGCCAAATTTTTTTTTTGAAACCAAATACAAAAACGGACACCAGGATGAGTTTCCTGATGAAATTCCATGTCTAAAAATGGTGTTGCTTCAACTTTTTAAAAATCAAGCCTTTTTGGTGCCAGGAGAAGAAAAGGCTATACTCCACGGTCAGGAAAAATCCTGCCCAGGAACCAAAATGTTTTTTGAAGCCAAATTTTTTTTTGAAACCAAATACAAAAACGGACACCAGGATGAGTTTCAGGATGAAATTCCATGTCTAAAAATGGTGTTGCTTCAACTTTTTAAAAATCAAGCCTTTTTGGTGCCAGGAGAAGAAAAGGCTATACTCCACGGTCAGGAAAAATCCTGCCCAGGAACCAAAATGTTTTTTGAAGCCAAATTTTTTGTTTGAAACCAAATGCAAAAACGGACACCAGGATGAGTTTCAGGATGAAATTCCATGTCTAAAAATGGTGTTGCTTCAACTTTTTAAAAATCAAGCCTTTTTGGTGCCAGGAGAAGAAAAGGCTATACTCCACGGTCAGGAAAAATCCTGCCCAGGCACCAAAATGTTTTTTGAAGCCAAATTTTTTGTTTGAAACCAAATACAAAAACGGACACCGGGATGAGTTTCAGGATGAAATTCCATGTCTAAAAATGGTGTTGCTTCAACTTTTTAAAAATCAAGACTTTTTGGTGCCAGGAGAAGAAAAGGCTTTACTCCACGGTCAGGAAAAATCCTGCCCAGGAACCAAAATGTTTTTTGAAGCCAATTTTTTTTTTTGAAACCAAATGCAAAAACGGACACCAGGATGAGTTTCAGGATGAAATTCCATGTCTAAAAATGGTGTTGCTTCAACTTTTTAAAAATCAAGACTTTTTGGTGCCAGGAGAAGAAAAGGCTTTACTCCACGGTCAGGAAAAATCCTGCCCAGGAACCAAAATGTTTTTTGAAGCCAATTTTTTTTTTTGAAACCAAATGCAAAAACGGACACCAGGATGAGTTTCAGGATGAAATTCCATGTCTAAAAATGGTGTTGCTTCAACTTTTTAAAAATCAAGACTTTTTGGTGCCAGGAGAAGAAAAGGCTTTACTCCACGGTCAGGAAAAATCCTGCCCAGGAACCAAAATGTTTTTTGAAGCCAATTTTTTTTTTTGAAACCAAATGCAAAAACGGACACCAGGATGAGTTTCCTGATGAAATTCCATGTCTAAAAATGGTGTTCCTTCAACTTTTTAAAAATCAAGCCTTTTTGGTGCCAGGAGAAGAAAAGGCTATACTCCACGGTCAGGAAAAATCCTGCCCAGGAACCAAAATGTTTTTTGAAGCCAAATTTTTTTTTGAAACCAAATACAAAAACGGACACCAGGATGAGTTTCAGGATGAAATTCCATGTCTAAAAATGGTGTTGCTTCAACTTTTTAAAAATCAAGCCTTTTTGGTGCCAGGAGAAGAAAAGGCTATACTCCACGGTCAGGAAAAATCCTGCCCAGGAACCAAAATGTTTTTTGAAGCCAAATTTTTTGTTTGAAACCAAATGCAAAAACGGACACCAGGATGAGTTTCAGGATGAAATTCCATGTCTAAAAATGGTGTTGCTTCAACTTTTTAAAAATCAAGCCTTTTTGGTGCCAGGAGAAGAAAAGGCTTTACTCCACGGTCAGGAAAAATCCTGCCCAGGAACCAAAATGTTTTTTGAAGCCAAATTTTTTTTTTGAAACCAAATACAAAAACGGACACCAGGATGAGTTTCCTGATGAAATTCCATGTCTAAAAATGGTGTTGCTTCAACTTTTTAAAAATCAAGCCTTTTTGGTGCCAGGAGAAGAAAAGGCTATACTCCACGGTCAGGAAAAATCCTGCCCAGGAACCAAAATGTTTTTTGAAGCCAAATTTTTTTTTGAAACCAAATACAAAAACGGACACCAGGATGAGTTTCAGGATGAAATTCCATGTCTAAAAATGGTGTTGCTTCAACTTTTTAAAAATCAAGCCTTTTTGGTGCCAGGAGAAGAAAAGGCTATACTCCACGGTCAGGAAAAATCCTGCCCAGGAACCAAAATGTTTTTTGAAGCCAAATTTTTTGTTTGAAACCAAATGCAAAAACGGACACCAGGATGAGTTTCAGGATGAAATTCCATGTCTAAAAATGGTGTTGCTTCAACTTTTTAAAAATCAAGCCTTTTTGGTGCCAGGAGAAGAAAAGGCTATACTCCACGGTCAGGAAAAATCCTGCCCAGGCACCAAAATGTTTTTTGAAGCCAAATTTTTTGTTTGAAACCAAATACAAAAACGGACACCAGGATGAGTTTCCTGATGAAATTCCATGTCTAAAAATGGTGTTCCTTCAACTTTTTAAAAATCAAGCCTTTTTGGTGCCAGGAGAAGAAAAGGCTATACTCCACGGTCAGGAAAAATCCTGCCTCGGAACCAAAATGTTTTTTGAAGCCAATTTTTTTTTTTGAAACCAAATGCAAAAACGGACACCAGGATGAGTTTCAGGATGAAATTCCATGTCTAAAAATGGTGTTGCTTCAACTTTTTAAAAATCAAGCCTTTTTGGTGCCAGGAGAAGAAAAGGCTATACTCCACGGTCAGGAAAAATCCTGCCCAGGAACCAAAATGTTTTTTGAAGCCAAATTTTTTTTTTGAAACCAAATACAAAAACGGACACCAGGATGAGTTTCAGGATGAAATTCCATGTCTAAAAATGGTGTTGCTTCAACTTTTTAAAAATCAAGCCTTTTTGGTGCCAGGAGAAGAAAAGGCTATACTCCACGGTCAGGAAAAATCCTGCCCAGGAACCAAAATGTTTTTTGAAGCCAAATTTTTTTTTTGAAACCAAATGCAAAAACGGACACCAGGATGAGTTTCAGGATGAAATTCCATGTCTAAAAATGGTGTTGCTTCAACTTTTTAAAAATCAAGCCTTTTTGGTGCCAGGAGAAGAAAAGGCTATACTCCACGGTCAGGAAAAATCCTGCCCAGGAACCAAAATGTTTTTTGAAGCCAAATTTTTTTTTTGAAACCAAATACAAAAACGGACACCAGGATGAGTTTCAGGATGAAATTCCATGTCTAAAAATGGTGTTGCTTCAACTTTTTAAAAATCAAGCCTTTTTGGTGCCAGGAGAAGAAAAGGCTATACTCCACGGTCAGGAAAAATCCTGCCCAGGAACCAAAATGTTTTTTGAAGCCAAATTTTTTTTTTGAAACCAAATACAAAAACGGACACCAGGATGAGTTTCAGGATGAAATTCCATGTCTAAAAATGGTGTTGCTTCAACTTTTTAAAAATCAAGCCTTTTTGGTGCCAGGAGAAGAAAAGGCTATACTCCACGGTCAGGAAAAATCCTGCCCAGGAACCAAAATGTTTTTTGAAGCCAAATTTTTTTTTTGAAACCAAATGCAAAAACGGACACCAGGATGAGTTTCAGGATGAAATTCCATGTCTAAAAATGGTGTTGCTTCAACTTTTTAAAAATCAAGCCTTTTTGGTGCCAGGAGAAGAAAAGGCTATACTCCACGGTCAGGAAAAATCCTGCCCAGGAACCAAAATGTTTTTTGAAGCCAAATTTTTTTTTTGAAACCAAATACAAAAACGGACACCAGGATGAGTTTCAGGATGAAATTCCATGTCTAAAAATGGTGTTGCTTCAACTTTTTAAAAATCAAGCCTTTTTGGTGCCAGGAGAAGAAAAGGCTATACTCCACGGTCAGGAAAAATCCTGCCCAGGAACCAAAATGTTTTTTGAAGCCAAATTTTTTTTTTGAAACCAAATGCAAAAACGGACACCAGGATGAGTTTCAGGATGAAATTCCATGTCTAAAAATGGTGTTGCTTCAACTTTTTAAAAATCAAGACTTTTTGGTGCCAGGAGAAGAAAAGGCTTTACTCCACGGTCAGGAAAAATCCTGCCCAGGAACCAAAATGTTTTTTGAAGCCAAATTTTTTTTTTGAAACCAAATGCAAAAACGGACACCAGGATGAGTTTCCTGATGAAATTCCATGTCTAAAAATGGTGTTCCTTCAACTTTTTAAAAATCAAGCCTTTTTGGTGCCAGGAGAAGAAAAGGCTATACTCCACGGTCAGGAAAAATCCTGCCCAGGAACCAAAATGTTTTTTGAAGCCAATTTTTTTGTTTGAAACCAAATGCAAAAACGGACACCAGGATGAGTTTCAGGATGAAATTCCATGTCTAAAAATGGTGTTGCTTCAACTTTTTAAAAATCAAGCCTTTTTGGTGCCAGGAGAAGAAAAGGCTTTACTCCACGGTCAGGAAAAATCCTGCCCAGGAACCAAAATGTTTTTTGAAGCCAAATTTTTTTTTTGAAACCAAATACAAAAACGGACACCAGGATGAGTTTCCTGATGAAATTCCATGTCTAAAAATGGTGTTGCTTCAACTTTGTAAAAATCAAGCCTTTTTGGTGCAAGGAGAAGAAAAGGCTATACTCCACGGTCGGGAAAAATCCTGCCCAGGAACCAAAATGTTTTTTGAAGCCAAATTTTTTTTTTGAAACCAAATGCAAAAACGGACACCAGGATGAGTTTCAGGATGAAATTCCATGTCTAAAAATGGTGTTCCTTCAACTTTTTAAAAATCAAGCCTTTTTGGTGCCAGGAGAAGAAAAGGCTATACTCCACGGTCAGGAAAAATCCTGCCTCGGAACCAAAATGTTTTTTGAAGCCAATTTTTTTTTTTGAAACCAAATGCAAAAACGGACACCAGGATGAGTTTCAGGATGAAATTCCATGTCTAAAAATGGTGTTGCTTCAACTTTTTAAAAATCAAGCCTTTTTGGTGCCAGGAGAAGAAAAGGCTATACTCCACGGTCAGGAAAAATCCTGCCCAGGAACCAAAATGTTTTTTGAAGCCAAATTTTTTTTTTGAAACCAAATACAAAAACGGACACCAGGATGAGTTTCAGGATGAAATTCCATGTCTAAAAATGGTGTTGCTTCAACTTTTTAAAAATCAAGCCTTTTTGGTGCCAGGAGAAGAAAAGGCTATACTCCACGGTCAGGAAAAATCCTGCCCAGGAACCAAAATGTTTTTTGAAGCCAAATTTTTTTTTTGAAACCAAATGCAAAAACGGACACCAGGATGAGTTTCAGGATGAAATTCCATGTCTAAAAATGGTGTTGCTTCAACTTTTTAAAAATCAAGCCTTTTTGGTGCCAGGAGAAGAAAAGGCTTTACTCCACGGTCAGGAAAAATCTTGCCCAGGAACCAAAATGTTTTTTGAAGCCAATTTTTTTTTTTGAAACCAAATGCAAAAACGGACACCAGGATGAGTTTCCTGATGAAATTCCATGTCTAAAAATGGTGTTCCTTCAACTTTTTAAAAATCAAGCCTTTTTTGTGCCAGGAGAAGAAAAGGCTATACTCCACGGTCAGGAAAAATCCTGCCCAGGAACCAAAAGGTTTTTTGAAGCCAATTTTTTTTTTTGAAACCAAATGCAAAAACGGACACCAGGATGAGTTTCCTGATGAAATTCCATGTCTAAAAATGGTGTTCCTTCAACTTTTTAAAAATCAAGCCTTTTTGGTGCCAGGAGAAGAAAAGGCTTTACTCCACGGTCAGGAAAAATCCTGCCCAGGAACCAAAATGTTTTTTGAAGCCAAATTTTTTTTTTGAAACGAAATACAAAAACGGACACCAGGATGAGTTTCAGGATGAAATTCCATGTCTAAAAATGGTGTTCCTTCAACTTTTTAAAAATCAAGCCTTTTTGGTGCCAGGAGAAGAAAAGGCTATACTTCACGGTCAGGAAAAATCCTGCCTCGGAACCAAAATGTTTTTTGAAGCCAATTTTTTTTTTTGAAACCAAATGCAAAAACGGACACCAGGATGAGTTTCAGGATGAAATTCCATGTCTAAAAATGGTGTTGCTTCAACTTTTTAAAAATCAAGCCTTTTTGGTGCCAGGAGAAGAAAAGGCTTTACTCCACGGTCAGGAAAAATCCTGCCCAGGAACCAAAATGTTTTTTGAAGCCAAATTTTTTTTTTGAAACCAAATGCAAAAACGGACACCAGGATGAGTTTCCTGATGAAATTCCATGTCTAAAAATGGTGTTGCTTCAACTTTTTAAAAATCAAGCCTTTTTGGTGCAAGGAGAAGAAAAGGCTATACTCCACGGTCGGGAAAAATCCTGCCCAGGAACCAAAATGTTTTTTGAAGCCAAATTTTTTTTTTGAAACGAAATACAAAAACGGACACCAGGATGAGTTTCAGGATGAAATTCCATGTCTAAAAATGGTGTTCCTTCAACTTTTTAAAAATCAAGCCTTTTTGGTGCCAGGAGAAGAAAAGGCTATACTTCACGGTCAGGAAAAATCCTGCCTCGGAACCAAAATGTTTTTTGAAGCCAATTTTTTTTTTTGAAACCAAATGCAAAAACGGACACCAGGATGAGTTTCCTGATGAAATTCCATGTCTAAAAATGGTGTTCCTTCAACTTTTTAAAAATCAAGCCTTTTTGGTGCCAGGAGAAGAAAAGGCTTTACTCCACGGTCAGGAAAAATCCTGCCCAGGAACCAAAATGTTTTTTGAAGCCAAATTTTTTTTTGAAACCAAATACAAAAACGGACACCAGGATGAGTTTCAGGATGAAATTCCATGTCTAAAAATGGTGTTGCTTCAACTTTTTAAAAATCAAGCCTTTTTGGTGCCAGGAGAAGAAAAGGCTATACTCCACGGTCAGGAAAAATCCTGCCCAGGAACCAAAAGGTTTTTTGAAGCCAATTTTTTTTTTTGAAACCAAATGCAAAAACGGACACCAGGATGAGTTTCCTGATGAAATTCCATGTCTAAAAATGGTGTTCCTTCAACTTTTTAAAAATCAAGCCTTTTTGGTGCCAGGAGAAGAAAAGGCTATACTCCACGGTCAGGAAAAATCCTGCCCAGGAACCAAAATGTTTTTTGAAGCCAAATTTTTTTTTGAAACCAAATACAAAAACGGACACCAGGATGAGTTTCCTGATGAAATTCCATGTCTAAAAATGGTGTTGCTTCAACTTTTTAAAAATCAAGCCTTTTTGGTGCAAGGAGAAGAAAAGGCTATACTCCACGGTCGGGAAAAATCCTGCCCAGGAACCAAAATGTTTTTTGAAGCCAAATTTTTTTTTTGAAACCAAATGCAAAAACGGACACCAGGATGAGTTTCAGGATGAAATTCCATGTCTAAAAATGGTGTTGCTTCAACTTTTTAAAAATCAAGCCTTTTTGGTGCCAGGAGAAGAAAAGGCTTTACTCCACGGTCAGGAAAAATCCTGCCCAGGAACCAAAATGTTTTTTGAAGCCAAATTTTTTTTTTGAAACCAAATGCAAAAACGGACACCAGGATGAGTTTCCTAATGAAATTCCATGTCTAAAAATGGTGTTGCTTCAACTTTTTAAAAATCAAGCCTTTTTGGTGCAAGGAGAAGAAAAGGCTATACTCCACGGTCGGGAAAAATCCTGCCCAGGAACCAAAATGTTTTTTGAAGCCAAATTTTTTTTTTGAAACGAAATACAAAAACGGACACCAGGATGAGTTTCAGGATGAAATTCCATGTCTAAAAATGGTGTTCCTTCAACTTTTTAAAAATCAAGCCTTTTTGGTGCCAGGAGAAGAAAAGGCTATACTTCACGGTCAGGAAAAATCCTGCCTCGGAACCAAAATGTTTTTTGAAGCCAATTTTTTTTTTTGAAACCAAATGCAAAAACGGACACCAGGATGAGTTTCAGGATGAAATTCCATGTCTAAAAATGGTGTTGCTTCAACTTTTTAAAAATCAAGCCTTTTTGGTGCCAGGAGAAGAAAAGGCTATACTCCACGGTCAGGAAAAATCCTGCCCAGGAACCAAAAGGTTTTTTGAAGCCAAATTTTTTTTTTGAAACCAAATGCAAAAACGGACACCAGGATGAGTTTCCTGATGAAATTCCATGTCTAAAAATGGTGTTGCTTCAACTTTTTAAAAATCAAGCCTTTTTGGTGCCAGGAGAAGAAAAGGCTATACTCCACGGTCAGGAAAAATCCTGCCCAGGAACCAAAATGTTTTTTGAAGCCAAATTTTTTTTTGAAACCAAATACAAAAACGGACACCAGGATGAGTTTCAGGATGAAATTCCATGTCTAAAAATGGTGTTGCTTCAACTTTTTAAAAATCAAGCCTTTTTGGTGCCAGGAGAAGAAAAGGCTATACTCCACGGTCAGGAAAAATCCTGCCCAGGAACCAAAATGTTTTTTGAAGCCAAATTTTTTTTTTGAAACCAAATGCAAAAACGGACACCAGGATGAGTTTCCTGATGAAATTCCATGTCTAAAAATGGTGTTGCTTCAACTTTTTAAAAATCAAGCCTTTTTGGTGCCAGGAGAAGAAAAGGCTATACTCCACGGTCAGGAAAAATCCTGCCCAGGAACCAAAATGTTTTTTGAAGCCAAATTTTTTTTTGAAACCAAATACAAAAACGGACACCAGGATGAGTTTCAGGATGAAATTCCATGTCTAAAAATGGTGTTGCTTCAACTTTTTAAAAATCAAGCCTTTTTGGTGCCAGGAGAAGAAAAGGCTATACTCCACGGTCAGGAAAAATCCTGCCCAGGAACCAAAATGTTTTTTGAAGCCAAATTTTTTTTTTGAAACCAAATGCAAAAACGGACACCAGGATGAGTTTCCTGATGAAATTCCATGTCTAAAAATGGTGTTGCTTCAACTTTTTAAAAATCAAGCCTTTTTGGTGCCAGGAGAAGAAAAGGCTATACTCCACGGTCAGGAAAAATCCTGCCCAGGAACCAAAATGTTTTTTGAAGCCAAATTTTTTTTTGAAACCAAATACAAAAACGGACACCAGGATGAGTTTCAGGATGAAATTCCATGTCTAAAAATGGTGTTCCTTCAACTTTTTAAAAATCAAGCCTTTTTGGTGCCAGGAGAAGAAAAGGCTTTACTCCACGGTCAGGAAAAATCCTGCCCAGGAACCAAAATGTTTTTTGAAGCCAATTTTTTTTTTTGAAACCAAATGCAAAAACGGACACCAGGATGAGTTTCCTGATGAAATTCCATGTCTAAAAATGGTGTTCCTTCAACTTTTTAAAAATCAAGCCTTTTTGGTGCCAGGAGAAGAAAAGGCTATATACTCCACGGTCAGGAAAAATCCTGCCCAGGAACCAAAATGTTTTTTGAAGCCAAATTTTTTTTTGAAACCAAATGCAAAAACGGACACCAGGATGAGTTTCCTGATGAAATTCCATGTCTAAAAATGGTGTTGCTTCAACTTTTTAAAAATCAAGCCTTTTTGGTGCAAGGAGAAGAAAAGGCTATACTCCACGGTCGGGAAAAATCCTGCCCAGGAACCAAAATGTTTTTTGAAGCCAAATTTTTTTTTTGAAACGAAATACAAAAACGGACACCAGGATGAGTTTCAGGATGAAATTCCATGTCTAAAAATGGTGTTCCTTCAACTTTTTAAAAATCAAGCCTTTTTGGTGCCAGGAGAAGAAAAGGCTATACTTCACGGTCAGGAAAAATCCTGCCTCGGAACCAAAATGTTTTTTGAAGCCAATTTTTTTTTTTGAAACCAAATGCAAAAACGGACACCAGGATGAGTTTCCTGATGAAATTCCATGTCTAAAAATGGTGTTCCTTCAACTTTTTAAAAATCAAGCCTTTTTGGTGCCAGGAGAAGAAAAGGCTTTACTCCACGGTCAGGAAAAATCCTGCCCAGGAACCAAAATGTTTTTTGAAGCCAAATTTTTTTTTGAAACCAAATACAAAAACGGACACCAGGATGAGTTTCAGGATGAAATTCCATGTCTAAAAATGGTGTTGCTTCAACTTTTTAAAAATCAAGCCTTTTTGGTGCCAGGAGAAGAAAAGGCTATACTCCACGGTCAGGAAAAATCCTGCCCAGGAACCAAAAGGTTTTTTGAAGCCAATTTTTTTTTTTGAAACCAAATGCAAAAACGGACACCAGGATGAGTTTCCTGATGAAATTCCATGTCTAAAAATGGTGTTCCTTCAACTTTTTAAAAATCAAGCCTTTTTGGTGCCAGGAGAAGAAAAGGCTATACTCCACGGTCAGGAAAAATCCTGCCCAGGAACCAAAATGTTTTTTGAAGCCAAATTTTTTTTTGAAACCAAATACAAAAACGGACACCAGGATGAGTTTCCTGATGAAATTCCATGTCTAAAAATGGTGTTGCTTCAACTTTTTAAAAATCAAGCCTTTTTGGTGCAAGGAGAAGAAAAGGCTATACTCCACGGTCGGGAAAAATCCTGCCCAGGAACCAAAATGTTTTTTGAAGCCAAATTTTTTTTTTGAAACCAAATGCAAAAACGGACACCAGGATGAGTTTCAGGATGAAATTCCATGTCTAAAAATGGTGTTGCTTCAACTTTTTAAAAATCAAGCCTTTTTGGTGCCAGGAGAAGAAAAGGCTTTACTCCACGGTCAGGAAAAATCCTGCCCAGGAACCAAAATGTTTTTTGAAGCCAAATTTTTTTTTTGAAACCAAATGCAAAAACGGACACCAGGATGAGTTTCCTAATGAAATTCCATGTCTAAAAATGGTGTTGCTTCAACTTTTTAAAAATCAAGCCTTTTTGGTGCAAGGAGAAGAAAAGGCTATACTCCACGGTCGGGAAAAATCCTGCCCAGGAACCAAAATGTTTTTTGAAGCCAAATTTTTTTTTTGAAACGAAATACAAAAACGGACACCAGGATGAGTTTCAGGATGAAATTCCATGTCTAAAAATGGTGTTCCTTCAACTTTTTAAAAATCAAGCCTTTTTGGTGCCAGGAGAAGAAAAGGCTATACTTCACGGTCAGGAAAAATCCTGCCTCGGAACCAAAATGTTTTTTGAAGCCAATTTTTTTTTTTGAAACCAAATGCAAAAACGGACACCAGGATGAGTTTCAGGATGAAATTCCATGTCTAAAAATGGTGTTGCTTCAACTTTTTAAAAATCAAGCCTTTTTGGTGCCAGGAGAAGAAAAGGCTATACTCCACGGTCAGGAAAAATCCTGCCCAGGAACCAAAAGGTTTTTTGAAGCCAAATTTTTTTTTTGAAACCAAATGCAAAAACGGACACCAGGATGAGTTTCCTGATGAAATTCCATGTCTAAAAATGGTGTTGCTTCAACTTTTTAAAAATCAAGCCTTTTTGGTGCCAGGAGAAGAAAAGGCTATACTCCACGGTCAGGAAAAATCCTGCCCAGGAACCAAAATGTTTTTTGAAGCCAAATTTTTTTTTGAAACCAAATACAAAAACGGACACCAGGATGAGTTTCAGGATGAAATTCCATGTCTAAAAATGGTGTTGCTTCAACTTTTTAAAAATCAAGCCTTTTTGGTGCCAGGAGAAGAAAAGGCTATACTCCACGGTCAGGAAAAATCCTGCCCAGGAACCAAAATGTTTTTTGAAGCCAAATTTTTTTTTTGAAACCAAATGCAAAAACGGACACCAGGATGAGTTTCCTGATGAAATTCCATGTCTAAAAATGGTGTTGCTTCAACTTTTTAAAAATCAAGCCTTTTTGGTGCCAGGAGAAGAAAAGGCTATACTCCACGGTCAGGAAAAATCCTGCCCAGGAACCAAAATGTTTTTTGAAGCCAAATTTTTTTTTGAAACCAAATACAAAAACGGACACCAGGATGAGTTTCAGGATGAAATTCCATGTCTAAAAATGGTGTTGCTTCAACTTTTTAAAAATCAAGCCTTTTTGGTGCCAGGAGAAGAAAAGGCTATACTCCACGGTCAGGAAAAATCCTGCCCAGGAACCAAAATGTTTTTTGAAGCCAAATTTTTTTTTTGAAACCAAATGCAAAAACGGACACCAGGATGAGTTTCCTGATGAAATTCCATGTCTAAAAATGGTGTTGCTTCAACTTTTTAAAAATCAAGCCTTTTTGGTGCCAGGAGAAGAAAAGGCTATACTCCACGGTCAGGAAAAATCCTGCCCAGGAACCAAAATGTTTTTTGAAGCCAAATTTTTTTTTGAAACCAAATACAAAAACGGACACCAGGATGAGTTTCAGGATGAAATTCCATGTCTAAAAATGGTGTTCCTTCAACTTTTTAAAAATCAAGCCTTTTTGGTGCCAGGAGAAGAAAAGGCTTTACTCCACGGTCAGGAAAAATCCTGCCCAGGAACCAAAATGTTTTTTGAAGCCAATTTTTTTTTTTGAAACCAAATGCAAAAACGGACACCAGGATGAGTTTCCTGATGAAATTCCATGTCTAAAAATGGTGTTCCTTCAACTTTTTAAAAATCAAGCCTTTTTGGTGCCAGGAGAAGAAAAGGCTATATACTCCACGGTCAGGAAAAATCCTGCCCAGGAACCAAAATGTTTTTTGAAGCCAAATTTTTTTTTGAAACCAAATACAAAAACGGACACCAGGATGAGTTTCAGGATGAAATTCCATGTCTAAAAATGGTGTTGCTTCAACTTTTTAAAAATCAAGCCTTTTTGGTGCCAGGAGAAGAAAAGGCTATACTCCACGGTCAGGAAAAATCCTGCCCAGGAACCAAAATGTTTTTTGAAGCCAAATTTTTTTTTTGAAACCAAATGCAAAAACGGACACCAGGATGAGTTTCAGGATGAAATTCCATGTCTAAAAATGGTGTTGCTTCAACTTTTTAAAAATCAAGCCTTTTTGGTGCCAGGAGAAGAAAAGGCTTTACTCCACGACCAGGAAAAATCCTGCCCAGGAACCAAAATGTTTTTTGAAGCCAAATTTTTTTTTTGAAACCAAATACAAAAACGGACACCAGGATGAGTTTCCTGATGAAATTCCATGTCTAAAAATGGTGTTGCTTCAACTTTTTAAAAATCAAGGCTTTTTGGTGCAAGGAGAAGAAAAGGCTATACTCCACGGTCGGGAAAAATCCTGCCCAGGAACCAAAATGTTTTTTGAAGCCAAATTTTTTTTTTGAAACCAAATGCAAAAACGGACACCAGGATGAGTTTCAGGATGAAATTCCATGTCTAAAAATGGTGTTGCTTCAACTTTTTAAAAATCAAGCCTTTTTGGTGCCAGGAGAAGAAAAGGCTTTACTCCACGGTCAGGAAAAATCCTGCCCAGGAACCAAAATGTTTTTTGAAGCCAAATTTTTTTTTTGAAACCAAATGCAAAAACGGACACCAGGATGAGTTTCAGGATGAAATTCCATGTCTAAAAATGGTGTTGCTTCAACTTTTTAAAAATCAAGCCTTTTTGGTGACAGGAGAAGAAAAGGCTATACTCCACGGTCAGGAAAAATCCTGCCCAGGAACCAAAATGTTTTTTGAAGCCAAATTTTTTTTTTGAAACCAAATGCAAAAACGGACACCAGGATGAGTTTCAGGATGAAATTCCATGTCTAAAAATGGTGTTGCTTCAACTTTTTAAAAATCAAGCCTTTTTGGTGCCAGGAGAAGAAAAGGCTATACTCCACGGTCAGGAAAAATCCTGCCCAGGAACCAAAATGTTTTTTGAAGCCAAATTTTTTTTTTGAAACCAAATGCAAAAACGGACACCAGGATGAGTTTCAGGATGAAATTCCATGTCTAAAAATGGTGTTGCTTCAACTTTTTAAAAATCAAGCCTTTTTGGTGCCAGGAGAAGAAAAGGCTATACTCCACGGTCAGGAAAAATCCTGCCCAGGAACCAAAATGTTTTTTGAAGCCAAATTTTTTTTTTGAAACCAAATGCAAAAACGGACACCAGGATGAGTTTCAGGATGAAATTCCATGTCTAAAAATGGTGTTGCTTCAACTTTTTAAAAATCAAGCCTTTTTGGTGCCAGGAGAAGAAAAGGCTATACTCCACGGTCAGGAAAAATCCTGCCCAGGAACCAAAATGTTTTTTGAAGCCAAATTTTTTTTTTGAAACCAAATGCAAAAACGGACACCAGGATGAGTTTCAGGATGAAATTCCATGTCTAAAAATGGTGTTGCTTCAACTTTTTAAAAATCAAGCCTTTTTGGTGCCAGGAGAAGAAAAGGCTATACTCCACGGTCAGGAAAAATCCTGCCCAGGAACCAAAATGTTTTTTGAAGCCAAATTTTTTTTTTGAAACCAAATGCAAAAACGGACACCAGGATGAGTTTCAGGATGAAATTCCATGTCTAAAAATGGTGTTGCTTCAACTTTTTAAAAATCAAGCCTTTTTGGTGCCAGGAGAAGAAAAGGCTATACTCCACGGTCAGGAAAAATCCTGCCCAGGAACCAAAATGTTTTTTGAAGCCAAATTTTTTTTTTGAAACCAAATGCAAAAACGGACACCAGGATGAGTTTCAGGATGAAATTCCATGTCTAAAAATGGTGTTGCTTCAACTTTTTAAAAATCAAGCCTTTTTGGTGCCAGGAGAAGAAAAGGCTATACTCCACGGTCAGGAAAAATCCTGCCCAGGAACCAAAATGTTTTTTGAAGCCAAATTTTTTTTTTGAAACCAAATGCAAAAACGGACACCAGGATGAGTTTCAGGATGAAATTCCATGTCTAAAAATGGTGTTGCTTCAACTTTTTAAAAATCAAGCCTTTTTGGTGCCAGGAGAAGAAAAGGCTATACTCCACGGTCAGGAAAAATCCTGCCCAGGAACCAAAATGTATTTTGAAGCCAATTTTTTTTTTTGAAACCAAATGCAAAAACGGACACCAGGATGAGTTTCAGGATGAAATTCCATGTCTAAAAATGGTGTTGCTTCAACTTTTTAAAAATCAAGACTTTTTGGTGCCAGGAGAAGAAAAGGCTTTACTCCACGGTCAGGAAAAATCCTGCCCAGGAACCAAAATGTTTTTTGAAGCCAATTTTTTTTTTTGAAACCAAATGCAAAAACGGACACCAGGATGAGTTTCAGGATGAAATTCCATGTCTAAAAATGGTGTTGCTTCAACTTTTTAAAAATCAAGACTTTTTGGTGCCAGGAGAAGAAAAGGCTTTACTCCACGGTCAGGAAAAATCCTGCCCAGGAACCAAAATGTTTTTTGAAGCCAATTTTTTTTTTTGAAACCAAATGCAAAAACGGACACCAGGATGAGTTTCCTGATGAAATTCCATGTCTAAAAATGGTGTTCCTTCAACTTTTTAAAAATCAAGCCTTTTTGGTGCCAGGAGAAGAAAAGGCTATACTCCACGGTCAGGAAAAATCCTGCCCAGGAACCAAAATGTTTTTTGAAGCCAAATTTTTTTTTGAAACCAAATACAAAAACGGACACCAGGATGAGTTTCAGGATGAAATTCCATGTCTAAAAATGGTGTTGCTTCAACTTTTTAAAAATCAAGCCTTTTTGGTGCCAGGAGAAGAAAAGGCTATACTCCACGGTCAGGAAAAATCCTGCCCAGGAACCAAAATGTTTTTTGAAGCCAAATTTTTTGTTTGAAACCAAATGCAAAAACGGACACCAGGATGAGTTTCAGGATGAAATTCCATGTCTAAAAATGGTGTTGCTTCAACTTTTTAAAAATCAAGCCTTTTTGGTGCCAGGAGAAGAAAAGGCTTTACTCCACGGTCAGGAAAAATCCTGCCCAGGAACCAAAATGTTTTTTGAAGCCAAATTTTTTTTTTGAAACCAAATACAAAAACGGACACCAGGATGAGTTTCCTGATGAAATTCCATGTCTAAAAATGGTGTTGCTTCAACTTTTTAAAAATCAAGCCTTTTTGGTGCCAGGAGAAGAAAAGGCTTTACTCCACGGTCAGGAAAAATCCTGCCCAGGAACCAAAATGTTTTTTGAAGCCAATTTTTTTTTTTGAAACCAAATGCAAAAACGGACACCAGGATGAGTTTCAGGATGAAATTCCATGTCTAAAAATGGTGTTGCTTCAACTTTTTAAAAATCAAGACTTTTTGGTGCCAGGAGAAGAAAAGGCTTTACTCCACGGTCAGGAAAAATCCTGCCCAGGAACCAAAATGTTTTTTGAAGCCAATTTTTTTTTTTGAAACCAAATGCAAAAACGGACACCAGGATGAGTTTCCTGATGAAATTCCATGTCTAAAAATGGTGTTCCTTCAACTTTTTAAAAATCAAGCCTTTTTGGTGCCAGGAGAAGAAAAGGCTATACTCCACGGTCAGGAAAAATCCTGCCCAGGAACCAAAATGTTTTTTGAAGCCAAATTTTTTTTTGAAACCAAATACAAAAACGGACACCAGGATGAGTTTCAGGATGAAATTCCATGTCTAAAAATGGTGTTGCTTCAACTTTTTAAAAATCAAGCCTTTTTGGTGCCAGGAGAAGAAAAGGCTATACTCCACGGTCAGGAAAAATCCTGCCCAGGAACCAAAATGTTTTTTGAAGCCAAATTTTTTGTTTGAAACCAAATGCAAAAACGGACACCAGGATGAGTTTCAGGATGAAATTCCATGTCTAAAAATGGTGTTGCTTCAACTTTTTAAAAATCAAGCCTTTTTGGTGCCAGGAGAAGAAAAGGCTTTACTCCACGGTCAGGAAAAATCCTGCCCAGGAACCAAAATGTTTTTTGAAGCCAAATTTTTTTTTTGAAACCAAATACAAAAACGGACACCAGGATGAGTTTCCTGATGAAATTCCATGTCTAAAAATGGTGTTGCTTCAACTTTTTAAAAATCAAGCCTTTTTGGTGCCAGGAGAAGAAAAGGCTATACTCCACGGTCAGGAAAAATCCTGCCCAGGAACCAAAATGTTTTTTGAAGCCAAATTTTTTTTTGAAACCAAATACAAAAACGGACACCAGGATGAGTTTCAGGATGAAATTCCATGTCTAAAAATGGTGTTGCTTCAACTTTTTAAAAATCAAGCCTTTTTGGTGCCAGGAGAAGAAAAGGCTATACTCCACGGTCAGGAAAAATCCTGCCCAGGAACCAAAATGTTTTTTGAAGCCAAATTTTTTGTTTGAAACCAAATGCAAAAACGGACACCAGGATGAGTTTCAGGATGAAATTCCATGTCTAAAAATGGTGTTGCTTCAACTTTTTAAAAATCAAGCCTTTTTGGTGCCAGGAGAAGAAAAGGCTATACTCCACGGTCAGGAAAAATCCTGCCCAGGCACCAAAATGTTTTTTGAAGCCAAATTTTTTGTTTGAAACCAAATACAAAAACGGACACCAGGATGAGTTTCAGGATGAAATTCCATGTCTAAAAATGGTGTTGCTTCAACTTTTTAAAAATCAAGACTTTTTGGTGCCAGGAGAAGAAAAGGCTTTACTCCACGGTCAGGAAAAATCCTGCCCAGGAACCAAAATGTTTTTTGAAGCCAATTTTTTTTTTTGAAACCAAATGCAAAAACGGACACCAGGATGAGTTTCAGGATGAAATTCCATGTCTAAAAATGGTGTTGCTTCAACTTTTTAAAAATCAAGACTTTTTGGTGCCAGGAGAAGAAAAGGCTTTACTCCACGGTCAGGAAAAATCCTGCCCAGGAACCAAAATGTTTTTTGAAGCCAATTTTTTTTTTTGAAACCAAATGCAAAAACGGACACCAGGATGAGTTTCAGGATGAAATTCCATGTCTAAAAATGGTGTTGCTTCAACTTTTTAAAAATCAAGACTTTTTGGTGCCAGGAGAAGAAAAGGCTTTACTCCACGGTCAGGAAAAATCCTGCCCAGGAACCAAAATGTTTTTTGAAGCCAATTTTTTTTTTTGAAACCAAATGCAAAAACGGACACCAGGATGAGTTTCCTGATGAAATTCCATGTCTAAAAATGGTGTTCCTTCAACTTTTTAAAAATCAAGCCTTTTTGGTGCCAGGAGAAGAAAAGGCTATACTCCACGGTCAGGAAAAATCCTGCCCAGGAACCAAAATGTTTTTTGAAGCCAAATTTTTTTTTGAAACCAAATACAAAAACGGACACCAGGATGAGTTTCAGGATGAAATTCCATGTCTAAAAATGGTGTTGCTTCAACTTTTTAAAAATCAAGCCTTTTTGGTGCCAGGAGAAGAAAAGGCTATACTCCACGGTCAGGAAAAATCCTGCCCAGGAACCAAAATGTTTTTTGAAGCCAAATTTTTTGTTTGAAACCAAATGCAAAAACGGACACCAGGATGAGTTTCAGGATGAAATTCCATGTCTAAAAATGGTGTTGCTTCAACTTTTTAAAAATCAAGCCTTTTTGGTGCCAGGAGAAGAAAAGGCTTTACTCCACGGTCAGGAAAAATCCTGCCCAGGAACCAAAATGTTTTTTGAAGCCAAATTTTTTTTTTGAAACCAAATACAAAAACGGACACCAGGATGAGTTTCCTGATGAAATTCCATGTCTAAAAATGGTGTTGCTTCAACTTTTTAAAAATCAAGCCTTTTTGGTGCCAGGAGAAGAAAAGGCTATACTCCACGGTCAGGAAAAATCCTGCCCAGGAACCAAAATGTTTTTTGAAGCCAAATTTTTTTTTGAAACCAAATACAAAAACGGACACCAGGATGAGTTTCAGGATGAAATTCCATGTCTAAAAATGGTGTTGCTTCAACTTTTTAAAAATCAAGCCTTTTTGGTGCCAGGAGAAGAAAAGGGTATACTCCACGGTCAGGAAAAATCCTGCCCAGGAACCAAAATGTTTTTTGAAGCCAAATTTTTTGTTTGAAACCAAATGCAAAAACGGACACCAGGATGAGTTTCAGGATGAAATTCCATGTCTAAAAATGGTGTTGCTTCAACTTTTTAAAAATCAAGCCTTTTTGGTGCCAGGAGAAGAAAAGGCTATACTCCACGGTCAGGAAAAATCCTGCCCAGGAACCAAAATGTTTTTTGAAGCCAAATTTTTTGTTTGAAACCAAATGCAAAAACGGACACCAGGATGAGTTTCAGGATGAAATTCCATGTCTAAAAATGGTGTTGCTTCAACTTTTTAAAAATCAAGCCTTTTTGGTGCCAGGAGAAGAAAAGGCTATACTCCACGGTCAGGAAAAATCCTGCCCAGGCACCAAAATGTTTTTTGAAGCCAAATTTTTTGTTTGAAACCAAATACAAAAACGGACACCAGGATGAGTTTCCTGATGAAATTCCATGTCTAAAAATGGTGTTCCTTCAACTTTTTAAAAATCAAGCCTTTTTGGTGCCAGGAGAAGAAAAGGCTATACTCCACGGTCAGGAAAAATCCTGCCTCGGAACCAAAATGTTTTTTGAAGCCAATTTTTTTTTTTGAAACCAAATGCAAAAACGGACACCAGGATGAGTTTCAGGATGAAATTCCATGTCTAAAAATGGTGTTGCTTCAACTTTTTAAAAATCAAGCCTTTTTGGTGCCAGGAGAAGAAAAGGCTATACTCCACGGTCAGGAAAAATCCTGCCCAGGAACCAAAATGTTTTTTGAAGCCAAATTTTTTTTTTGAAACCAAATACAAAAACGGACACCAGGATGAGTTTCAGGATGAAATTCCATGTCTAAAAATGGTGTTGCTTCAACTTTTTAAAAATCAAGCCTTTTTGGTGCCAGGAGAAGAAAAGGCTATACTCCACGGTCAGGAAAAATCCTGCCCAGGAACCAAAATGTTTTTTGAAGCCAAATTTTTTTTTTGAAACCAAATGCAAAAACGGACACCAGGATGAGTTTCAGGATGAAATTCCATGTCTAAAAATGGTGTTGCTTCAACTTTTTAAAAATCAAGCCTTTTTGGTGCCAGGAGAAGAAAAGGCTATACTCCACGGTCAGGAAAAATCCTGCCCAGGAACCAAAATGTTTTTTGAAGCCAAATTTTTTTTTTGAAACCAAATACAAAAACGGACACCAGGATGAGTTTCAGGATGAAATTCCATGTCTAAAAATGGTGTTGCTTCAACTTTTTAAAAATCAAGCCTTTTTGGTGCCAGGAGAAGAAAAGGCTATACTCCACGGTCAGGAAAAATCCTGCCCAGGAACCAAAATGTTTTTTGAAGCCAAATTTTTTTTTTGAAACCAAATGCAAAAACGGACACCAGGATGAGTTTCAGGATGAAATTCCATGTCTAAAAATGGTGTTGCTTCAACTTTTTAAAAATCAAGCCTTTTTGGTGCCAGGAGAAGAAAAGGCTATACTCCACGGTCAGGAAAAATCCTGCCCAGGAACCAAAATGTTTTTTGAAGCCAAATTTTTTTTTTGAAACCAAATGCAAAAACGGACACCAGGATGAGTTTCAGGATGAAATTCCATGTCTAAAAATGGTGTTGCTTCAACTTTTTAAAAATCAAGCCTTTTTGGTGCCAGGAGAAGAAAAGGCTATACTCCACGGTCAGGAAAAATCCTGCCCAGGAACCAAAATGTTTTTTGAAGCCAAATTTTTTTTTTGAAACCAAATACAAAAACGGACACCAGGATGAGTTTCAGGATGAAATTCCATGTCTAAAAATGGTGTTGCTTCAACTTTTTAAAAATCAAGCCTTTTTGGTGCCAGGAGAAGAAAAGGCTATACTCCACGGTCAGGAAAAATCCTGCCCAGGAACCAAAATGTTTTTTGAAGCCAAATTTTTTTTTTGAAACCAAATGCAAAAACGGACACCAGGATGAGTTTCAGGATGAAATTCCATGTCTAAAAATGGTGTTGCTTCAACTTTTTAAAAATCAAGACTTTTTGGTGCCAGGAGAAGAAAAGGCTTTACTCCACGGTCAGGAAAAATCCTGCCCAGGAACCAAAATGTTTTTTGAAGCCAAATTTTTTTTTTGAAACCAAATGCAAAAACGGACACCAGGATGAGTTTCCTGATGAAATTCCATGTCTAAAAATGGTGTTCCTTCAACTTTTTAAAAATCAAGCCTTTTTGGTGCCAGGAGAAGAAAAGGCTATACTCCACGGTCAGGAAAAATCCTGCCCAGGAACCAAAATGTTTTTTGAAGCCAAATTTTTTGTTTGAAACCAAATGCAAAAACGGACACCAGGATGAGTTTCAGGATGAAATTCCATGTCTAAAAATGGTGTTGCTTCAACTTTTTAAAAATCAAGCCTTTTTGGTGCCAGGAGAAGAAAAGGCTTTACTCCACGGTCAGGAAAAATCCTGCCCAGGAACCAAAATGTTTTTTGAAGCCAAATTTTTTTTTTGAAACCAAATACAAAAACGGACACCAGGATGAGTTTCCTGATGAAATTCCATGTCTAAAAATGGTGTTGCTTCAACTTTTTAAAAATCAAGCCTTTTTGGTGCAAGGAGAAGAAAAGGCTATACTCCACGGTCGGGAAAAATCCTGCCCAGGAACCAAAATGTTTTTTGAAGCCAAATTTTTTTTTTGAAACCAAATGCAAAAACGGACACCAGGATGAGTTTCAGGATGAAATTCCATGTCTAAAAATGGTGTTCCTTCAACTTTTTAAAAATCAAGCCTTTTTGGTGCCAGGAGAAGAAAAGGCTATACTCCACGGTCAGGAAAAATCCTGCCTCGGAACCAAAATGTTTTTTGAAGCCAATTTTTTTTTTTGAAACCAAATGCAAAAACGGACACCAGGATGAGTTTCAGGATGAAATTCCATGTCTAAAAATGGTGTTGCTTCAACTTTTTAAAAATCAAGCCTTTTTGGTGCCAGGAGAAGAAAAGGCTATACTCCACGGTCAGGAAAAATCCTGCCCAGGAACCAAAATGTTTTTTGAAGCCAAATTTTTTTTTTGAAACCAAATACAAAAACGGACACCAGGATGAGTTTCAGGATGAAATTCCATGTCTAAAAATGGTGTTGCTTCAACTTTTTAAAAATCAAGCCTTTTTGGTGCCAGGAGAAGAAAAGGCTATACTCCACGGTCAGGAAAAATCCTGCCCAGGAACCAAAATGTTTTTTGAAGCCAAATTTTTTTTTTGAAACCAAATGCAAAAACGGACACCAGGATGAGTTTCAGGATGAAATTCCATGTCTAAAAATGGTGTTGCTTCAACTTTTTAAAAATCAAGCCTTTTTGGTGCCAGGAGAAGAAAAGGCTTTACTCCACGGTCAGGAAAAATCCTGCCCGGGAACCAAAATGTTTTTTGAAGCCAAATTTTTTTTTTGAAAACAAATGCAAAAACGGACACCAGGATGAGTTTCAGGATGAAATTCCATGTCTAAAAATGGTGTTGCTTCAACTTTTTAAAAATCTAGCCTTTTTGGTGCCAGGAGAAGAAAAGGCTATACTCCACGGTCAGGAAAAATCCTGCCCAGGAACCAAAATGTTTTTTGAAGCCAAATTTTTTTTTTTGAAACCAAATGCAAAAACGGACACCAGGATGAGTTTCAGGATGAAATTCCATGTCTAAAAATGGTGTTGCTTCAACTTTTTAAAAATCAAGCCTTTTTGGTGCCAGGAGAAGAAAAGGCTTTACTCCACGGTCAGGAAAAATCCTGCCCAGGAACCAAAATGTTTTTTGAAGCCAAATTTTTTTTTTGAAACCAGATGCAAAAACGGACACCAGGATGAGTTTCAGGATGAAATTCCATGTCTAAAAATGGTGTTGCTTCAACTTTTTAAAAATCAAGCCTTTTTGGTGCCAGGAGAAGAAAAGGGTATACTCCACGGTCAGGAAAAATCCTGCCCAGGAACCAAAATGTTTTTTGAAGCCAAATTTTTTTTTTGAAACCAAATGCAAAAATGGACACCAGGATTAGTTTCAGGATGAAATTCCATGTCTAAAAATGGTGTTGCTTCAACTTTTTAAAAATCAAGCCTTTTTGGTGCCAGGAGAAGAAAAGGCTTTACTTCACGGTCAGGAAAAATCCTGCCCAGGAACCCAAATGTTTTTTGAAGCCAAATTTTTTTTTTGAAACCAAATGCAAAAATGGACACCAGGATGAGTTTCAGGATGAAATTCCATGTCTAAAAATGGTGTTGCTTCAACTTTTTAAAAATCAAGCCTTTTTGGTGCCAGGAGAAGAAAAGGCTTTACTCCACGGTCAGGAAAAATCCTGCCCAGGAACCAAAATGTTTTTTGAAGCCAAATTTTTTTTTTGAAAACAAATGCAAAAACGGACACCAGGATGAGTTTCAGGATGAAATTCCATGTCTAAAAATGGTGTTGCTTCAACTTTTTAAAAATCAAGCCTTTTTGGTGCCAGGAGAAGAAAAGGCTTTACTCCACGGTCAGGAAAAATCCTGCCCAGGAACCAAAATGTTTTTTGAAGCCAAATTTTTTTTTTGAAACCAAATGCAAAAACGGACACCAGGATGAGTTTCAGGATGAAATTCCATGTCTAAAAATGGTGTTGCTTCAACTTTTTAAAAATCAAGCCTTTTTGGTGCCAGGAGAAGAAAAGGCTTTACTTCACGGTCAGGAAAAATCCTGCCCAGGAACCCAAATGTTTTTTGAAGCCAAATTTTTTTTTTGAAACCAAATGCAAAAATGGACACCAGGATGAGTTTCAGGATGAAATTCCATGTCTAAAAATGGTGTTGCTTCAACTTTTTAAAAATCAAGCCTTTTTGGTGCCAGGAGAAGAAAAGGCTTTACTCCACGGTCAGGAAAAATCCTGCCCAGGAACCAAAATGTTTTTTGAAGCCAAATTTTTTTTTTGAAAACAAATGCAAAAACGGACACCAGGATGAGTTTCAGGATGAAATTCCATGTCTAAAAATGGTGTTGCTTCAACTTTTTAAAAATCAAGCCTTTTTGGTGCCAGGAGAAGAAAAGGCTTTACTCCACGGTCAGGAAAAATCCTGCCCAGGAACCAAAATGTTTTTTGAAGCCAAATTTTTTTTTTGAAACCAAATGCAAAAACGGACACCAGGATGAGTTTCAGGATGAAATTCCATGTCTAAAAATGGTGTTGCTTCAACTTTTTAAAAATCAAGCCTTTTTGGTGCCAGGAGAAGAAAAGGCTTTACTCCACGGTCAGGAAAAATCCTGCCCAGGAACCAAAATGTTTTTTGAAGCCAAATTTTTTTTTTGAAACCAAATGCAAAAACGAACACCAGGATGAGTTTCAGGATGAAATTCCATGTCTAAAAATGGTGTTGCTTCAACTTTTTAAAAATCAAGCCTTTTTGGTGCCAGGAGAAGAAAAGGCTTTACTCCACGGTCAGGAAAAATCCTGCCCGGGAACCAAAATGTTTTTTGGAGCCAATTTTTTTTTTTGAAACCAAATGCAAAAACGGACACCAGGATGAGTTTCAGGATGAAATTCCATGTCTAAAAATGGTGTTGCTTAAACTTTTTACAAATCAAGCCTTTTTGGTGCCAGGAGAAGAAAAGGCTTTACTCCACGGTCAGGAAAAATCCTGCCCAGGAACCAAAATGTTTTTTGAAGCCAAATTTTTTTTTTGAAACCAAATGCAAAAACGGACACCAGGATGAGTTTCAGGATGAAATTCCATGTCTAAAAATGGTGTTGCTTCAACTTTTTAAAAATCAAGCCTTTTTGGTGCCAGGAGAAGAAAAGGCTATACTCCACGGTCAGGAAAAATCCTGCCCAGGAACCAAAATGTTTTTTGAAGCCAAATTTTTTTTTTTGAAACCAAATGCAAAAACGGACACCAGGATGAGTTTCAGGATGAAATTCCATGTCTAAAAATGGTGTTGCTTCAACTTTTTAAAAATCAAGCCTTTTTGGTGCCAGGAGAAGAAAAGGCTTTACTCCACGGTCAGGAAAAATCCTGCCCAGGAACCAAAATGTTTTTTGAAGCCAAATTTTTTTTTTGAAACCAGATGCAAAAACGGACACCAGGATGAGTTTCAGGATGAAATTCCATGTCTAAAAATGGTGTTGCTTCAACTTTTTGAAAATCAAGCCTTTTTGGTGCCAGGAGAAGAAAAGGGTATACTCCACGGTCAGGAAAAATCCTGCCCAGGAACCAAAATGTTTTTTGAAGCCAAATTTTTTTTTTGAAACCAAATGCAAAAATGGACACCAGGATTAGTTTCAGGATGAAATTCCATGTCTAAAAATGGTGTTGCTTCAACTTTTTAAAAATCAAGCCTTTTTGGTGCCAGGAGAAGAAAAGGCTTTACTTCACGGTCAGGAAAAATCCTGCCCAGGAACCCAAATGTTTTTTGAAGCCAAATTTTTTTTTTGAAACCAAATGCAAAAATGGACACCAGGATGAGTTTCAGGATGAAATTCCATGTCTAAAAATGGTGTTGCTTCAACTTTTTAAAAATCAAGCCTTTTTGGTGCCAGGAGAAGAAAAGGCTTTACTCCACGGTCAGGAAAAATCCTGCCCAGGAACCAAAATGTTTTTTGAAGCCAAATTTTTTTTTTGAAAACAAATGCAAAAACGGACACCAGGATGAGTTTCAGGATGAAATTCCATGTCTAAAAATGGTGTTGCTTCAACTTTTTAAAAATCAAGCCTTTTTGGTGCCAGGAGAAGAAAAGGCTTTACTCCACGGTCAGGAAAAATCCTGCCCAGGAACCAAAATGTTTTTTGAAGCCAAATTTTTTTTTTGAAACCAAATGCAAAAACGGACACCAGGATGAGTTTCAGGATGAAATTCCATGTCTAAAAATGGTGTTGCTTCAACTTTTTAAAAATCAAGCCTTTTTGGTGCCAGGAGAAGAAAAGGCTTTACTTCACGGTCAGGAAAAATCCTGCCCAGGAACCCAAATGTTTTTTGAAGCCAAATTTTTTTTTTGAAACCAAATGCAAAAATGGACACCAGGATGAGTTTCAGGATGAAATTCCATGTCTAAAAATGGTGTTGCTTCAACTTTTTAAAAATCAAGCCTTTTTGGTGCCAGGAGAAGAAAAGGCTTTACTCCACGGTCAGGAAAAATCCTGCCCAGGAACCAAAATGTTTTTTGAAGCCAAATTTTTTTTTTGAAAACAAATGCAAAAACGGACACCAGGATGAGTTTCAGGATGAAATTCCATGTCTAAAAATGGTGTTGCTTCAACTTTTTAAAAATCAAGCCTTTTTGGTGCCAGGAGAAGAAAAGGCTTTACTCCACGGTCAGGAAAAATCCTGCCCAGGAACCAAAATGTTTTTTGAAGCCAAATTTTTTTTTTGAAACCAAATGCAAAAACGGACACCAGGATGAGTTTCAGGATGAAATTCCATGTCTAAAAATGGTGTTGCTTCAACTTTTTAAAAATCAAGCCTTTTTGGTGCCAGGAGAAGAAAAGGCTTTACTCCACGGTCAGGAAAAATCCTGCCCAGGAACCAAAATGTTTTTTGAAGCCAAATTTTTTTTTTGAAACCAAATGCAAAAACGAACACCAGGATGAGTTTCAGGATGAAATTCCATGTCTAAAAATGGTGTTGCTTCAACTTTTTAAAAATCAAGCCTTTTTGGTGCCAGGAGAAGAAAAGGCTATACTCCACGGTCAGGAAAAATCCTGCCCAGGAACCAAAATGTTTTTTGAAGCCAAATTTTTTTTTTGAAACCAAATGCAAAAACGGACACCAGGATGAGTTTCAGGATGAAATTCCATGTCTAAAAATGGTGTTGCTTCAACTTTTTAAAAATCAAGCCTTTTTGGTGCCAGGAGAAGAAAAGGCTTTACTCCACGGTCAGGAAAAATCCTGCCCGGGAACCAAAATGTTTTTTGGAGCCAATTTTTTTTTTTGAAACCAAATGCAAAAACGGACACCAGGATGAGTTTCAGGATGAAATTCCATGTCTAAAAATGGTGTTGCTTAAACTTTTTACAAATCAAGCCTTTTTGGTGCCAGGAGAAGAAAAGGCTTTACTCCACGGTCAGGAAAAATCCTGCCCAGGAACCAAAATGTTTTTTGAAGCCAAATTTTTTTTTTGAAACCAAATGCAAAAACGGACACCAGGATGAGTTTCAGGATGAAATTCCATGTCTAAAAATGGTGTTGCTTCAACTTTTTAAAAATCTAGCCTTTTTGGTGCCAGGAGAAGAAAAGGCTATACTCCACGGTCAGGAAAAATCCTGCCCAGGAACCAAAATGTTTTTTGAAGCCAAATTTTTTTTTTTGAAACCAAATGCAAAAACGGACACCAGGATGAGTTTCAGGATGAAATTCCATGTCTAAAAATGGTGTTGCTTCAACTTTTTAAAAATCAAGCCTTTTTGGTGCCAGGAGAAGAAAAGGCTTTACTCCACGGTCAGGAAAAATCCTGCCCAGGAACCAAAATGTTTTTTGAAGCCAAATTTTTTTTTTGAAACCAAATGCAAAAACGGACACCAGGATGAGTTTCAGGATGAAATTCCATGTCTAAAAATGGTGTTGCTTCAACTTTTTAAAAATCTAGCCTTTTTGGTGCCAGGAGAAGAAAAGGCTATACTCCACGGTCAGGAAAAATCCTGCCCAGGAACCAAAATGTTTTTTGAAGCCAAATTTTTTTTTTTGAAACCAAATGCAAAAACGGACACCAGGATGAGTTTCAGGATGAAATTCCATGTCTAAAAATGGTGTTGCTTCAACTTTTTAAAAATCAAGCCTTTTTGGTGCCAGGAGAAGAAAAGGCTTTACTCCACGGTCAGGAAAAATCCTGCCCAGGAACCAAAATGTTTTTTGAAGCCAAATTTTTTTTTTGAAACCAAATGCAAAAACGGACACCAGGATGAGTTTCAGGATGAAATTCCATGTCTAAAAATGGTGTTGCTTCAACTTTTTAAAAATCAAGCCTTTTTGGTGCCAGGAGAAGAAAAGGCTTTACTCCACGGTCAGGAAAAATCCTGCCCGGGAACCAAAATGTTTTTTGGAGCCAATTTTTTTTTTTGAAACCAAATGCAAAAACGGACCCCAGGATGAGTTTCAGGATGAAATTCCATGTCTAAAAATGGTGTTGCTTAAACTTTTTACAAATCAAGCCTTTTTGGTGCCAGGAGAATAAAAGGCTTTACTCCACGGTCAGGAAAAATCCTGCCCAGGAACCAAAATGTTTTTTGAAGCCAAATTTTTTTTTTGAAACCAAATGCAAAAACGGACACCAGGATGAGTTTCAGGATGAAATTCCATGTCTAAAAATGGTGTTGCTTCAACTTTTTAAAAATCAAGCCTTTTTGGTGCCAGGAGAAGAAAAGGCTATACTCCACGGTCAGGAAAAATCCTGCCCAGGAACCAAAATGTTTTTTGAAGCCAAATTTTTTTTTTTGAAACCAAATGCAAAAACGGACACCAGGATGAGTTTCAGGATGAAATTCCATGTCTAAAAATGGTGTTGCTTCAACTTTTTAAAAATCAAGCCTTTTTGGTGCCAGGAGAAGAAAAGGCTTTACTCCACGGTCAGGAAAAATCCTGCCCAGGAACCAAAATGTTTTTTGAAGCCAAATTTTTTTTTTGAAACCAGATGCAAAAACGGACACCAGGATGAGTTTCAGGATGAAATTCCATGTCTAAAAATGGTGTTGCTTCAACTTTTTAAAAATCAAGCCTTTTTGGTGCCAGGAGAAGAAAAGGGTATACTCCACGGTCAGGAAAAATCCTGCCCAGGAACCAAAATGTTTTTTGAAGCCAAATTTTTTTTTTGAAACCAAATGCAAAAATGGACACCAGGATGAGTTTCAGGATGAAATTCCATGTCTAAAAATGGTGTTGCTTCAACTTTTTAAAAATCAAGCCTTTTTGGTGCCAGGAGAAGAAAAGGCTATACTCCACGGTCAGGAAAAATCCTGCCCAGGAACCAAAATGTTTTTTGAAGCCAAATTTTTTTTTTGAAACCAAATGCAAAAACGGACACCAGGATGAGTTTCAGGATGAAATTCCATGTCTAAAAATGGTGTTGCTTCAACTTTTTAAAAATCAAGCCTTTTTGGTGCCAGGAGAAGAAAAGGCTATACTCCACGGTCAGGAAAAATCCTGCCCAGGAACCAAAATGTTTTTTGAAGCCAAATTTTTTTTTTGAAACCAAATGCAAAAACGGACACCAGGATGAGTTTCAGGATGAAATTCCATGTCTAAAAATGGTGTTGCTTCAACTTTTTAAAAATCAAGCCTTTTTGGTGCCAGGAGAAGAAAAGGCTTTACTCCACGGTCAGGAAAAATCCTGCCCGGGAACCAAAATGTTTTTTGAAGCCAAATTTTTTTTTTGAAAACAAATGCAAAAACGGACACCAGGATGAGTTTCAGGATGAAATTCCATGTCTAAAAATGGTGTTGCTTCAACTTTTTAAAAATCAAGCCTTTTTGGTGCCAGGAGAAGAAAAGGCTTTACTCCACGGTCAGGAAAAATCCTGCCCAGGAACCAAAATGTTTTTTGAAGCCAAATTTTTTTTTTGAAACCAAATACAAAAACGGACACCAGGATGAGTTTCCTGATGAAATTCCATGTCTAAAAATGGTGTTGCTTCAACTTTTTAAAAATCAAGCCTTTTTGGTGCCAGGAGAAGAAAAGGCTATACTCCACGGTCAGGAAAAATCCTGCCCAGGAACCAAAATGTTTTTTGAAGCCAAATTTTTTTTTGAAACCAAATACAAAAACGGACACCAGGATGAGTTTCAGGATGAAATTCCATGT
Organism: Pituophis catenifer annectens; assembly: GCF_029215685.1. Lineage (NCBI taxonomy): Eukaryota > Metazoa > Chordata > Lepidosauria > Squamata > Colubridae > Pituophis > Pituophis catenifer. Next base: position 182,222 of record NW_027256914.1, on the reverse strand, counting down.
CTAAAAATGGTGTTGCTTCAACTTTTTAAAAATCAAGCCTTTTTGGTGCCAGGAGAAGAAAAGGCTATACTCCACGGTCAGGAAAAATCCTGCCCAGGAACCAAAATGTTTTTTGAAGCCAAATTTTTTGTTTGAAACCAAATGCAAAAACGGACACCAGGATGAGTTTCAGGATGAAATTCCATGTCTAAAAATGGTGTTGCTTCAACTTTTTAAAAATCAAGCCTTTTTGGTGCCAGGAGAAGAAAAGGCTATACTCCACGGTCAGGAAAAATCCTGCCCAGGCACCAAAATGTTTTTTGAAGCCAAATTTTTTGTTTGAAACCAAATACAAAAACGGACACCAGGATGAGTTTCCTGATGAAATTCCATGTCTAAAAATGGTGTTCCTTCAACTTTTTAAAAATCAAGCCTTTTTGGTGCCAGGAGAAGAAAAGGCTATACTCCACGGTCAGGAAAAATCCTGCCTCGGAACCAAAATGTTTTTTGAAGCCAATTTTTTTTTTTGAAACCAAATGCAAAAACGGACACCAGGATGAGTTTCAGGATGAAATTCCATGTCTAAAAATGGTGTTGCTTCAACTTTTTAAAAATCAAGCCTTTTTGGTGCCAGGAGAAGAAAAGGCTATACTCCACGGTCAGGAAAAATCCTGCCCAGGAACCAAAATGTTTTTTGAAGCCAAATTTTTTTTTTGAAACCAAATACAAAAACGGACACCAGGATGAGTTTCAGGATGAAATTCCATGTCTAAAAATGGTGTTGCTTCAACTTTTTAAAAATCAAGCCTTTTTGGTGCCAGGAGAAGAAAAGGCTATACTCCACGGTCAGGAAAAATCCTGCCCAGGAACCAAAATGTTTTTTGAAGCCAAATTTTTTTTTTGAAACCAAATGCAAAAACGGACACCAGGATGAGTTTCAGGATGAAATTCCATGTCTAAAAATGGTGTTGCTTCAACTTTTTAAAAATCAAGCCTTTTTGGTGCCAGGAGAAGAAAAGGCTATACTCCACGGTCAGGAAAAATCCTGCCCAGGAACCAAAATGTTTTTTGAAGCCAAATTTTTTTTTTGAAACCAAATACAAAAACGGACACCAGGATGAGTTTCAGGATGAAATTCCATGTCTAAAAATGGTGTTGCTTCAACTTTTTAAAAATCAAGCCTTTTTGGTGCCAGGAGAAGAAAAGGCTATACTCCACGGTCAGGAAAAATCCTGCCCAGGAACCAAAATGTTTTTTGAAGCCAAATTTTTTTTTTGAAACCAAATACAAAAACGGACACCAGGATGAGTTTCAGGATGAAATTCCATGTCTAAAAATGGTGTTGCTTCAACTTTTTAAAAATCAAGCCTTTTTGGTGCCAGGAGAAGAAAAGGCTATACTCCACGGTCAGGAAAAATCCTGCCCGGGAACCAAAATGTTTTTTGAAGCCAAATTTTTTTTTTGAAACCAAATGCAAAAACGGACACCAGGATGAGTTTCAGGATGAAATTCCATGTCTAAAAATGGTGTTGCTTCAACTTTTTAAAAATCAAGCCTTTTTGGTGCCAGGAGAAGAAAAGGCTATACTCCACGGTCAGGAAAAATCCTGCCCAGGAACCAAAATGTTTTTTGAAGCCAAATTTTTTTTTTGAAACCAAATACAAAAACGGACACCAGGATGAGTTTCAGGATGAAATTCCATGTCTAAAAATGGTGTTGCTTCAACTTTTTAAAAATCAAGCCTTTTTGGTGCCAGGAGAAGAAAAGGCTATACTCCACGGTCAGGAAAAATCCTGCCCAGGAACCAAAATGTTTTTTGAAGCCAAATTTTTTTTTTGAAACCAAATGCAAAAACGGACACCAGGATGAGTTTCAGGATGAAATTCCATGTCTAAAAATGGTGTTGCTTCAACTTTTTAAAAATCAAGACTTTTTGGTGCCAGGAGAAGAAAAGGCTTTACTCCACGGTCAGGAAAAATCCTGCCCAGGAACCAAAATGTTTTTTGAAGCCAAATTTTTTTTTTGAAACCAAATGCAAAAACGGACACCAGGATGAGTTTCCTGATGAAATTCCATGTCTAAAAATGGTGTTCCTTCAACTTTTTAAAAATCAAGCCTTTTTGGTGCCAGGAGAAGAAAAGGCTATACTCCACGGTCAGGAAAAATCCTGCCCAGGAACCAAAATGTTTTTTGAAGCCAAATTTTTTGTTTGAAACCAAATGCAAAAACGGACACCAGGATGAGTTTCAGGATGAAATTCCATGTCTAAAAATGGTGTTGCTTCAACTTTTTAAAAATCAAGCCTTTTTGGTGCCAGGAGAAGAAAAGGCTTTACTCCACGGTCAGGAAAAATCCTGCCCAGGAACCAAAATGTTTTTTGAAGCCAAATTTTTTTTTTGAAACCAAATACAAAAACGGACACCAGGATGAGTTTCCTGATGAAATTCCATGTCTAAAAATGGTGTTGCTTCAACTTTTTAAAAATCAAGCCTTTTTGGTGCAAGGAGAAGAAAAGGCTATACTCCACGGTCGGGAAAAATCCTGCCCAGGAACCAAAATGTTTTTTGAAGCCAAATTTTTTTTTTGAAACCAAATGCAAAAACGGACACCAGGATGAGTTTCAGGATGAAATTCCATGTCTAAAAATGGTGTTCCTTCAACTTTTTAAAAATCAAGCCTTTTTGGTGCCAGGAGAAGAAAAGGCTATACTCCACGGTCAGGAAAAATCCTGCCTCGGAACCAAAATGTTTTTTGAAGCCAATTTTTTTTTTTGAAACCAAATGCAAAAACGGACACCAGGATGAGTTTCAGGATGAAATTCCATGTCTAAAAATGGTGTTGCTTCAACTTTTTAAAAATCAAGCCTTTTTGGTGCCAGGAGAAGAAAAGGCTATACTCCACGGTCAGGAAAAATCCTGCCCAGGAACCAAAATGTTTTTTGAAGCCAAATTTTTTTTTTGAAACCAAATACAAAAACGGACACCAGGATGAGTTTCAGGATGAAATTCCATGTCTAAAAATGGTGTTGCTTCAACTTTTTAAAAATCAAGCCTTTTTGGTGCCAGGAGAAGAAAAGGCTCCACGGTCAGGAAAAATCCTGCCCAGGAACCAAAATGTTTTTTGAAGCCAAATTTTTTTTTTGAAACCAAATGCAAAAACGGACACCAGGATGAGTTTCAGGATGAAATTCCATGTCTAAAAATGGTGTTGCTTCAACTTTTTAAAAATCAAGCCTTTTTGGTGCCAGGAGAAGAAAAGGCTTTACTCCACGGTCAGGAAAAATCCTGCCCGGGAACCAAAATGTTTTTTGAAGCCAAATTTTTTTTTTGAAAACAAATGCAAAAACGGACACCAGGATGAGTTTCAGGATGAAATTCCATGTCTAAAAATGGTGTTGCTTCAACTTTTTAAAAATCTAGCCTTTTTGGTGCCAGGAGAAGAAAAGGCTATACTCCACGGTCAGGAAAAATCCTGCCCAGGAACCAAAATGTTTTTTGAAGCCAAATTTTTTTTTTTGAAACCAAATGCAAAAACGGACACCAGGATGAGTTTCAGGATGAAATTCCATGTCTAAAAATGGTGTTGCTTCAACTTTTTAAAAATCAAGCCTTTTTGGTGCCAGGAGAAGAAAAGGCTATACTCCACGGTCAGGAAAAATCCTGCCCAGGAACCAAAATGTTTTTTGAAGCCAAATTTTTTTTTTGAAACCAAATGCAAAAACGGACACCAGGATGAGTTTCCTGATGAAATTCCATGTCTAAAAATGGTGTTGCTTCAACTTTTTAAAAATCAAGCCTTTTTGGTGCCAGGAGAAGAAAAGGCTATACTCCACGGTCAGGAAAAATCCTGCCCAGGAACCAAAATGTTTTTTGAAGCCAAATTTTTTTTTGAAACCAAATACAAAAACGGACACCAGGATGAGTTTCAGGATGAAATTCCATGTCTAAAAATGGTGTTGCTTCAACTTTTTAAAAATCAAGCCTTTTTGGTGCCAGGAGAAGAAAAGGCTATACTCCACGGTCAGGAAAAATCCTGCCCAGGAACCAAAATGTTTTTTGAAGCCAAATTTTTTTTTTGAAACCAAATGCAAAAACGGACACCAGGATGAGTTTCCTGATGAAATTCCATGTCTAAAAATGGTGTTGCTTCAACTTTTTAAAAATCAAGCCTTTTTGGTGCCAGGAGAAGAAAAGGCTATACTCCACGGTCAGGAAAAATCCTGCCCAGGAACCAAAATGTTTTTTGAAGCCAAATTTTTTTTTGAAACCAAATACAAAAACGGACACCAGGATGAGTTTCAGGATGAAATTCCATGTCTAAAAATGGTGTTCCTTCAACTTTTTAAAAATCAAGCCTTTTTGGTGCCAGGAGAAGAAAAGGCTTTACTCCACGGTCAGGAAAAATCCTGCCCAGGAACCAAAATGTTTTTTGAAGCCAATTTTTTTTTTTGAAACCAAATGCAAAAACGGACACCAGGATGAGTTTCCTGATGAAATTCCATGTCTAAAAATGGTGTTCCTTCAACTTTTTAAAAATCAAGCCTTTTTGGTGCCAGGAGAAGAAAAGGCTATATACTCCACGGTCAGGAAAAATCCTGCCCAGGAACCAAAATGTTTTTTGAAGCCAAATTTTTTTTTGAAACCAAATACAAAAACGGACACCAGGATGAGTTTCAGGATGAAATTCCATGTCTAAAAATGGTGTTGCTTCAACTTTTTAAAAATCAAGCCTTTTTGGTGCCAGGAGAAGAAAAGGCTATACTCCACGGTCAGGAAAAATCCTGCCCAGGAACCAAAATGTTTTTTGAAGCCAAATTTTTTTTTTGAAACCAAATGCAAAAACGGACACCAGGATGAGTTTCAGGATGAAATTCCATGTCTAAAAATGGTGTTGCTTCAACTTTTTAAAAATCAAGCCTTTTTGGTGCCAGGAGAAGAAAAGGCTTTACTCCACGACCAGGAAAAATCCTGCCCAGGAACCAAAATGTTTTTTGAAGCCAAATTTTTTTTTTGAAACCAAATACAAAAACGGACACCAGGATGAGTTTCCTGATGAAATTCCATGTCTAAAAATGGTGTTGCTTCAACTTTTTAAAAATCAAGGCTTTTTGGTGCAAGGAGAAGAAAAGGCTATACTCCACGGTCGGGAAAAATCCTGCCCAGGAACCAAAATGTTTTTTGAAGCCAAATTTTTTTTTTGAAACCAAATGCAAAAACGGACACCAGGATGAGTTTCAGGATGAAATTCCATGTCTAAAAATGGTGTTGCTTCAACTTTTTAAAAATCAAGCCTTTTTGGTGCCAGGAGAAGAAAAGGCTTTACTCCACGGTCAGGAAAAATCCTGCCCAGGAACCAAAATGTTTTTTGAAGCCAAATTTTTTTTTTGAAACCAAATGCAAAAACGGACACCAGGATGAGTTTCAGGATGAAATTCCATGTCTAAAAATGGTGTTGCTTCAACTTTTTAAAAATCAAGCCTTTTTGGTGACAGGAGAAGAAAAGGCTATACTCCACGGTCAGGAAAAATCCTGCCCAGGAACCAAAATGTTTTTTGAAGCCAAATTTTTTTTTTGAAACCAAATGCAAAAACGGACACCAGGATGAGTTTCAGGATGAAATTCCATGTCTAAAAATGGTGTTGCTTCAACTTTTTAAAAATCAAGCCTTTTTGGTGCCAGGAGAAGAAAAGGCTATACTCCACGGTCAGGAAAAATCCTGCCCAGGAACCAAAATGTTTTTTGAAGCCAAATTTTTTTTTTGAAACCAAATGCAAAAACGGACACCAGGATGAGTTTCAGGATGAAATTCCATGTCTAAAAATGGTGTTGCTTCAACTTTTTAAAAATCAAGCCTTTTTGGTGCCAGGAGAAGAAAAGGCTATACTCCACGGTCAGGAAAAATCCTGCCCAGGAACCAAAATGTTTTTTGAAGCCAAATTTTTTTTTTGAAACCAAATGCAAAAACGGACACCAGGATGAGTTTCAGGATGAAATTCCATGTCTAAAAATGGTGTTGCTTCAACTTTTTAAAAATCAAGCCTTTTTGGTGCCAGGAGAAGAAAAGGCTATACTCCACGGTCAGGAAAAATCCTGCCCAGGAACCAAAATGTTTTTTGAAGCCAAATTTTTTTTTTGAAACCAAATGCAAAAACGGACACCAGGATGAGTTTCAGGATGAAATTCCATGTCTAAAAATGGTGTTGCTTCAACTTTTTAAAAATCAAGCCTTTTTGGTGCCAGGAGAAGAAAAGGCTATACTCCACGGTCAGGAAAAATCCTGCCCAGGAACCAAAATGTTTTTTGAAGCCAAATTTTTTTTTTGAAACCAAATGCAAAAACGGACACCAGGATGAGTTTCAGGATGAAATTCCATGTCTAAAAATGGTGTTGCTTCAACTTTTTAAAAATCAAGCCTTTTTGGTGCCAGGAGAAGAAAAGGCTATACTCCACGGTCAGGAAAAATCCTGCCCAGGAACCAAAATGTTTTTTGAAGCCAAATTTTTTTTTTGAAACCAAATGCAAAAACGGACACCAGGATGAGTTTCAGGATGAAATTCCATGTCTAAAAATGGTGTTGCTTCAACTTTTTAAAAATCAAGCCTTTTTGGTGCCAGGAGAAGAAAAGGCTATACTCCACGGTCAGGAAAAATCCTGCCCAGGAACCAAAATGTTTTTTGAAGCCAAATTTTTTTTTTGAAACCAAATGCAAAAACGGACACCAGGATGAGTTTCAGGATGAAATTCCATGTCTAAAAATGGTGTTGCTTCAACTTTTTAAAAATCAAGCCTTTTTGGTGCCAGGAGAAGAAAAGGCTATACTCCACGGTCAGGAAAAATCCTGCCCAGGAACCAAAATGTTTTTTGAAGCCAATTTTTTTTTTTGAAACCAAATGCAAAAACGGACACCAGGATGAGTTTCAGGATGAAATTCCATGTCTAAAAATGGTGTTGCTTCAACTTTTTAAAAATCAAGACTTTTTGGTGCCAGGAGAAGAAAAGGCTTTACTCCACGGTCAGGAAAAATCCTGCCCAGGAACCAAAATGTTTTTTGAAGCCAATTTTTTTTTTTGAAACCAAATGCAAAAACGGACACCAGGATGAGTTTCAGGATGAAATTCCATGTCTAAAAATGGTGTTGCTTCAACTTTTTAAAAATCAAGACTTTTTGGTGCCAGGAGAAGAAAAGGCTTTACTCCACGGTCAGGAAAAATCCTGCCCAGGAACCAAAATGTTTTTTGAAGCCAATTTTTTTTTTTGAAACCAAATGCAAAAACGGACACCAGGATGAATTTCCTGATGAAATTCCATGTCTAAAAATGGTGTTCCTTCAACTTTTTAAAAATCAAGCCTTTTTGGTGCCAGGAGAAGAAAAGGCTATACTCCACGGTCAGGAAAAATCCTGCCCAGGAACCAAAATGTTTTTTGAAGCCAAATTTTTTTTTGAAACCAAATACAAAAACGGACACCAGGATGAGTTTCAGGATGAAATTCCATGTCTAAAAATGGTGTTGCTTCAACTTTTTAAAAATCAAGCCTTTTTGGTGCCAGGAGAAGAAAAGGCTATACTCCACGGTCAGGAAAAATCCTGCCCAGGAACCAAAATGTTTTTTGAAGCCAAATTTTTTGTTTGAAACCAAATGCAAAAACGGACACCAGGATGAGTTTCAGGATGAAATTCCATGTCTAAAAATGGTGTTGCTTCAACTTTTTAAAAATCAAGCCTTTTTGGTGCCAGGAGAAGAAAAGGCTTTACTCCACGGTCAGGAAAAATCCTGCCCAGGAACCAAAATGTTTTTTGAAGCCAAATTTTTTTTTTGAAACCAAATACAAAAACGGACACCAGGATGAGTTTCCTGATGAAATTCCATGTCTAAAAATGGTGTTGCTTCAACTTTTTAAAAATCAAGCCTTTTTGGTGCCAGGAGAAGAAAAGGCTATACTCCACGGTCAGGAAAAATCCTGCCCAGGAACCAAAATGTTTTTTGAAGCCAAATTTTTTTTTGAAACCAAATACAAAAACGGACACCAGGATGAGTTTCAGGATGAAATTCCATGTCTAAAAATGGTGTTGCTTCAACTTTTTAAAAATCAAGCCTTTTTGGTGCCAGGAGAAGAAAAGGCTATACTCCACGGTCAGGAAAAATCCTGCCCAGGAACCAAAATGTTTTTTGAAGCCAAATTTTTTGTTTGAAACCAAATGCAAAAACGGACACCAGGATGAGTTTCAGGATGAAATTCCATGTCTAAAAATGGTGTTGCTTCAACTTTTTAAAAATCAAGCCTTTTTGGTGCCAGGAGAAGAAAAGGCTATACTCCACGGTCAGGAAAAATCCTGCCCAGGCACCAAAATGTTTTTTGAAGCCAAATTTTTTGTTTGAAACCAAATACAAAAACGGACACCAGGATGAGTTTCAGGATGAAATTCCATGTCTAAAAATGGTGTTGCTTCAACTTTTTAAAAATCAAGACTTTTTGGTGCCAGGAGAAGAAAAGGCTTTACTCCACGGTCAGGAAAAATCCTGCCCAGGAACCAAAATGTTTTTTGAAGCCAATTTTTTTTTTTGAAACCAAATGCAAAAACGGACACCAGGATGAGTTTCAGGATGAAATTCCATGTCTAAAAATGGTGTTGCTTCAACTTTTTAAAAATCAAGACTTTTTGGTGCCAGGAGAAGAAAAGGCTTTACTCCACGGTCAGGAAAAATCCTGCCCAGGAACCAAAATGTTTTTTGAAGCCAATTTTTTTTTTTGAAACCAAATGCAAAAACGGACACCAGGATGAGTTTCAGGATGAAATTCCATGTCTAAAAATGGTGTTGCTTCAACTTTTTAAAAATCAAGACTTTTTGGTGCCAGGAGAAGAAAAGGCTTTACTCCACGGTCAGGAAAAATCCTGCCCAGGAACCAAAATGTTTTTTGAAGCCAATTTTTTTTTTTGAAACCAAATGCAAAAACGGACACCAGGATGAGTTTCCTGATGAAATTCCATGTCTAAAAATGGTGTTCCTTCAACTTTTTAAAAATCAAGCCTTTTTGGTGCCAGGAGAAGAAAAGGCTATACTCCACGGTCAGGAAAAATCCTGCCCAGGAACCAAAATGTTTTTTGAAGCCAAATTTTTTTTTGAAACCAAATACAAAAACGGACACCAGGATGAGTTTCAGGATGAAATTCCATGTCTAAAAATGGTGTTGCTTCAACTTTTTAAAAATCAAGCCTTTTTGGTGCCAGGAGAAGAAAAGGCTATACTCCACGGTCAGGAAAAATCCTGCCCAGGAACCAAAATGTTTTTTGAAGCCAAATTTTTTGTTTGAAACCAAATGCAAAAACGGACACCAGGATGAGTTTCAGGATGAAATTCCATGTCTAAAAATGGTGTTGCTTCAACTTTTTAAAAATCAAGCCTTTTTGGTGCCAGGAGAAGAAAAGGCTTTACTCCACGGTCAGGAAAAATCCTGCCCAGGAACCAAAATGTTTTTTGAAGCCAAATTTTTTTTTTGAAACCAAATACAAAAACGGACACCAGGATGAGTTTCCTGATGAAATTCCATGTCTAAAAATGGTGTTGCTTCAACTTTTTAAAAATCAAGCCTTTTTGGTGCCAGGAGAAGAAAAGGCTATACTCCACGGTCAGGAAAAATCCTGCCCAGGAACCAAAATGTTTTTTGAAGCCAAATTTTTTTTTGAAACCAAATACAAAAACGGACACCAGGATGAGTTTCAGGATGAAATTCCATGTCTAAAAATGGTGTTGCTTCAACTTTTTAAAAATCAAGCCTTTTTGGTGCCAGGAGAAGAAAAGGCTATACTCCACGGTCAGGAAAAATCCTGCCCAGGAACCAAAATGTTTTTTGAAGCCAAATTTTTTGTTTGAAACCAAATGCAAAAACGGACACCAGGATGAGTTTCAGGATGAAATTCCATGTCTAAAAATGGTGTTGCTTCAACTTTTTAAAAATCAAGCCTTTTTGGTGCCAGGAGAAGAAAAGGCTATACTCCACGGTCAGGAAAAATCCTGCCCAGGCACCAAAATGTTTTTTGAAGCCAAATTTTTTGTTTGAAACCAAATACAAAAACGGACACCAGGATGAGTTTCCTGATGAAATTCCATGTCTAAAAATGGTGTTCCTTCAACTTTTTAAAAATCAAGCCTTTTTGGTGCCAGGAGAAGAAAAGGCTATACTCCACGGTCAGGAAAAATCCTGCCTCGGAACCAAAATGTTTTTTGAAGCCAATTTTTTTTTTTGAAACCAAATGCAAAAACGGACACCAGGATGAGTTTCAGGATGAAATTCCATGTCTAAAAATGGTGTTGCTTCAACTTTTTAAAAATCAAGCCTTTTTGGTGCCAGGAGAAGAAAAGGCTATACTCCACGGTCAGGAAAAATCCTGCCCAGGAACCAAAATGTTTTTTGAAGCCAAATTTTTTTTTTGAAACCAAATACAAAAACGGACACCAGGATGAGTTTCAGGATGAAATTCCATGTCTAAAAATGGTGTTGCTTCAACTTTTTAAAAATCAAGCCTTTTTGGTGCCAGGAGAAGAAAAGGCTATACTCCACGGTCAGGAAAAATCCTGCCCAGGAACCAAAATGTTTTTTGAAGCCAAATTTTTTTTTTGAAACCAAATGCAAAAACGGACACCAGGATGAGTTTCAGGATGAAATTCCATGTCTAAAAATGGTGTTGCTTCAACTTTTTAAAAATCAAGCCTTTTTGGTGCCAGGAGAAGAAAAGGCTATACTCCACGGTCAGGAAAAATCCTGCCCAGGAACCAAAATGTTTTTTGAAGCCAAATTTTTTTTTTGAAACCAAATACAAAAACGGACACCAGGATGAGTTTCAGGATGAAATTCCATGTCTAAAAATGGTGTTGCTTCAACTTTTTAAAAATCAAGCCTTTTTGGTGCCAGGAGAAGAAAAGGCTATACTCCACGGTCAGGAAAAATCCTGCCCAGGAACCAAAATGTTTTTTGAAGCCAAATTTTTTTTTTGAAACCAAATACAAAAACGGACACCAGGATGAGTTTCAGGATGAAATTCCATGTCTAAAAATGGTGTTGCTTCAACTTTTTAAAAATCAAGCCTTTTTGGTGCCAGGAGAAGAAAAGGCTATACTCCACGGTCAGGAAAAATCCTGCCCAGGAACCAAAATGTTTTTTGAAGCCAAATTTTTTTTTTGAAACCAAATGCAAAAACGGACACCAGGATGAGTTTCAGGATGAAATTCCATGTCTAAAAATGGTGTTGCTTCAACTTTTTAAAAATCAAGCCTTTTTGGTGCCAGGAGAAGAAAAGGCTATACTCCACGGTCAGGAAAAATCCTGCCCAGGAACCAAAATGTTTTTTGAAGCCAAATTTTTTTTTTGAAACCAAATACAAAAACGGACACCAGGATGAGTTTCAGGATGAAATTCCATGTCTAAAAATGGTGTTGCTTCAACTTTTTAAAAATCAAGCCTTTTTGGTGCCAGGAGAAGAAAAGGCTATACTCCACGGTCAGGAAAAATCCTGCCCAGGAACCAAAATGTTTTTTGAAGCCAAATTTTTTTTTTGAAACCAAATGCAAAAACGGACACCAGGATGAGTTTCAGGATGAAATTCCATGTCTAAAAATGGTGTTGCTTCAACTTTTTAAAAATCAAGACTTTTTGGTGCCAGGAGAAGAAAAGGCTTTACTCCACGGTCAGGAAAAATCCTGCCCAGGAACCAAAATGTTTTTTGAAGCCAAATTTTTTTTTTGAAACCAAATGCAAAAACGGACACCAGGATGAGTTTCCTGATGAAATTCCATGTCTAAAAATGGTGTTCCTTCAACTTTTTAAAAATCAAGCCTTTTTGGTGCCAGGAGAAGAAAAGGCTATACTCCACGGTCAGGAAAAATCCTGCCCAGGAACCAAAATGTTTTTTGAAGCCAAATTTTTTGTTTGAAACCAAATGCAAAAACGGACACCAGGATGAGTTTCAGGATGAAATTCCATGTCTAAAAATGGTGTTGCTTCAACTTTTTAAAAATCAAGCCTTTTTGGTGCCAGGAGAAGAAAAGGCTTTACTCCACGGTCAGGAAAAATCCTGCCCAGGAACCAAAATGTTTTTTGAAGCCAAATTTTTTTTTTGAAACCAAATACAAAAACGGACACCAGGATGAGTTTCCTGATGAAATTCCATGTCTAAAAATGGTGTTGCTTCAACTTTTTAAAAATCAAGCCTTTTTGGTGCAAGGAGAAGAAAAGGCTATACTCCACGGTCGGGAAAAATCCTGCCCAGGAACCAAAATGTTTTTTGAAGCCAAATTTTTTTTTTGAAACCAAATGCAAAAACGGACACCAGGATGAGTTTCAGGATGAAATTCCATGTCTAAAAATGGTGTTCCTTCAACTTTTTAAAAATCAAGCCTTTTTGGTGCCAGGAGAAGAAAAGGCTATACTCCACGGTCAGGAAAAATCCTGCCTCGGAACCAAAATGTTTTTTGAAGCCAATTTTTTTTTTTGAAACCAAATGCAAAAACGGACACCAGGATGAGTTTCAGGATGAAATTCCATGTCTAAAAATGGTGTTGCTTCAACTTTTTAAAAATCAAGCCTTTTTGGTGCCAGGAGAAGAAAAGGCTATACTCCACGGTCAGGAAAAATCCTGCCCAGGAACCAAAATGTTTTTTGAAGCCAAATTTTTTTTTTGAAACCAAATACAAAAACGGACACCAGGATGAGTTTCAGGATGAAATTCCATGTCTAAAAATGGTGTTGCTTCAACTTTTTAAAAATCAAGCCTTTTTGGTGCCAGGAGAAGAAAAGGCTATACTCCACGGTCAGGAAAAATCCTGCCCAGGAACCAAAATGTTTTTTGAAGCCAAATTTTTTTTTTGAAACCAAATGCAAAAACGGACACCAGGATGAGTTTCAGGATGAAATTCCATGTCTAAAAATGGTGTTGCTTCAACTTTTTAAAAATCAAGCCTTTTTGGTGCCAGGAGAAGAAAAGGCTTTACTCCACGGTCAGGAAAAATCCTGCCCGGGAACCAAAATGTTTTTTGAAGCCAAATTTTTTTTTTGAAAACAAATGCAAAAACGGACACCAGGATGAGTTTCAGGATGAAATTCCATGTCTAAAAATGGTGTTGCTTCAACTTTTTAAAAATCAAGCCTTTTTGGTGCCAGGAGAAGAAAAGGCTTTACTCCACGGTCAGGAAAAATCCTGCCCAGGAACCAAAATGTTTTTTGAAGCCAAATTTTTTTTTTGAAACCAGATGCAAAAACGGACACCAGGATGAGTTTCAGGATGAAATTCCATGTCTAAAAATGGTGTTGCTTCAACTTTTTAAAAATCAAGCCTTTTTGGTGCCAGGAGAAGAAAAGGGTATACTCCACGGTCAGGAAAAATCCTGCCCAGGAACCAAAATGTTTTTTGAAGCCAAATTTTTTTTTTGAAACCAAATGCAAAAATGGACACCAGGATTACTTTCAGGATGAAATTCCATGTCTAAAAATGGTGTTGCTTCAACTTTTTAAAAATCAAGCCTTTTTGGTGCCAGGAGAAGAAAAGGCTTTACTCCACGGTCAGGAAAAATCCTGCCCAGGAACCCAAATGTTTTTTGAAGCCAAATTTTTTTTTTGAAACCAAATGCAAAAATGGACACCAGGATGAGTTTCAGGATGAAATTCCATGTCTAAAAATGGTGTTGCTTCAACTTTTTAAAAATCAAGCCTTTTTGGTGCCAGGAGAAGAAAAGGCTTTACTCCACGGTCAGGAAAAATCCTGCCCAGGAACCAAAATGTTTTTTGAAGCCAAATTTTTTTTTTGAAACCAAATGCAAAAACGGACACCAGGATGAGTTTCAGGATGAAATTCCATGTCTAAAAATGGTGTTGCTTCAACTTTTTAAAAATCAAGCCTTTTTGGTGCCAGGAGAAGAAAAGGCTTTACTTCACGGTCAGGAAAAATCCTGCCCAGGAACCCAAATGTTTTTTGAAGCCAAATTTTTTTTTTGAAACCAAATGCAAAAATGGACACCAGGATGAGTTTCAGGATGAAATTCCATGTCTAAAAATGGTGTTGCTTCAACTTTTTAAAAATCAAGCCTTTTTGGTGCCAGGAGAAGAAAAGGCTTTACTCCACGGTCAGGAAAAATCCTGCCCAGGAACCAAAATGTTTTTTGAAGCCAAATTTTTTTTTTGAAAACAAATGCAAAAACGGACACCAGGATGAGTTTCAGGATGAAATTCCATGTCTAAAAATGGTGTTGCTTCAACTTTTTAAAAATCAAGCCTTTTTGGTGCCAGGAGAAGAAAAGGCTTTACTCCACGGTCAGGAAAAATCCTGCCCAGGAACCAAAATGTTTTTTGAAGCCAAATTTTTTTTTTGAAACCAAATGCAAAAACGGACACCAGGATGAGTTTCAGGATGAAATTCCATGTCTAAAAATGGTGTTGCTTCAACTTTTTAAAAATCAAGCCTTTTTGGTGCCAGGAGAAGAAAAGGCTTTACTCCACGGTCAGGAAAAATCCTGCCCAGGAACCAAAATGTTTTTTGAAGCCAAATTTTTTTTTTGAAACCAAATGCAAAAACGAACACCAGGATGAGTTTCAGGATGAAATTCCATGTCTAAAAATGGTGTTGCTTCAACTTTTTAAAAATCAAGCCTTTTTGGTGCCAGGAGAAGAAAAGGCTTTACTCCACGGTCAGGAAAAATCCTGCCCGGGAACCAAAATGTTTTTTGGAGCCAATTTTTTTTTTTGAAACCAAATGCAAAAACGGACACCAGGATGAGTTTCAGGATGAAATTCCATGTCTAAAAATGGTGTTGCTTAAACTTTTTACAAATCAAGCCTTTTTGGTGCCAGGAGAAGAAAAGGCTTTACTCCACGGTCAGGAAAAATCCTGCCCAGGAACCAAAATGTTTTTTGAAGCCAAATTTTTTTTTTGAAACCAAATGCAAAAACGGACACCAGGATGAGTTTCAGGATGAAATTCCATGTCTAAAAATGGTGTTGCTTCAACTTTTTAAAAATCTAGCCTTTTTGGTGCCAGGAGAAGAAAAGGCTATACTCCACGGTCAGGAAAAATCCTGCCCAGGAACCAAAATGTTTTTTGAAGCCAAATTTTTTTTTTTGAAACCAAATGCAAAAACGGACACCAGGATGAGTTTCAGGATGAAATTCCATGTCTAAAAATGGTGTTGCTTCAACTTTTTAAAAATCAAGCCTTTTTGGTGCCAGGAGAAGAAAAGGCTTTACTCCACGGTCAGGAAAAATCCTGCCCAGGAACCAAAATGTTTTTTGAAGCCAAATTTTTTTTTTGAAACCAGATGCAAAAACGGACACCAGGATGAGTTTCAGGATGAAATTCCATGTCTAAAAATGGTGTTGCTTCAACTTTTTAAAAATCAAGCCTTTTTGGTGCCAGGAGAAGAAAAGGCTTTACTCCACGGTCAGGAAAAATCCTGCCCAGGAACCAAAATGTTTTTTGAAGCCAAATTTTTTTTTTGAAACCAAATACAAAAACGGACACCAGGATGAGTTTCAGGATGAAATTCCATGTCTAAAAATGGTGTTGCTTCAACTTTTTAAAAATCAAGCCTTTTTGGTGCCAGGAGAAGAAAAGGGTATACTCCACGGTCAGGAAAAATCCTGCCCAGGAACCAAAATGTTTTTTGAAGCCAAATTTTTTTTTTGAAACCAAATGCAAAAATGGACACCAGGATTAGTTTCAGGATGAAATTCCATGTCTAAAAATGGTGTTGCTTCAACTTTTTAAAAATCAAGCCTTTTTGGTGCCAGGAGAAGAAAAGGCTTTACTTCACGGTCAGGAAAAATCCTGCCCAGGAACCCAAATGTTTTTTGAAGCCAAATTTTTTTTTTGAAACCAAATGCAAAAATGGACACCAGGATGAGTTTCAGGATGAAATTCCATGTCTAAAAATGGTGTTGCTTCAACTTTTTAAAAATCAAGCCTTTTTGGTGCCAGGAGAAGAAAAGGCTTTACTCCACGGTCAGGAAAAATCCTGCCCAGGAACCAAAATGTTTTTTGAAGCCAAATTTTTTTTTTGAAAACAAATGCAAAAACGGACACCAGGATGAGTTTCAGGATGAAATTCCATGTCTAAAAATGGTGTTGCTTCAACTTTTTAAAAATCAAGCCTTTTTGGTGCCAGGAGAAGAAAAGGCTTTACTCCACGGTCAGGAAAAATCCTGCCCAGGAACCAAAATGTTTTTTGAAGCCAAATTTTTTTTTTGAAACCAAATGCAAAAACGGACACCAGGATGAGTTTCAGGATGAAATTCCATGTCTAAAAATGGTGTTGCTTCAACTTTTTAAAAATCAAGCCTTTTTGGTGCCAGGAGAAGAAAAGGCTTTACTTCACGGTCAGGAAAAATCCTGCCCAGGAACCCAAATGTTTTTTGAAGCCAAATTTTTTTTTTGAAACCAAATGCAAAAATGGACACCAGGATGAGTTTCAGGATGAAATTCCATGTCTAAAAATGGTGTTGCTTCAACTTTTTAAAAATCAAGCCTTTTTGGTGCCAGGAGAAGAAAAGGCTTTACTCCACGGTCAGGAAAAATCCTGCCCAGGAACCAAAATGTTTTTTGAAGCCAAATTTTTTTTTTGAAAACAAATGCAAAAACGGACACCAGGATGAGTTTCAGGATGAAATTCCATGTCTAAAAATGGTGTTGCTTCAACTTTTTAAAAATCAAGCCTTTTTGGTGCCAGGAGAAGAAAAGGCTTTACTCCACGGTCAGGAAAAATCCTGCCCAGGAACCAAAATGTTTTTTGAAGCCAAATTTTTTTTTTGAAACCAAATGCAAAAACGGACACCAGGATGAGTTTCAGGATGAAATTCCATGTCTAAAAATGGTGTTGCTTCAACTTTTTAAAAATCAAGCCTTTTTGGTGCCAGGAGAAGAAAAGGCTTTACTCCACGGTCAGGAAAAATCCTGCCCAGGAACCAAAATGTTTTTTGAAGCCAAATTTTTTTTTTGAAACCAAATGCAAAAACGAACACCAGGATGAGTTTCAGGATGAAATTCCATGTCTAAAAATGGTGTTGCTTCAACTTTTTAAAAATCAAGCCTTTTTGGTGCCAGGAGAAGAAAAGGCTATACTCCACGGTCAGGAAAAATCCTGCCCAGGAACCAAAATGTTTTTTGAAGCCAAATTTTTTTTTTGAAACCAAATGCAAAAACGGACACCAGGATGAGTTTCAGGATGAAATTCCATGTCTAAAAATGGTGTTGCTTCAACTTTTTAAAAATCAAGCCTTTTTGGTGCCAGGAGAAGAAAAGGCTTTACTCCACGGTCAGGAAAAATCCTGCCCGGGAACCAAAATGTTTTTTGGAGCCAATTTTTTTTTTTGAAACCAAATGCAAAAACGGACACCAGGATGAGTTTCAGGATGAAATTCCATGTCTAAAAATGGTGTTGCTTAAACTTTTTACAAATCAAGCCTTTTTGGTGCCAGGAGAAGAAAAGGCTTTACTCCACGGTCAGGAAAAATCCTGCCCAGGAACCAAAATGTTTTTTGAAGCCAAATTTTTTTTTTGAAACCAAATGCAAAAACGGACACCAGGATGAGTTTCAGGATGAAATTCCATGTCTAAAAATGGTGTTGCTTCAACTTTTTAAAAATCTAGCCTTTTTGGTGCCAGGAGAAGAAAAGGCTATACTCCACGGTCAGGAAAAATCCTGCCCAGGAACCAAAATGTTTTTTGAAGCCAAATTTTTTTTTTTGAAACCAAATGCAAAAACGGACACCAGGATGAGTTTCAGGATGAAATTCCATGTCTAAAAATGGTGTTGCTTCAACTTTTTAAAAATCAAGCCTTTTTGGTGCCAGGAGAAGAAAAGGCTTTACTCCACGGTCAGGAAAAATCCTGCCCAGGAACCAAAATGTTTTTTGAAGCCAAATTTTTTTTTTTGAAACCAAATGCAAAAACGGACACCAGGATGAGTTTCAGGATGAAATTCCATGTCTAAAAATGGTGTTGCTTCAACTTTTTAAAAATCTAGCCTTTTTGGTGCCAGGAGAAGAAAAGGCTATACTCCACGGTCAGGAAAAATCCTGCCCAGGAACCAAAATGTTTTTTGAAGCCAAATTTTTTTTTTTGAAACCAAATGCAAAAACGGACACCAGGATGAGTTTCAGGATGAAATTCCATGTCTAAAAATGGTGTTGCTTCAACTTTTTAAAAATCAAGCCTTTTTGGTGCCAGGAGAAGAAAAGGCTTTACTCCACGGTCAGGAAAAATCCTGCCCAGGAACCAAAATGTTTTTTGAAGCCAAATTTTTTTTTTGAAACCAAATGCAAAAACGGACACCAGGATGAGTTTCAGGATGAAATTCCATGTCTAAAAATGGTGTTGCTTCAACTTTTTAAAAATCAAGCCTTTTTGGTGCCAGGAGAAGAAAAGGCTTTACTCCACGGTCAGGAAAAATCCTGCCCGGGAACCAAAATGTTTTTTGGAGCCAATTTTTTTTTTTGAAACCAAATGCAAAAACGGACCCCAGGATGAGTTTCAGGATGAAATTCCATGTCTAAAAATGGTGTTGCTTAAACTTTTTACAAATCAAGCCTTTTTGGTGCCAGGAGAATAAAAGGCTTTACTCCACGGTCAGGAAAAATCCTGCCCAGGAACCAAAATGTTTTTTGAAGCCAAATTTTTTTTTTGAAACCAAATGCAAAAACGGACACCAGGATGAGTTTCAGGATGAAATTCCATGTCTAAAAATGGTGTTGCTTCAACTTTTTAAAAATCAAGCCTTTTTGGTGCCAGGAGAAGAAAAGGCTATACTCCACGGTCAGGAAAAATCCTGCCCAGGAACCAAAATGTTTTTTGAAGCCAAATTTTTTTTTTTGAAACCAAATGCAAAAACGGACACCAGGATGAGTTTCAGGATGAAATTCCATGTCTAAAAATGGTGTTGCTTCAACTTTTTAAAAATCAAGCCTTTTTGGTGCCAGGAGAAGAAAAGGCTTTACTCCACGGTCAGGAAAAATCCTGCCCAGGAACCAAAATGTTTTTTGAAGCCAAATTTTTTTTTTGAAACCAGATGCAAAAACGGACACCAGGATGAGTTTCAGGATGAAATTCCATGTCTAAAAATGGTGTTGCTTCAACTTTTTAAAAATCAAGCCTTTTTGGTGCCAGGAGAAGAAAAGGGTATACTCCACGGTCAGGAAAAATCCTGCCCAGGAACCAAAATGTTTTTTGAAGCCAAATTTTTTTTTTGAAACCAAATGCAAAAATGGACACCAGGATTAGTTTCAGGATGAAATTCCATGTCTAAAAATGGTGTTGCTTCAACTTTTTAAAAATCAAGCCTTTTTGGTGCCAGGAGAAGAAAAGGCTTTACTTCACGGTCAGGAAAAATCCTGCCCAGGAACCCAAATGTTTTTTGAAGCCAAATTTTTTTTTTGAAACCAAATGCAAAAATGGACACCAGGATGAGTTTCAGGATGAAATTCCATGTCTAAAAATGGTGTTGCTTCAACTTTTTAAAAATCAAGCCTTTTTGGTGCCAGGAGAAGAAAAGGCTTTACTCCACGGTCAGGAAAAATCCTGCCCAGGAACCAAAATGTTTTTTGAAGCCAAATTTTTTTTTTGAAACCAAATGCAAAAACGGACACCAGGATGAGTTTCAGGATGAAATTCCATGTCTAAAAATGGTGTTGCTTCAACTTTTTAAAAATCAAGCCTTTTTGGTGCCAGGAGAAGAAAAGGCTTTACTCCACGGTCAGGAAAAATCCTGCCCAGGAACCAAAATGTTTTTTGAAGCCAAATTTTTTTTTTGAAACCAAATGCAAAAACGGACACCAGGATGAGTTTCAGGATGAAATTCCATGTCTAAAAATGGTGTTGCTTCAACTTTTTAAAAATCAAGCCTTTTTGGTGCCAGGAGAAGAAAAGGCTTTACTTCACGGTCAGGAAAAATCCTGCCCAGGAACCCAAATGTTTTTTGAAGCCAAATTTTTTTTTTGAAACCAAATGCAAAAATGGACACCAGGATGAGTTTCAGGATGAAATTCCATGTCTAAAAATGGTGTTGCTTCAACTTTTTAAAAATCAAGCCTTTTTGGTGCCAGGAGAAGAAAAGGCTTTACTCCACGGTCAGGAAAAATCCTGCCCAGGAACCAAAATGTTTTTTGAAGCCAAATTTTTTTTTTGAAACCAAATGCAAAAACGGACACCAGGATGAGTTTCAGGATGAAATTCCATGTCTAAAAATGGTGTTGCTTCAACTTTTTAAAAATCAAGCCTTTTTGGTGCCAGGAGAAGAAAAGGCTTTACTCCACGGTCAGGAAAAATCCTGCCCAGGAACCAAAATGTTTTTTGAAGCCAAATTTTTTTTTTGAAACCAAATGCAAAAACGGACACCAGGATGAGTTTCAGGATGAAATTCCATGTCTAAAAATGGTGTTGCTTCAACTTTTTAAAAATCAAGCCTTTTTGGTGCCAGGAGAAGAAAAGGCTATACTCCACGGTCAGGAAAAATCCTGCCCAGGAACCAAAATGTTTTTTGAAGCCAAATTTTTTTTTTTGAAACCAAATGCAAAAACGGACACCAGGATGAGTTTCAGGATGAAATTCCATGTCTAAAAATGGTGTTGCTTAAACTTTTTACAAATCAAGCCTTTTTGGTGCCAGGAGAAGAAAAGGCTTTACTCCACGGTCAGGAAAAATCCTGCCCAGGAACCAAAATGTTTTTTGAAGCCAAATTTTTTTTTTGAAACCAAATGCAAAAATGGACACCAGGATGAGTTTCAGGATGAAATTCCATGTCTAAAAATGGTGTTGCTTCAACTTTTTAAAAATCAAGCCTTTTTGGTGCCAGGAGAAGAAAAGGGTATACTCCACGGTCAGGAAAAATCCTGCCCAGGAACCAAAATGTTTTTTGAAGCCAAATTTTTTTTTTGAAACCAAATGCAAAAATGGACACCAGGATGAGTTTCAGGATGAAATTCCATGTCTAAAAATGGTGTTGCTTCAACTTTTTAAAAATCAAGCCTTTTTGGTGCCAGGAGAAGAAAAGGCTTTACTCCACGGTCAGGAAAAATCCTGCCCAGGAACCAAAATGTTTTTTGAAGCCAATTTTTCTTTTTGAAAACAAATGCAAAAACGGACACCAGGATGAGTTTCAGGATGAAATTCCATGTCTAAAAATGGTGTTGCTTCAACTTTTTAAAAATCAAGCCTTTTTGGTGCCAGGAGAAGAAAAGGCTATACTCCACGGTCAGGAAAAATCCTGCCCAGGAACCAAAATGTTTTTTGAAGCCAAATTTTTTTTTTGAAACCAAATGCAAAAACGGACACCAGGATGAGTTTCAGGATGAAATTCCATGTCTAAAAATGGTGTTGCTTCAACTTTTTAAAAATCAAGCCTTTTTGGTGCCAGGAGAAGAAAAGGCTTTACTCCACGGTCAGGAAAAATCCTGCCCAGGAACCAAAATGTTTTTTGAAGCCAAATTTTTTTTTTGAAACCAAATGCAAAAATGGACACCAGGATGAGTTTCAGGATGAAATTCCATGTCTAAAAATGGTGTTGCTTCAACTTTTTAAAAATCAAGCCTTTTTGGTGCCAGGAGAAGAAAAGGGTATACTCCACGGTCAGGAAAAATCCTGCCCAGGAACCAAAATGTTTTTTGAAGCCAAATTTTTTTTTTGAAACCAAATGCAAAAATGGACACCAGGATGAGTTTCAGGATGAAATTCCATGTCTAAAAATGGTGTTGCTTCAACTTTTTAAAAATCAAGCCTTTTTGGTGCCAGGAGAAGAAAAGGCTTTACTCCACGGTCAGGAAAAATCCTGCCCAGGAACCAAAATGTTTTTTGAAGCCAAATTTTTTTTTTGAAACCAAATGCAAAAACGGACACCAGGATGAGTTTCAGGATGAAATTCCATGTCTAAAAATGGTGTTGCTTCAACTTTTTAAAAATCAAGCCTTTTTGGTGCCAGGAGAAGAAAAGGCTTTACTCCACGGTCAGGAAAAATCCTGCCCAGGAACCAAAATGTTTTTTGAAGCCAAATTTTTTTTTTGAAACCAAATGCAAAAACGGACACCAGGATGAGTTTCAGGATGAAATTCCATGTCTAAAAATGGTGTTGCTTCAACTTTTTAAAAATCAAGCCTTTTTGGTGCCAGGAGAAGAAAAGGCTTTACTTCACGGTCAGGAAAAATCCTGCCCAGGAACCCAAATGTTTTTTGAAGCCAAATTTTTTTTTTGAAACCAAATGCAAAAATGGACACCAGGATGAGTTTCAGGATGAAATTCCATGTCTAAAAATGGTGTTGCTTCAACTTTTTAAAAATCAAGCCTTTTTGGTGCCAGGAGAAGAAAAGGCTTTACTCCACGGTCAGGAAAAATCCTGCCCAGGAACCAAAATGTTTTTTGAAGCCAAATTTTTTTTTTGAAACCAAATGCAAAAACGGACACCAGGATGAGTTTCAGGATGAAATTCCATGTCTAAAAATGGTGTTGCTTCAACTTTTTAAAAATCAAGCCTTTTTGGTGCCAGGAGAAGAAAAGGCTTTACTCCACGGTCAGGAAAAATCCTGCCCAGGAACCAAAATGTTTTTTGAAGCCAAATTTTTTTTTTGAAACCAAATGCAAAAACGGACACCAGGATGAGTTTCAGGATGAAATTCCATGTCTAAAAATGGTGTTGCTTCAACTTTTTAAAAATCAAGCCTTTTTGGTGCCAGGAGAAGAAAAGGCTATACTCCACGGTCAGGAAAAATCCTGCCCAGGAACCAAAATGTTTTTTGAAGCCAAATTTTTTTTTTTGAAACCAAATGCAAAAACGGACACCAGGATGAGTTTCAGGATGAAATTCCATGTCTAAAAATGGTGTTGCTTAAACTTTTTACAAATCAAGCCTTTTTGGTGCCAGGAGAAGAAAAGGCTTTACTCCACGGTCAGGAAAAATCCTGCCCAGGAACCAAAATGTTTTTTGAAGCCAAATTTTTTTTTTGAAACCAAATGCAAAAATGGACACCAGGATGAGTTTCAGGATGAAATTCCATGTCTAAAAATGGTGTTGCTTCAACTTTTTAAAAATCAAGCCTTTTTGGTGCCAGGAGAAGAAAAGGGTATACTCCACGGTCAGGAAAAATCCTGCCCAGGAACCAAAATGTTTTTTGAAGCCAAATTTTTTTTTTGAAACCAAATGCAAAAATGGACACCAGGATGAGTTTCAGGATGAAATTCCATGTCTAAAAATGGTGTTGCTTCAACTTTTTAAAAATCAAGCCTTTTTGGTGCCAGGAGAAGAAAAGGCTTTACTCCACGGTCAGGAAAAATCCTGCCCAGGAACCAAAATGTTTTTTGAAGCCAATTTTTCTTTTTGAAAACAAATGCAAAAACGGACACCAGGATGAGTTTCAGGATGAAATTCCATGTCTAAAAATGGTGTTGCTTCAACTTTTTAAAAATCAAGCCTTTTTGGTGCCAGGAGAAGAAAAGGCTTTACTCCACGGTCAGGAAAAATCCTGCCCAGGAACCAAAATGTTTTTTGAAGCCAAATTTTTTTTTTGAAACCAAATGCAAAAACGAACACCAGGATGAGTTTCAGGATGAAATTCCATGTCTAAAAATGGTGTTGCTTCAACTTTTTAAAAATCAAGCCTTTTTGGTGCCAGGAGAAGAAAAGGCTATACTCCACGGTCAGGAAAAATCCTGCCCAGGAACCAAAATGTTTTTTGAAGCCAAATTTTTTTTTTTGAAACCAAATGCAAAAACGGACACCAGGATGAGTTTCAGGATGAAATTCCATGTCTAAAAATGGTGTTGCTTCAACTTTTTAAAAATCAAGCCTTTTTGGTGCCAGGAGAAGAAAAGGCTATACTCCACGGTCAGGAAAAATCCTGCCCAGGAACCAAAATGTTTTTTGAAGCCAAATTTTTTTTTTGAAACCAAATGCAAAAATGGACACCAGGATTAGTTTCAGGATGAAATTCCATGTCTAAAAATGGTGTTGCTTCAACTTTTTAAAAATCAAGCCTTTTTGGTGCCAGGAGAAGAAAAGGCTTTACTTCACGGTCAGGAAAAATCCTGCCCAGGAACCCAAATGTTTTTTGAAGCCAAATTTTTTTTTTGAAACCAAATGCAAAAATGGACACCAGGATGAGTTTCAGGATGAAATTCCATGTCTAAAAATGGTGTTGCTTAAACTTTTTACAAATCAAGCCTTTTTGGTGCCAGGAGAAGAAAAGGCTTTACTCCACGGTCAGGAAAAATCCTGCCCAGGAACCAAAATGTTTTTTGAAGCCAAATTTTTTTTTTGAAACCAAATGCAAAAATGGACACCAGGATGAGTTTCAGGATGAAATTCCATGTCTAAAAATGGTGTTGCTTCAACTTTTTAAAAATCAAGCCTTTTTGGTGCCAGGAGAAGAAAAGGCTATACTCCACGGTCAGGAAAAATCCTGCCCAGGAACCAAAATGTTTTTTGAAGCCAAATTTTTTTTTTGAAACCAAATGCAAAAATGGACACCAGGATGAGTTTCAGGATGAAATTCCATGTCTAAAAATGGTGTTGCTTCAACTTTTTAAAAATCAAGCCTTTTTGGTGCCAGGAGAAGAAAAGGCTTTACTCCACGGTCAGGAAAAATCCTGCCCAGGAACCAAAATGTTTTTTGAAGCCAATTTTTCTTTTTGAAAACAAATGCAAAAACGGACACCAGGATGAGTTTCAGGATGAAATTCCATGTCTAAAAATGGTGTTGCTTCAACTTTTTAAAAATCAAGCCTTTTTGGTGCCAGGAGAAGAAAAGGCTTTACTCCACGGTCAGGAAAAATCCTGCCCAGGAACCAAAATGTTTTTTGAAGCCAAATTTTTTTTTTGAAACCAAATGCAAAAACGAACACCAGGATGAGTTTCAGGATGAAATTCCATGTCTAAAAATGGTGTTGCTTCAACTTTTTAAAAATCAAGCCTTTTTGGTGCCAGGAGAAGAAAAGGCTATACTCCACGGTCAGGAAAAATCCTGCCCAGGAACCAAAATGTTTTTTGAAGCCAAATTTTTTTTTTGAAACCAAATGCAAAAACGGACACCAGGATGAGTTTCAGGATGAAATTCCATGTCTAAAAATGGTGTTGCTTCAACTTTTTAAAAATCAAGCCTTTTTGGTGCCAGGAGAAGAAAAGGCTTTACTCCACGGTCAGGAAAAATCCTGCCCGGGAACCAAAATGTTTTTTGGAGCCAATTTTTTTTTTTTTGAAACCAAATGCAAAAACGGACACCAGGATGAGTTTCAGGATGAAATTCCATGTCTAAAAATGGTGTTGCTTAAACTTTTTACAAATCAAGCCTTTTTGGTGCCAGGAGAAGAAAAGGCTTTACTCCACGGTCAGGAAAAATCCTGCCCAGGAACCAAAATGTTTTTTGAAGCCAAATTTTTTTTTTGAAACCAAATGCAAAAACGGACACCAGGATGAGTTTCAGGATGAAATTCCATGTCTAAAAATGGTGTTGCTTCAACTTTTTAAAAATCTAGCCTTTTTGGTGCCAGGAGAAGAAAAGGCTATACTCCACGGTCAAGAAAAATCCTGCCCAGGAACCAAAATGTTTTTTGAAGCCAAATTTTTTTTTTTGAAACCAAATGCAAAAACGGACACCAGGATGAGTTTCAGGATGAAATTCCATGTCTAAAAATGGTGTTGCTTCAACTTTTTAAAAATCAAGCCTTTTTGGTGCCAGGAGAAGAAAAGGCTTTACTCCACGGTCAGGAAAAATCCTGCCCAGGAACCAAAATGTTTTTTGAAGCCAAATTTTTTTTTTGAAACCAGATGCAAAAACGGACACCAGGATGAGTTTCAGGATGAAATTCCATGTCTAAAAATGGTGTTGCTTCAACTTTTTAAAAATCAAGCCTTTTTGGTGCCAGGAGAAGAAAAGGGTATACTCCACGGTCAGGAAAAATCCTGCCCAGGAACCAAAATGTTTTTTGAAGCCAAATTTTTTTTTTGAAACCAAATGCAAAAATGGACACCAGGATTAGTTTCAGGATGAAATTCCATGTCTAAAAATGGTGTTGCTTCAACTTTTTAAAAATCAAGCCTTTTTGGTGCCAGGAGAAGAAAAGGCTTTACTTCACGGTCAGGAAAAATCCTGCCCAGGAACCCAAATGTTTTTTGAAGCCAAATTTTTTTTTTGAAACCAAATGCAAAAATGGACACCAGGATGAGTTTCAGGATGAAATTCCATGTCTAAAAATGGTGTTGCTTCAACTTTTTAAAAATCAAGCCTTTTTGGTGCCAGGAGAAGAAAAGGCTTTACTCCACGGTCAGGAAAAATCTTGCCCAGGAACCAAAATGTTTTTTGAAGCCAAATTTTTTTTTTGAAAACAAATGCAAAAACGGACACCAGGATGAGTTTCAGGATGAAATTCCATGTCTAAAAATGGTGTTGCTTCAACTTTTTAAAAATCAAGCCTTTTTGGTGCCAGGAGAAGAAAAGGCTTTACTCCACGGTCAGGAAAAATCCTGCCCAGGAACCAAAATGTTTTTTGAAGCCAAATTTTTTTTTTGAAACCAAATGCAAAAACAGACACCAGGATGAGTTTCAGGATGAAATTCCATGTCTAAAAATGGTGTTGCTTCAACTTTTTAAAAATCAAGCCTTTTTGGTGCCAGGAGAAGAAAAGGCTATACTCCACGGTCAGGAAAAATCCTGCCCAGGAACCAAAATGTTTTTTGAAGCCAAATTTTTTTTTTTGAAACCAAATGCAAAAACGGACACCAGGATGAGTTTCAGGATGAAATTCCATGTCTAAAAATGGTGTTGCTTCAACTTTTTAAAGATCAAGCCTTTTTGGTGCCAGGAGAAGAAAAGGCTTTACTCCACGGTCAGGAAAAATCCTGCCCAGGAACCAAAATGTTTTTTGAAGCCAAATTTTTTTTTTGAAACCAGATGCAAAAACGGACACCAGGATGAGTTTCAGGATGAAATTCCATGTCTAAAAATGGTGTTGCTTCAACTTTTTAAAAATCAAGCCTTTTTGGTGCCAGGAGAAGAAAAGGCTATACTCCACGGTCAGGAAAAATCCTGCCCAGGAACCAAAATGTTTTTTGAAGCCAAATTTTTTTTTTGAAACCAAATGCAAAAATGGACACCAGGATGAGTTTCAGGATGAAATTCCATGTCTAAAAATGGTGTTGCTTCAACTTTTTAAAAATCAAGCCTTTTTGGTGCCAGGAGAAGAAAAGGCTTTACTTCACGGTCAGGAAAAATCCTGCCCAGGAACCCAAATGTTTTTTGAAGCCAAATTTTTTTTTTGAAACCAAATGCAAAAATGGACACCAGGATGAGTTTCAGGATGAAATTCCATGTCTAAAAATGGTGTTGCTTCAACTTTTTAAAAATCAAGCCTTTTTGGTGCCAGGAGAAGAAAAGGCTTTACTCCACGGTCAGGAAAAATCCTGCCCAGGAACCAAAATGTTTTTTGAAGCCAAATTTTTTTTTTGAAAACAAATGCAAAAACGGACACCAGGATGAGTTTCAGGATGAAATTCCATGTCTAAAAATGGTGTTGCTTCAACTTTTTAAAAATCAAGCCTTTTTGGTGCCAGGAGAAGAAAAGGCTTTACTCCACGGTCAGGAAAAATCCTGCCCAGGAACCAAAATGTTTTTTGAAGCCAAATTTTTTTTTTGAAACCAAATGCAAAAACGAACACCAGGATGAGTTTCAGGATGAAATTCCATGTCTAAAAATGGTGTTGCTTCAACTTTTTAAAAATCAAGCCTTTTTGGTGCCAGGAGAAGAAAAGGCTATACTCCACGGTCAGGAAAAATCCTGCCCAGGAACCAAAATGTTTTTTGAAGCCAAATTTTTTTTTTGAAACCAAATGCAAAAACGGACACCAGGATGAGTTTCAGGATGAAATTCCATGTCTAAAAATGGTGTTGCTTCAACTTTTTAAAAATCAAGCCTTTTTGGTGCCAGGAGAAGAAAAGGCTTTACTTCACGGTCAGGAAAAATCCTGCCCGGGAACCAAAATGTTTTTTGGAGCCAATTTTTTTTTTTGAAACCAAATGCAAAAACGGACACCAGGATGAGTTTCAGGATGAAATTCCATGTCTAAAAATGGTGTTGCTTCAACTTTTTAAAAATCAAGCCTTTTTGGTGCCAGGAGAAGAAAAGGCTTTACTCCACGGTCAGGAAAAATCCTGCCCAGGAACCAAAATGTTTTTTGAAGCCAAATTTTTTTTTTGAAACCAAAAGCAAAAACGGACACCAGGATGAGTTTCAGGATGAAATTCCATGTCTAAAAATGGTGTTGCTTCAACTTTTTAAAAATCAAGCCTTTTTGGTGCCAGGAGAAGAAAAGGCTATACTCCACGGTCAGGAAAAATCCTGCCCAGGAACCAAAATGTTTTTTGAAGCCAAATTTTTTTTTTGAAACCAAATGCAAAAACGGACACCAGGATGAGTTTCAGGATGAAATTCCATGTCTAAAAATGGTGTTGCTTCAACTTTTTAAAAATCAAGCCTTTTTGGTGCCAGGAGAAGAAAAGGCTATACTCCACGGTCAGGAAAAATCCTGCCCAGGAACCAAAATGTTTTTTGAAGCCAAATTTTTTTTTTGAAACCAAATGCAAAAACGGACACCAGGATGAGTTTCAGGATGAAATTCCATGTCTAAAAATGGTGTTGCTTCAACTTTTTAAAAATCAAGCCTTTTTGGTGCCAGGAGAAGAAAAGGCTTTACTCCACGGTCAGGAAAAATCCTGCCCAGGAACCAAAATGTTTTTTGAAGCCAAATTTTTTTTTTGAAACCAGATGCAAAAACGGACACCAGGATGAGTTTCAGGATGAAATTCCATGTCTAAAAATGGTGTTGCTTCAACTTTTTAAAAATCAAGCCTTTTTGGTGCCAGGAGAAGAAAAGGGTATACTCCACGGTCAGGAAAAATCCTGCCCAGGAACCAAAATGTTTTTTGAAGCCAAATTTTTTTTTTTAAACCAAAAGCAAAAACGGACACCAGGATGAGTTTCAGGATGAAATTCCATGTCTAAAAATGGTGTTGCTTCAACTTTTTAAAAATCAAGCCTTTTTGGTGCCAGGAGAAGAAAAGGCTATACTCCACGGTCAGGAAAAATCCTGCCCAGGAACCAAAATGTTTTTTGAAGCCAAATTTTTTTTTTGAAACCAAATGCAAAAACGGACACCAGGATGAGTTTCAGGATGAAATTCCATGTCTAAAAATGGTGTTGCTTCAACTTTTTAAAAATCAAGCCTTTTTGGTGCCAGGAGAAGAAAAGGCTTTACTCCACGGTCAGGAAAAATCCTGCCCAGGAACCAAAATGTTTTTTGAAGCCAAATTTTTTTTTTGAAACCAGATGCAAAAACGGACACCAGGATGAGTTTCAGGATGAAATTCCATGTCTAAAAATGGTGTTGCTTCAACTTTTTAAAAATCAAGCCTTTTTGGTGCCAGGAGAAGAAAAGAGTATACTCCACGGTCAGGAAAAATCCTGCCCAGGAACCAAAATGTTTTTTGAAGCCAAATTTTTTTTTTGAAACCAAATGCAAAAACGGACACCAGGATTAGTTTCAGGATGAAATTCCATGTCTAAAAATGGTGTTGCTTCAACTTTTTAAAAATCAAGCCTTTTTGGTGCCAGGAGAAGAAAAGGCTTTACTTCACGGTCAGGAAAAATCCTGCCCAGGAACCCAAATGTTTTTTGAAGCCAAATTTTTTTTTTGAAACCAAATGCAAAAATGGACACCAGGATGAGTTTCAGGATGAAATTCCATGTCTAAAAATGGTGTTGCTTCAACTTTTTAAAAATCAAGCCTTTTTGGTGCCAGGAGAAGAAAAGGCTTTACTCCACGGTCAGGAAAAATCCTGCCCGGGAACCAAAATGTTTTTTGAAGCCAAATTTTTTTTTTTGAAAACAAATGCAAAAACGGACACCAGGATGAGTTTCAGGATGAAATTCCATGTCTAAAAATGGTGTTGCTTCAACTTTTTAAAAATCAAGCCTTTTTGGTGCCAGGAGAAGAAAAGGCTTTACTTCACGGTCAGGAAAAATCCTGCCCAGGAACCCAAATGTTTTTTGAAGCCAAATTTTTTTTTTGAAACCAAATGCAAAAATGGACACCAGGATGAGTTTCAGGATGAAATTCCATGTCTAAAAATGGTGTTGCTTCAACTTTTTAAAAATCAAGCCTTTTTGGTGCCAGGAGAAGAAAAGGCTTTACTCCACGGTCAGGAAAAATCCTGCCCAGGAACCAAAATGTTTTTTGAAGCCAATTTTTTTTTTGAAAACAAATGCAAAAACGGACACCAGGATGAGTTTCAGGATGAAATTCCATGTCTAAAAATGGTGTTGCTTCAACTTTTTAAAAATCAAGCCTTTTTGGTGCCAGGAGAAGAAAAGGCTATACTCCACGGTCAGGAAAAATCCTGCCCAGGAACCAAAATGTTTTTTGAAGCCAAATTTTTTTTTTGAAACCAAATGCAAAAACGGACACCAGGATGAGTTTCAGGATGAAATTCCATGTCTAAAAATGGTGTTGCTTCAACTTTTTAAAAATCAAGCCTTTTTGGTGCCAGGAGAAGAAAAGGCTATACTCCACGGTCAGGAAAAATCCTGCCCAGGAACCAAAATGTTTTTTGAAGCCAAATTTTTTTTTTGAAACCAAATGCAAAAACGGACACCAGGATGAGTTTCAGGATGAAATTCCATGTCTAAAAATGGTGTTGCTTCAACTTTTTAAAAATCAAGCCTTTTTGGTGCCAGGAGAAGAAAAGGCTTTACTCCACGGTCAGGAAAAATCCTGCCCAGGAACCAAAATGTTTTTTGAAGCCAAATTTTTTTTTTGAAACCAGATGCAAAAACGGACACCAGGATGAGTTTCAGGATGAAATTCCATGTCTAAAAATGGTGTTGCTTCAACTTTTTAAAAATCAAGCCTTTTTGGTGCCAGGAGAAGAAAAGGGTATACTCCACGGTCAGGAAAAATCCTGCCCAGGAACCCAAATGTTTTTTGAAGCCAAATTTTTTTTTTGAAAACAAATGCAAAAACGGACACCAGGATGAGTTTCAGGATGAAATTCCATGTCTAAAAATGGTGTTGCTTCAACTTTTTAAAAATCAAGCCTTTTTGGTGCCAGGAGAAGAAAAGGCTTTACTCCACGGTCAGGAAAAATCCTGCCCAGGAACCAAAATGTTTTTTGAAGCCAAATTTTTTTTTTGAAACCAAATGCAAAAACGAACACCAGGATGAGTTTCAGGATGAAATTCCATGTCTAAAAATGGTGTTGCTTCAACTTTTTAAAAATCAAGCCTTTTTGGTGCCAGGAGAAGAAAAGGCTATACTCCACGGTCAGGAAAAATCCTGCCCGGGAACCAAAATGTTTTTTGGAGCCAATTTTTTTTTTTGAAACCAAATGCAAAAACGGACACCAGGATGAGTTTCAGGATGAAATTCCATGTCTAAAAATGGTGTTGCTTCAACTTTTTAAAAATCAAGCCTTTTTGGTGCCAGGAGAAGAAAAGGCTTTACTCCACGGTCAGGAAAAATCCTGCCCAGGAACCAAATTGTTTTTTGAAGCCAAATTTTTTTTTTGAAACCAAAAGCAAAAACGGACACCAGGATGAGTTTCAGGATGAAATTCCATGTCTAAAAATGGTGTTGCTTCAACTTTTTAAAAATCAAGCCTTTTTGGTGCCAGGAGAAGAAAAGGCTATACTCCACGGTCAGGAAAAATCCTGCCCAGGAACCAAAATGTTTTTTGAAGCCAAATTTTTTTTTTGAAACCAAATGCAAAAACGGACACCAGGATGAGTTTCAGGATGAAATTCCATGTCTAAAAATGGTGTTGCTTCAACTTTTTAAAAATCAAGCCTTTTTGGTGGCAGGAGAAGAAAAGGCTATACTCCACGGTCAGGAAAAATCCTGCCCAGGAACCAAAATGTTTTTTGAAGCCAAATTTTTTTTTTGAAACCAAATGCAAAAACGGACACCAGGATGAGTTTCAGGATGAAATTCCATGTCTAAAAATGGTGTTGCTTCAACTTTTTAAAAATCAAGCCTTTTTGGTGCCAGGAGAAGAAAAGGCTTTACTCCACGGTCAGGAAAAATCCTGCCCAGGAACCAAAATGTTTTTTGAAGCCAAATTTTTTTTTTGAAACCAGATGCAAAAACGGACACCAGGATGAGTTTCAGGATGAAATTCCATGTCTAAAAATGGTGTTGCTTCAACTTTTTAAAAATCAAGCCTTTTTGGTGCCAGGAGAAGAAAAGAGTATACTCCACGGTCAGGAAAAATCCTGCCCAGGAACCAAAATGTTTTTTGAAGCCAAATTTTTTTTTTGAAACCAAAAGCAAAAACGGACACCAGGATGAGTTTCAGGATGAAATTCCATGTCTAAAAATGGTGTTGCTTCAACTTTTTAAAAATCAAGCCTTTTTGGTGCCAGGAGAAGAAAAGGCTATACTCCACGGTCAGGAAAAATCCTGCCCAGGAACCAAAATGTTTTTTGAAGCCAAATTTTTTTTTTGAAACCAAATGCAAAAACGGACACCAGGATGAGTTTCAGGATGAAATTCCATGTCTAAAAATGGTGTTGCTTCAACTTTTTAAAAATCAAGCCTTTTTGGTGCCAGGAGAAGAAAAGGCTATACTCCACGGTCAGGAAAAATCCTGCCCAGGAACCAAAATGTTTTTTGAAGCCAAATTTTTTTTTTGAAACCAAATGCAAAAACGGACACCAGGATGAGTTTCAGGATGAAATTCCATGTCTAAAAATGGTGTTGCTTCAACTTTTTAAAAATCAAGCCTTTTTGGTGCCAGGAGAAGAAAAGGCTTTACTCCACGGTCAGGAAAAATCCTGCCCAGGAACCAAAATGTTTTTTGAAGCCAAATTTTTTTTTTGAAACCAGATGCAAAAACGGACACCAGGATGAGTTTCAGGATGAAATTCCATGTCTAAAAATGGTGTTGCTTCAACTTTTTAAAAATCAAGCCTTTTTGGTGCCAGGAGAAGAAAAGGCTATACTCCACGGTCAGGAAAAATCCTGCCCAGGAACCAAAATGTTTTTTGAAGCCAAATTTTTTTTTTGAAACCAAATGCAAAAACGGACACCAGGATGAGTTTCAGGATGAAATTCCATGTCTAAAAATGGTGTTGCTTCAACTTTTTAAAAATCAAGCCTTTTTGGTGCCAGGAGAAGAAAAGGCTATACTCCACGGTCAGGAAAAATCCTGCCCAGGAACCAAAATGTTTTTTGAAGCCAAATTTTTTTTTTGAAACCAAATGCAAAAACGGACACCAGGATGAGTTTCAGGATGAAATTCCATGTCTAAAAATGGTGTTGCTTCAACTTTTTAAAAATCAAGCCTTTTTGGTGCCAGGAGAAGAAAAGGCTTTACTCCACGGTCAGGAAAAATCCTGCCCAGGAACCAAAATGTTTTTTGAAGCCAAATTTTTTTTTTGAAACCAGATGCAAAAACGGACACCAGGATGAGTTTCAGGATGAAATTCCATGTCTAAAAATGGTGTTGCTTCAACTTTTTAAAAATCAAGCCTTTTTGGTGCCAGGAGAAGAAAAGGGTATACTCCACGGTCAGGAAAAATCCTGCCCAGGAACCAAAATGTTTTTTGAAGCCAAATTTTTTTTTTGAAACCAAATGCAAAAACGGACACCAGGATTAGTTTCAGGATGAAATTCCATGTCTAAAAATGGTGTTGCTTCAACTTTTTAAAAATCAAGCCTTTTTGGTGCCAGGAGAAGAAAAGGCTTTACTTCACGGTCAGGAAAAATCCTGCCCAGGAACCCAAATGTTTTTTGAAGCCAAATTTTTTTTTTGAAACCAAATGCAAAAATGGACACCAGGATGAGTTTCAGGATGAAATTCCATGTCTAAAAATGGTGTTGCTTCAACTTTTTAAAAATCAAGCCTTTTTGGTGCCAGGAGAAGAAAAGGCTTTACTCCACGGTCAGGAAAAATCCTGCCCAGGAACCAAAATGTTTTTTGAAGCCAAATTTTTTTTTTGAAAACAAATGCAAAAACGGACACCAGGATGAGTTTCAGGATGAAATTCCATGTCTAAAAATGGTGTTGCTTCAACTTTTTAAAAATCAAGCCTTTTTGGTGCCAGGAGAAGAAAAGGCTTTACTTCACGGTCAGGAAAAATCCTGCCCAGGAACCCAAATGTTTTTTGAAGCCAAATTTTTTTTTTGAAACCAAATGCAAAAATGGACACCAGGATGAGTTTCAGGATGAAATTCCATGTCTAAAAATGGTGTTGCTTCAACTTTTTAAAAATCAAGCCTTTTTGGTGCCAGGAGAAGAAAAGGCTTTACTCCACGGTCAGGAAAAATCCTGCCCAGGAACCAAAATGTTTTTTGAAGCCAATTTTTTTTTTGAAAACAAATGCAAAAACGGACACCAGGATGAGTTTCAGGATGAAATTCCATGTCTAAAAATGGTGTTGCTTCAACTTTTTAAAAATCAAGCCTTTTTGGTGCCAGGAGAAGAAAAGGCTATACTCCACGGTCAGGAAAAATCCTGCCCAGGAACCAAAATGTTTTTTGAAGCCAAATTTTTTTTTTGAAACCAAATGCAAAAACGGACACCAGGATGAGTTTCAGGATGAAATTCCATGTCTAAAAATGGTGTTGCTTCAACTTTTTAAAAATCAAGCATTTTTGGTGCCAGGAGAAGAAAAGGCTTTACTCCACGGTCAGGAAAAATCCTGCCCGGGAACCAAAATGTTTTTTGGAGCCAATTTTTTTTTTTGAAACCAAATGCAAAAACGGACACCAGGATGAGTTTCAGGATGAAATTCCATGTCTAAAAATGGTGTTGCTTCAACTTTTTAAAAATCAAGCCTTTTTGGTGCCAGGAGAAGAAAAGGCTTTACTCCACGGTCAGGAAAAATCCTGCCCAGGAACCAAATTGTTTTTTGAAGACAAATTTTTTTTTTGAAACCAAAAGCAAAAACGGACACCAGGATGAGTTTCAGGATGAAATTCCATGTCTAAAAATGGTGTTGCTTCAACTTTTTAAAAATCAAGCCTTTTTGGTGCCAGGAGAAGAAAAGGCTTTACTCCACGGTCAGGAAAAATCCTGCCCAGGAACCAAAATGTTTTTTGAAGCCAAATTTTTTTTTTGAAAACAAATGCAAAAACGGACACCAGGATGAGTTTCAGGATGAAATTCCATGTCTAAAAATGGTGTTGCTTCAACTTTTTAAAAATCAAGCCTTTTTGGTGCCAGGAGAAGAAAAGGCTTTACTTCACGGTCAGGAAAAATCCTGCCCAGGAACCCAAATGTTTTTTGAAGCCAAATTTTTTTTTTGAAACCAAATGCAAAAATGGACACCAGGATGAGTTTCAGGATGAAATTCCATGTCTAAAAATGGTGTTGCTTCAACTTTTTAAAAATCAAGCCTTTTTGGTGCCAGGAGAAGAAAAGGCTTTACTCCACGGTCAGGAAAAATCCTGCCCAGGAACCAAAATGTTTTTTGAAGCCAATTTTTTTTTTGAAAACAAATGCAAAAACGGACACCAGGATGAGTTTCAGGATGAAATTCCATGTCTAAAAATGGTGTTGCTTCAACTTTTTAAAAATCAAGCCTTTTTGGTGCCAGGAGAAGAAAAGGCTATACTCCACGGTCAGGAAAAATCCTGCCCAGGAACCAAAATGTTTTTTGAAGCCAAATTTTTTTTTTGAAACCAAATGCAAAAACGGACACCAGGATGAGTTTCAGGATGAAATTCCATGTCTAAAAATGGTGTTGCTTCAACTTTTTAAAAATCAAGCATTTTTGGTGCCAGGAGAAGAAAAGGCTTTACTCCACGGTCAGGAAAAATCCTGCCCGGGAACCAAAATGTTTTTTGGAGCCAATTTTTTTTTTTGAAACCAAATGCAAAAACGGACACCAGGATGAGTTTCAGGATGAAATTCCATGTCTAAAAATGGTGTTGCTTCAACTTTTTAAAAATCAAGCCTTTTTGGTGCCAGGAGAAGAAAAGGCTTTACTCCACGGTCAGGAAAAATCCTGCCCAGGAACCAAATTGTTTTTTGAAGCCAAATTTTTTTTTTGAAACCAAAAGCAAAAACGG
Organism: Pituophis catenifer annectens; assembly: GCF_029215685.1. Taxonomy (NCBI): domain Eukaryota; kingdom Metazoa; phylum Chordata; class Lepidosauria; order Squamata; family Colubridae; genus Pituophis; species Pituophis catenifer. The sequence continues at coordinate 146,164 of NW_027256914.1, read as the reverse complement.
ACACCAGGATGAGTTTCAGGATGAAATTCCATGTCTAAAAATGGTGTTGCTTCAACTTTTTAAAAATCAAGCCTTTTTGGTGCCAGGAGAAGAAAAGGCTTTACTTCACGGTCAGGAAAAATCCTGCCCAGGAACCCAAATGTTTTTTGAAGCCAAATTTTTTTTTTGAAACCAAATGCAAAAATGGACACCAGGATGAGTTTCAGGATGAAATTCCATGTCTAAAAATGGTGTTGCTTCAACTTTTTAAAAATCAAGCCTTTTTGGTGCCAGGAGAAGAAAAGGCTTTACTCCACGGTCAGGAAAAATCCTGCCCAGGAACCAAAATGTTTTTTGAAGCCAAATTTTTTTTTTGAAAACAAATGCAAAAACGGACACCAGGATGAGTTTCAGGATGAAATTCCATGTCTAAAAATGGTGTTGCTTCAACTTTTTAAAAATCAAGCCTTTTTGGTGCCAGGAGAAGAAAAGGCTTTACTTCACGGTCAGGAAAAATCCTGCCCAGGAACCCAAATGTTTTTTGAAGCCAAATTTTTTTTTTGAAACCAAATGCAAAAATGGACACCAGGATGAGTTTCAGGATGAAATTCCATGTCTAAAAATGGTGTTGCTTCAACTTTTTAAAAATCAAGCCTTTTTGGTGCCAGGAGAAGAAAAGGCTTTACTCCACGGTCAGGAAAAATCCTGCCCAGGAACCAAAATGTTTTTTGAAGCCAATTTTTTTTTTGAAAACAAATGCAAAAACGGACACCAGGATGAGTTTCAGGATGAAATTCCATGTCTAAAAATGGTGTTGCTTCAACTTTTTAAAAATCAAGCCTTTTTGGTGCCAGGAGAAGAAAAGGCTATACTCCACGGTCAGGAAAAATCCTGCCCAGGAACCAAAATGTTTTTTGAAGCGAAATTTTTTTTTTGAAACCAAATGCAAAAACGGACACCAGGATGAGTTTCAGGATGAAATTCCATGTCTAAAAATGGTGTTGCTTCAACTTTTTAAAAATCAAGCCTTTTTGGTGCCAGGAGAAGAAAAGGCTTTACTCCACGGTCAGGAAAAATCCTGCCCGGGAACCAAAATGTTTTTTGGAGCCAATTTTTTTTTTTGAAACCAAATGCAAAAACGGACACCAGGATGAGTTTCAGGATGAAATTCCATGTCTAAAAATGGTGTTGCTTCAACTTTTTAAAAATCAAGCCTTTTTGGTGCCAGGAGAAGAAAAGGCTTTACTCCACGGTCAGGAAAAATCCTGCCCAGGAACCAAATTGTTTTTTGAAGCCAAATTTTTTTTTTGAAACCAAAAGCAAAAACGGACACCAGGATGAGTTTCAGGATGAAATTCCATGTCTAAAAATGGTGTTGCTTCAACTTTTTAAAAATCAAGCCTTTTTGGTGCCAGGAGAAGAAAAGGCTATACTCCACGGTCAGGAAAAATCCTGCCCAGGAACCAAAATGTTTTTTGAAGCCAAATTTTTTTTTTGAAACCAAATGCAAAAACGGACACCAGGATGAGTTTCAGGATGAAATTCCATGTCTAAAAATGGTGTTGCTTCAACTTTTTAAAAATCAAGCCTTTTTGGTGCCAGGAGAAGAAAAGGCTATACTCCACGGTCAGGAAAAATCCTGCCCAGGAACCAAAATGTTTTTTGAAGCCAAATTTTTTTTTTGAAACCAAATGCAAAAACGGACACCAGGATGAGTTTCAGGATGAAATTCCATGTCTAAAAATGGTGTTGCTTCAACTTTTTAAAAATCAAGCCTTTTTGGTGCCAGGAGAAGAAAAGGCTTTACTCCACGGTCAGGAAAAATCCTGCCCAGGAACCAAAATGTTTTTTGAAGCCAAATTTTTTTTTTGAAACCAGATGCAAAAACGGACACCAGGATGAGTTTCAGGATGAAATTCCATGTCTAAAAATGGTGTTGCTTCAACTTTTTAAAAATCAAGCCTTTTTGGTGCCAGGAGAAGAAAAGAGTATACTCCACGGTCAGGAAAAATCCTGCCCAGGAACCAAAATGTTTTTTGAAGCCAAATTTTTTTTTTGAAACCAAAAGCAAAAACGGACACCAGGATGAGTTTCAGGATGAAATTCCATGTCTAAAAATGGTGTTGCTTCAACTTTTTAAAAATCAAGCCTTTTTGGTGCCAGGAGAAGAAAAGGCTATACTCCACGGTCAGGAAAAATCCTGCCCAGGAACCAAAATGTTTTTTGAAGCCAAATTTTTTTTTTGAAACCAAATGCAAAAACGGACACCAGGATGAGTTTCAGGATGAAATTCCATGTCTAAAAATGGTGTTGCTTCAACTTTTTAAAAATCAAGCCTTTTTGGTGCCAGGAGAAGAAAAGGCTATACTCCACGGTCAGGAAAAATCCTGCCCAGGAACCAAAATGTTTTTTGAAGCCAAATTTTTTTTTTGAAACCAAATGCAAAAACGGACACCAGGATGAGTTTCAGGATGAAATTCCATGTCTAAAAATGGTGTTGCTTCAACTTTTTAAAAATCAAGCCTTTTTGGTGCCAGGAGAAGAAAAGGCTTTACTCCACGGTCAGGAAAAATCCTGCCCAGGAACCAAAATGTTTTTTGAAGCCAAATTTTTTTTTTGAAACCAGATGCAAAAACGGACACCAGGATGAGTTTCAGGATGAAATTCCATGTCTAAAAATGGTGTTGCTTCAACTTTTTAAAAATCAAGCCTTTTTGGTGCCAGGAGAAGAAAAGGGTATACTCCACGGTCAGGAAAAATCCTGCCCAGGAACCAAAATGTTTTTTGAAGCCAAATTTTTTTTTTGAAACCAAATGCAAAAACGGACACCAGGATGAGTTTCAGGATGAAATTCCATGTCTAAAAATGGTGTTGCTTCAACTTTTTAAAAATCAAGCCTTTTTGGTGCCAGGAGAAGAAAAGGCTATACTCCACGGTCAGGAAAAATCCTGCCCAGGAACCAAAATGTTTTTTGAAGCCAAATTTTTTTTTTGAAACCAAATGCAAAAACGGACACCAGGATGAGTTTCAGGATGAAATTCCATGTCTAAAAATGGTGTTGCTTCAACTTTTTAAAAATCAAGCCTTTTTGGTGCCAGGAGAAGAAAAGGCTTTACTCCACGGTCAGGAAAAATCCTGCCCAGGAACCAAAATGTTTTTTGAAGCCAAATTTTTTTTTTGAAACCAGATGCAAAAACGGACACCAGGATGAGTTTCAGGATGAAATTCCATGTCTAAAAATGGTGTTGCTTCAACTTTTTAAAAATCAAGCCTTTTTGGTGCCAGGAGAAGAAAAGGGTATACTCCACGGTCAGGAAAAATCCTGCCCAGGAACCAAAATGTTTTTTGAAGCCAAATTTTTTTTTTGAAACCAAATGCAAAAACGGACACCAGGATTAGTTTCAGGATGAAATTCCATGTCTAAAAATGGTGTTGCTTCAACTTTTTAAAAATCAAGCCTTTTTGGTGCCAGGAGAAGAAAAGGCTTTACTTCACGGTCAGGAAAAATCCTGCCCAGGAACCCAAATGTTTTTTGAAGCCAAATTTTTTTTTTGAAACCAAATGCAAAAATGGACACCAGGATGAGTTTCAGGATGAAATTCCATGTCTAAAAATGGTGTTGCTTCAACTTTTTAAAAATCAAGCCTTTTTGGTGCCAGGAGAAGAAAAGGCTTTACTCCACGGTCAGGAAAAATCCTGCCCAGGAACCAAAATGTTTTTTGAAGCCAAATTTTTTTTTTGAAAACAAATGCAAAAACGGACACCAGGATGAGTTTCAGGATGAAATTCCATGTCTAAAAATGGTGTTGCTTCAACTTTTTAAAAATCAAGCCTTTTTGGTGCCAGGAGAAGAAAAGGCTTTACTTCACGGTCAGGAAAAATCCTGCCCAGGAACCCAAATGTTTTTTGAAGCCAAATTTTTTTTTTGAAACCAAATGCAAAAATGGACACCAGGATGAGTTTCAGGATGAAATTCCATGTCTAAAAATGGTGTTGCTTCAACTTTTTAAAAATCAAGCCTTTTTGGTGCCAGGAGAAGAAAAGGCTTTACTCCACGGTCAGGAAAAATCCTGCCCAGGAACCAAAATGTTTTTTGAAGCCAAATTTTTTTTTTGAAACCAAATGCAAAAACGAACACCAGGATGAGTTTCAGGATGAAATTCCATGTCTAAAAATGGTGTTGCTTCAACTTTTTAAAAATCAAGCCTTTTTGGTGCCAGGAGAAGAAAAGGCTATACTCCACGGTCAGGAAAAATCCTGCCCAGGAACCAAAATGTTTTTTGAAGCCAAATTTTTTTTTTGAAACCAAAAGCAAAAACGGACACCAGGATGAGTTTCAGGATGAAATTCCATGTCTAAAAATGGTGTTGCTTCAACTTTTTAAAAATCAAGCCTTTTTGGTGCCAGGAGAAGAAAAGGCTTTACTCCACGGTCAGGAAAAATCCTGCCCAGGAACCAAAATGTTTTTTGAAGCCAAATTTTTTTTTGAAACCAAATACAAAAACGGACACCAGGATGAGTTTCAGGATGAAATTCCATGTCTAAAAATGGTGTTGCTTCAACTTTTTAAAAATCAAGCCTTTTTGGTGCCAGGAGAAGAAAAGGCTATACTCCACGGTCAGGAAAAATCCTGCCCAGGAACCAAAATGTTTTTTGAAGCCAAATTTTTTTTTTGAAACCAAATGCAAAAACGGACACCAGGATGAGTTTCAGGATGAAATTCCATGTCTAAAAATGGTGTTGCTTCAACTTTTTAAAAATCAAGCCTTTTTGGTGCCAGGAGAAGAAAAGGCTATACTCCACGGTCAGGAAAAATCCTGCCCAGGAACCAAAATGTTTTTTGAAGCCAAATTTTTTTTTTTGAAACCAAATGCAAAAACGGACACCAGGATGAGTTTCAGGATGAAATTCCATGTCTAAAAATGGTGTTGCTTCAACTTTTTAAAGATCAAGCCTTTTTGGTGCCAGGAGAAGAAAAGGGTATACTCCACGGTCAGGAAAAATCCTGCCCAGGAACCAAAATGTTTTTTGAAGCCAAATTTTTTTTTTGAAACCAGATGCAAAAACGGACACCAGGATGAGTTTCAGGATGAAATTCCATGTCTAAAAATGGTGTTGCTTCAACTTTTTAAAAATCAAGCCTTTTTGGTGCCAGGAGAAGAAAAGGGTATACTCCACGGTCAGGAAAAATCCTGCCCAGGAACCAAAATGTTTTTTGAAGCCAAATTTTTTTTTTGAAACCAAATGCAAAAACGGACACCAGGATTAGTTTCAGGATGAAATTCCATGTCTAAAAATGGTGTTGCTTCAACTTTTTAAAAATCAAGCCTTTTTGGTGCCAGGAGAAGAAAAGGCTTTACTTCACGGTCAGGAAAAATCCTGCCCAGGAACCCAAATGTTTTTTGAAGCCAAATTTTTTTTTTGAAACCAAATGCAAAAATGGACACCAGGATGAGTTTCAGGATGAAATTCCATGTCTAAAAATGGTGTTGCTTCAACTTTTTAAAAATCAAGCCTTTTTGGTGCCAGGAGAAGAAAAGGCTTTACTCCACGGTCAGGAAAAATCCTGCCCAGGAACCAAAATGTTTTTTGAAGCCAAATTTTTTTTTTGAAAACAAATGCAAAAACGGACACCAGGATGAGTTTCAGGATGAAATTCCATGTCTAAAAATGGTGTTGCTTCAACTTTTTAAAAATCAAGCCTTTTTGGTGCCAGGAGAAGAAAAGGCTTTACTTCACGGTCAGGAAAAATCCTGCCCAGGAACCCAAATGTTTTTTGAAGCCAAATTTTTTTTTTGAAACCAAATGCAAAAATGGACACCAGGATGAGTTTCAGGATGAAATTCCATGTCTAAAAATGGTGTTGCTTCAACTTTTTAAAAATCAAGCCTTTTTGGTGCCAGGAGAAGAAAAGGCTTTACTCCACGGTCAGGAAAAATCCTGCCCAGGAACCAAAATGTTTTTTGAAGCCAAATTTTTTTTTTGAAACCAAATGCAAAAACGAACACCAGGATGAGTTTCAGGATGAAATTCCATGTCTAAAAATGGTGTTGCTTCAACTTTTTAAAAATCAAGCCTTTTTGGTGCCAGGAGAAGAAAAGGCTATACTCCACGGTCAGGAAAAATCCTGCCCAGGAACCAAAATGTTTTTTGAAGCCAAATTTTTTTTTTGAAACCAAAAGCAAAAACGGACACCAGGATGAGTTTCAGGATGAAATTCCATGTCTAAAAATGGTGTTGCTTCAACTTTTTAAAAATCAAGCCTTTTTGGTGCCAGGAGAAGAAAAGGCTTTACTCCACGGTCAGGAAAAATCCTGCCCAGGAACCAAAATGTTTTTTGAAGCCAAATTTTTTTTTGAAACCAAATACAAAAACGGACACCAGGATGAGTTTCAGGATGAAATTCCATGTCTAAAAATGGTGTTGCTTCAACTTTTTAAAAATCAAGCCTTTTTGGTGCCAGGAGAAGAAAAGGCTATACTCCACGGTCAGGAAAAATCCTGCCCAGGAACCAAAATGTTTTTTGAAGCCAAATTTTTTTTTTGAAACCAAATGCAAAAACGGACACCAGGATGAGTTTCAGGATGAAATTCCATGTCTAAAAATGGTGTTGCTTCAACTTTTTAAAAATCAAGCCTTTTTGGTGCCAGGAGAAGAAAAGGCTATACTCCACGGTCAGGAAAAATCCTGCCCAGGAACCAAAATGTTTTTTGAAGCCAAATTTTTTTTTTTGAAACCAAATGCAAAAACGGACACCAGGATGAGTTTCAGGATGAAATTCCATGTCTAAAAATGGTGTTGCTTCAACTTTTTAAAGATCAAGCCTTTTTGGTGCCAGGAGAAGAAAAGGCTTTACTCCACGGTCAGGAAAAATCCTGCCCAGGAACCAAAATGTTTTTTGAAGCCAAATTTTTTTTTTGAAACCAGATGCAAAAACGGACACCAGGATGAGTTTCAGGATGAAATTCCATGTCTAAAAATGGTGTTGCTTCAACTTTTTAAAAATCAAGCCTTTTTGGTGCCAGGAGAAGAAAAGGGTATACTCCACGGTCAGGAAAAATCCTGCCCAGGAACCAAAATGTTTTTTGAAGCCAAATTTTTTTTTTGAAACCAAATGCAAAAATGGACACCAGGATTAGTTTCAGGATGAAATTCCATGTCTAAAAATGGTGTTGCTTCAACTTTTTAAAAATCAAGCCTTTTTGGTGCCAGGAGAAGAAAAGGCTTTACTTCACGGTCAGGAAAAATCCTGCCCAGGAACCCAAATGTTTTTTGAAGCCAAATTTTTTTTTTGAAACCAAATGCAAAAATGGACACCAGGATGAGTTTCAGGATGAAATTCCATGTCTAAAAATGGTGTTGCTTCAACTTTTTAAAAATCAAGCCTTTTTGGTGCCAGGAGAAGAAAAGGCTTTACTCCACGGTCAGGAAAAATCCTGCCCAGGAACCAAAATGTTTTTTGAAGCCAATTTTTCTTTTTGAAAACAAATGCAAAAACGGACACCAGGATGAGTTTCAGGATGAAATTCCATGTCTAAAAATGGTGTTGCTTCAACTTTTTAAAAATCAAGCCTTTTTGGTGCCAGGAGAAGAAAAGGCTTTACTCCACGGTCAGGAAAAATCCTGCCCAGGAACCAAAATGTTTTTTGAAGCCAAATTTTTTTTTTGAAACCAAATGCAAAAACGAACACCAGGATGAGTTTCAGGATGAAATTCCATGTCTAAAAATGGTGTTGCTTCAACTTTTTAAAAATCAAGCCTTTTTGGTGCCAGGAGAAGAAAAGGCTATACTCCACGGTCAGGAAAAATCCTGCCCAGGAACCAAAATGTTTTTTGAAGCCAAATTTTTTTTTTGAAACCAAATGCAAAAACGGACACCAGGATGAGTTTCAGGATGAAATTCCATGTCTAAAAATGGTGTTGCTTCAACTTTTTAAAAATCAAGCCTTTTTGGTGCCAGGAGAAGAAAAGGCTTTACTCCACGGTCAGGAAAAATCCTGCCCGGGAACCAAAATGTTTTTTGAAGCCAAATTTTTTTTTTGAAACCAAATGCAAAAACGGACACCAGGATGAGTTTCAGGATGAAATTCCATGTCTAAAAATGGTGTTGCTTAAACTTTTTACAAATCAAGCCTTTTTGGTGCCAGGAGAAGAAAAGGCTTTACTCCACGGTCAGGAAAAATCCTGCCCAGGAACCAAAATGTTTTTTGAAGCCAAATTTTTTTTTTTGAAACCAAATGCAAAAACGGACACCAGGATGAGTTTCAGGATGAAATTCCATGTCTAAAAATGGTGTTGCTTCAACTTTTTAAAGATCAAGCCTTTTTGGTGCCAGGAGAAGAAAAGGCTTTACTCCACGGTCAGGAAAAATCCTGCCCAGGAACCAAAATGTTTTTTGAAGCCAAATTTTTTTTTTTGAAACCAAATGCAAAAACGGACACCAGGATGAGTTTCAGGATGAAATTCCATGTCTAAAAATGGTGTTGCTTCAACTTTTTAAAAATCAAGCCTTTTTGGTGCCAGGAGAAGAAAAGGCTTTACTCCACGGTCAGGAAAAATCCTGCCCAGGAACCAAAATGTTTTTTGAAGCCAAATTTTTTTTTTGAAACCAGATGCAAAAACGGACACCAGGATGAGTTTCAGGATGAAATTCCATGTCTAAAAATGGTGTTGCTTCAACTTTTTAAAAATCAAGCCTTTTTGGTGCCAGGAGAAGAAAAGGGTATACTCCACGGTCAGGAAAAATCCTGCCCAGGAACCAAAATGTTTTTTGAAGCCAAATTTTTTTTTTGAAAACAAATGCAAAAACGGACACCAGGATGAGTTTCAGGATGAAATTCCATGTCTAAAAATGGTGTTGCTTCAACTTTTTAAAAATCAAGCCTTTTTGGTGCCAGGAGAAGAAAAGGCTTTACTTCACGGTCAGGAAAAATCCTGCCCAGGAACCCAAATGTTTTTTGAAGCCAAATTTTTTTTTTGAAACCAAATGCAAAAATGGACACCAGGATGAGTTTCAGGATGAAATTCCATGTCTAAAAATGGTGTTGCTTCAACTTTTTAAAAATCAAGCCTTTTTGGTGCCAGGAGAAGAAAAGGCTTTACTCCACGGTCAGGAAAAATCCTGCCCAGGAACCAAAATGTTTTTTGAAGCCAATTTTTTTTTTTGAAAACAAATGCAAAAACGGACACCAGGATGAGTTTCAGGATGAAATTCCATGTCTAAAAATGGTGTTGCTTCAACTTTTTAAAAATCAAGCCTTTTTGGTGCCAGGAGAAGAAAAGGCTTTACTCCACGGTCAGGAAAAATCCTGCCCAGGAACCAAAATGTTTTTTGAAGCCAAATTTTTTTTTTGAAAACAAATGCAAAAACGGACACCAGGATGAGTTTCAGGATGAAATTCCATGTCTAAAAATGGTGTTGCTTCAACTTTTTAAAAATCAAGCCTTTTTGGTGCCAGGAGAAGAAAAGGCTTTACTTCACGGTCAGGAAAAATCCTGCCCAGGAACCCAAATGTTTTTTGAAGCCAAATTTTTTTTTTGAAACCAAATGCAAAAACGAACACCAGGATGAGTTTCAGGATGAAATTCCATGTCTAAAAATGGTGTTGCTTCAACTTTTTAAAAATCAAGCCTTTTTGGTGCCAGGAGAAGAAAAGGCTATACTCCACGGTCAGGAAAAATCCTGCCCAGGAACCAAAATGTTTTTTGAAGCCAAATTTTTTTTTTGAAACCAAATGCAAAAACGGACACCAGGATGAGTTTCAGGATGAAATTCCATGTCTAAAAATGGTGTTGCTTCAACTTTTTAAAAATCAAGCCTTTTTGGTGCCAGGAGAAGAAAAGGCTTTACTCCACGGTCAGGAAAAATCCTGCCCGGGAACCAAAATGTTTTTTGAAGCCAAATTTTTTTTTTGAAACCAAATGCAAAAACGGACACCAGGATGAGTTTCAGGATGAAATTCCATGTCTAAAAATGGTGTTGCTTAAACTTTTTACAAATCAAGCCTTTTTGGTGCCAGGAGAAGAAAAGGCTTTACTCCACGGTCAGGAAAAATCCTGCCCAGGAACCAAAATGTTTTTTGAAGCCAAATTTTTTTTTTTGAAACCAAATGCAAAAACGGACACCAGGATGAGTTTCAGGATGAAATTCCATGTCTAAAAATGGTGTTGCTTCAACTTTTTAAAGATCAAGCCTTTTTGGTGCCAGGAGAAGAAAAGGCTTTACTCCACGGTCAGGAAAAATCCTGCCCAGGAACCAAAATGTTTTTTGAAGCCAAATTTTTTTTTTTGAAACCAAATGCAAAAACGGACACCAGGATGAGTTTCAGGATGAAATTCCATGTCTAAAAATGGTGTTGCTTCAACTTTTTAAAAATCAAGCCTTTTTGGTGCCAGGAGAAGAAAAGGCTTTACTCCACGGTCAGGAAAAATCCTGCCCAGGAACCAAAATGTTTTTTGAAGCCAAATTTTTTTTTTGAAACCAGATGCAAAAACGGACACCAGGATGAGTTTCAGGATGAAATTCCATGTCTAAAAATGGTGTTGCTTCAACTTTTTAAAAATCAAGCCTTTTTGGTGCCAGGAGAAGAAAAGGGTATACTCCACGGTCAGGAAAAATCCTGCCCAGGAACCAAAATGTTTTTTGAAGCCAAATTTTTTTTTTGAAAACAAATGCAAAAACGGACACCAGGATGAGTTTCAGGATGAAATTCCATGTCTAAAAATGGTGTTGCTTCAACTTTTTAAAAATCAAGCCTTTTTGGTGCCAGGAGAAGAAAAGGCTTTACTTCACGGTCAGGAAAAATCCTGCCCAGGAACCCAAATGTTTTTTGAAGCCAAATTTTTTTTTTGAAACCAAATGCAAAAATGGACACCAGGATGAGTTTCAGGATGAAATTCCATGTCTAAAAATGGTGTTGCTTCAACTTTTTAAAAATCAAGCCTTTTTGGTGCCAGGAGAAGAAAAGGCTTTACTCCACGGTCAGGAAAAATCCTGCCCAGGAACCAAAATGTTTTTTGAAGCCAATTTTTTTTTTTGAAAACAAATGCAAAAACGGACACCAGGATGAGTTTCAGGATGAAATTCCATGTCTAAAAATGGTGTTGCTTCAACTTTTTAAAAATCAAGCCTTTTTGGTGCCAGGAGAAGAAAAGGCTTTACTCCACGGTCAGGAAAAATCCTGCCCAGGAACCAAAATGTTTTTTGAAGCCAATTTTTTTTTTTGAAACCAAATGCAAAAACGGACACCAGGATGAGTTTCCTGATGAAATTCCATGTCTAAAAATGGTGTTCCTTCAACTTTTTAAAAATCAAGCCTTTTTGGTGCCAGGAGAAGAAAAGGCTATACTCCACGGTCAGGAAAAATCCTGCCCAGGAACCAAAATGTTTTTTGAAGCCAAATTTTTTGTTTGAAACCAAATGCAAAAACGGACACCAGGATGAGTTTCAGGATGAAATTCCATGTCTAAAAATGGTGTTGCTTCAACTTTTTAAAAATCAAGCCTTTTTGGTGCCAGGAGAAGAAAAGGCTTTACTCCACGGTCAGGAAAAATCCTGCCCAGGAACCAAAATGTTTTTTGAAGCCAAATTTTTTTTTTGAAACCAAATACAAAAACGGACACCAGGATGAGTTTCCTGATGAAATTCCATGTCTAAAAATGGTGTTGCTTCAACTTTTTAAAAATCAAGCCTTTTTGGTGCAAGGAGAAGAAAAGGCTATACTCCACGGTCGGGAAAAATCCTGCCCAGGAACCAAAATGTTTTTTGAAGCCAAATTTTTTTTTTGAAACCAAATGCAAAAACGGACACCAGGATGAGTTTCAGGATGAAATTCCATGTCTAAAAATGGTGTTCCTTCAACTTTTTAAAAATCAAGCCTTTTTGGTGCCAGGAGAAGAAAAGGCTATACTCCACGGTCAGGAAAAATCCTGCCTCGGAACCAAAATGTTTTTTGAAGCCAATTTTTTTTTTTGAAACCAAATGCAAAAACGGACACCAGGATGAGTTTCAGGATGAAATTCCATGTCTAAAAATGGTGTTGCTTCAACTTTTTAAAAATCAAGCCTTTTTGGTGCCAGGAGAAGAAAAGGCTATACTCCACGGTCAGGAAAAATCCTGCCCAGGAACCAAAATGTTTTTTGAAGCCAAATTTTTTTTTTGAAACCAAATACAAAAACGGACACCAGGATGAGTTTCAGGATGAAATTCCATGTCTAAAAATGGTGTTGCTTCAACTTTTTAAAAATCAAGCCTTTTTGGTGCCAGGAGAAGAAAAGGCTATACTCCACGGTCAGGAAAAATCCTGCCCAGGAACCAAAATGTTTTTTGAAGCCAAATTTTTTTTTTGAAACCAAATGCAAAAACGGACACCAGGATGAGTTTCAGGATGAAATTCCATGTCTAAAAATGGTGTTGCTTCAACTTTTTAAAAATCAAGCCTTTTTGGTGCCAGGAGAAGAAAAGGCTTTACTCCACGGTCAGGAAAAATCTTGCCCAGGAACCAAAATGTTTTTTGAAGCCAATTTTTTTTTTTGAAACCAAATGCAAAAACGGACACCAGGATGAGTTTCCTGATGAAATTCCACGTCTAAAAATGGTGTTCCTTCAACTTTTTAAAAATCAAGCCTTTTTGGTGCCAGGAGAAGAAAAGGCTTTACTCCACGGTCAGGAAAAATCCTGCCCAGGAACCAAAATGTTTTTTGAAGCCAATTTTTTTTTTTGAAACCAAATGCAAAAACGGACACCAGGATGAGTTTCCTGATGAAATTCCATGTCTAAAAATGGTGTTCCTTCAACTTTTTAAAAATCAAGCCTTTTTGGTGCCAGGAGAAGAAAAGGCTATACTCCACGGTCAGGAAAAATCCTGCCCAGGAACCAAAATGTTTTTTGAAGCCAAATTTTTTGTTTGAAACCAAATGCAAAAACGGACACCAGGATGAGTTTCAGGATGAAATTCCATGTCTAAAAATGGTGTTGCTTCAACTTTTTAAAAATCAAGCCTTTTTGGTGCCAGGAGAAGAAAAGGCTTTACTCCACGGTCAGGAAAAATCCTGCCCAGGAACCAAAATGTTTTTTGAAGCCAAATTTTTTTTTTGAAACCAAATACAAAAACGGACACCAGGATGAGTTTCCTGATGAAATTCCATGTCTAAAAATGGTGTTGCTTCAACTTTTTAAAAATCAAGCCTTTTTGGTGCAAGGAGAAGAAAAGGCTATACTCCACGGTCGGGAAAAATCCTGCCCAGGAACCAAAATGTTTTTTGAAGCCAAATTTTTTTTTTGAAACCAAATGCAAAAACGGACACCAGGATGAGTTTCAGGATGAAATTCCATGTCTAAAAATGGTGTTCCTTCAACTTTTTAAAAATCAAGCCTTTTTGGTGCCAGGAGAAGAAAAGGCTATACTCCACGGTCAGGAAAAATCCTGCCTCGGAACCAAAATGTTTTTTGAAGCCAATTTTTTTTTTTGAAACCAAATGCAAAAACGGACACCAGGATGAGTTTCAGGATGAAATTCCATGTCTAAAAATGGTGTTGCTTCAACTTTTTAAAAATCAAGCCTTTTTGGTGCCAGGAGAAGAAAAGGCTATACTCCACGGTCAGGAAAAATCCTGCCCAGGAACCAAAATGTTTTTTGAAGCCAAATTTTTTTTTTGAAACCAAATACAAAAACGGACACCAGGATGAGTTTCAGGATGAAATTCCATGTCTAAAAATGGTGTTGCTTCAACTTTTTAAAAATCAAGCCTTTTTGGTGCCAGGAGAAGAAAAGGCTATACTCCACGGTCAGGAAAAATCCTGCCCAGGAACCAAAATGTTTTTTGAAGCCAAATTTTTTTTTTGAAACCAAATGCAAAAACGGACACCAGGATGAGTTTCAGGATGAAATTCCATGTCTAAAAATGGTGTTGCTTCAACTTTTTAAAAATCAAGCCTTTTTGGTGCCAGGAGAAGAAAAGGCTTTACTCCACGGTCAGGAAAAATCTTGCCCAGGAACCAAAATGTTTTTTGAAGCCAATTTTTTTTTTTGAAACCAAATGCAAAAACGGACACCAGGATGAGTTTCCTGATGAAATTCCACGTCTAAAAATGGTGTTGCTTCAACTTTTTAAAAATCAAGCCTTTTTGGTGCCAGGAGAAGAAAAGGCTATACTTCACGGTCAGGAAAAATCCTGCCTCGGAACCAAAATGTTTTTTGAAGCCAATTTTTTTTTTTGAAACCAAATGCAAAAACGGACACCAGGATGAGTTTCAGGATGAAATTCCATGTCTAAAAATGGTGTTGCTTCAACTTTTTAAAAATCAAGCCTTTTTGGTGCCAGGAGAAGAAAAGGCTTTACTCCACGGTCAGGAAAAATCCTGCCCAGGAACCAAAATGTTTTTTGAAGCCAAATTTTTTTTTTGAAACCAAATGCAAAAACGGACACCAGGATGAGTTTCCTGATGAAATTCCATGTCTAAAAATGGTGTTGCTTCAACTTTTTAAAAATCAAGCCTTTTTGGTGCAAGGAGAAGAAAAGGCTATACTCCACGGTCGGGAAAAATCCTGCCCAGGAACCAAAATGTTTTTTGAAGCCAAATTTTTTTTTTGAAACGAAATACAAAAACGGACACCAGGATGAGTTTCAGGATGAAATTCCATGTCTAAAAATGGTGTTCCTTCAACTTTTTAAAAATCAAGCCTTTTTGGTGCCAGGAGAAGAAAAGGCTATACTTCACGGTCAGGAAAAATCCTGCCTCGGAACCAAAATGTTTTTTGAAGCCAATTTTTTTTTTTGAAACCAAATGCAAAAACGGACACCAGGATGAGTTTCCTGATGAAATTCCATGTCTAAAAATGGTGTTCCTTCAACTTTTTAAAAATCAAGCCTTTTTGGTGCCAGGAGAAGAAAAGGCTATACTCCACGGTCGGGAAAAATCCTGCCCAGGAACCAAAATGTTTTTTGAAGCCAAATTTTTTTTTTGAAACGAAATACAAAAACGGACACCAGGATGAGTTTCAGGATGAAATTCCATGTCTAAAAATGGTGTTCCTTCAACTTTTTAAAAATCAAGCCTTTTTGGTGCCAGGAGAAGAAAAGGCTATACTTCACGGTCAGGAAAAATCCTGCCTCGGAACCAAAATGTTTTTTGAAGCCAATTTTTTTTTTTGAAACCAAATGCAAAAACGGACACCAGGATGAGTTTCAGGATGAAATTCCATGTCTAAAAATGGTGTTGCTTCAACTTTTTAAAAATCAAGCCTTTTTGGTGCCAGGAGAAGAAAAGGCTTTACTCCACGGTCAGGAAAAATCCTGCCCAGGAACCAAAATGTTTTTTGAAGCCAAATTTTTTTTTTGAAACCAAATGCAAAAACGGACACCAGGATGAGTTTCCTGATGAAATTCCATGTCTAAAAATGGTGTTGCTTCAACTTTTTAAAAATCAAGCCTTTTTGGTGCAAGGAGAAGAAAAGGCTATACTCCACGGTCGGGAAAAATCCTGCCCAGGAACCAAAATGTTTTTTGAAGCCAAATTTTTTTTTTGAAACGAAATACAAAAACGGACACCAGGATGAGTTTCAGGATGAAATTCCATGTCTAAAAATGGTGTTCCTTCAACTTTTTAAAAATCAAGCCTTTTTGGTGCCAGGAGAAGAAAAGGCTATACTTCACGGTCAGGAAAAATCCTGCCTCGGAACCAAAATGTTTTTTGAAGCCAATTTTTTTTTTTGAAACCAAATGCAAAAACGGACACCAGGATGAGTTTCCTGATGAAATTCCATGTCTAAAAATGGTGTTCCTTCAACTTTTTAAAAATCAAGCCTTTTTGGTGCCAGGAGAAGAAAAGGCTATACTCCACGGTCAGGAAAAATCCTGCCCAGGAACCAAAATGTTTTTTGAAGCCAAATTTTTTGTTTGAAACCAAATGCAAAAACGGACACCAGGATGAGTTTCAGGATGAAATTCCATGTCTAAAAATGGTGTTGCTTCAACTTTTTAAAAATCAAGCCTTTTTGGTGCCAGGAGAAGAAAAGGCTTTACTCCACGGTCAGGAAAAATCCTGCCCAGGAACCAAAATGTTTTTTGAAGCCAAATTTTTTTTTTGAAACCAAATACAAAAACGGACACCAGGATGAGTTTCCTGATGAAATTCCATGTCTAAAAATGGTGTTGCTTCAACTTTTTAAAAATCAAGCCTTTTTGGTGCAAGGAGAAGAAAAGGCTATACTCCACGGTCGGGAAAAATCCTGCCCAGGAACCAAAATGTTTTTTGAAGCCAAATTTTTTTTTGAAACCAAATACAAAAACGGACACCAGGATGAGTTTCCTGATGAAATTCCATGTCTAAAAATGGTGTTGCTTCAACTTTTTAAAAATCAAGCCTTTTTGGTGCAAGGAGAAGAAAAGGCTATACTCCACGGTCGGGAAAAATCCTGCCCAGGAACCAAAATGTTTTTTGAAGCCAAATTTTTTTTTTGAAACCAAATGCAAAAACGGACACCAGGATGAGTTTCAGGATGAAATTCCATGTCTAAAAATGGTGTTGCTTCAACTTTTTAAAAATCAAGCCTTTTTGGTGCCAGGAGAAGAAAAGGCTTTACTCCACGGTCAGGAAAAATCCTGCCCAGGAACCAAAATGTTTTTTGAAGCCAAATTTTTTTTTTGAAACCAAATGCAAAAACGGACACCAGGATGAGTTTCCTGATGAAATTCCATGTCTAAAAATGGTGTTGCTTCAACTTTTTAAAAATCAAGCCTTTTTGGTGCCAGGAGAAGAAAAGGCTATACTTCACGGTCAGGAAAAATCCTGCCTCGGAACCAAAATGTTTTTTGAAGCCAATTTTTTTTTTTGAAACCAAATGCAAAAACGGACACCAGGATGAGTTTCAGGATGAAATTCCATGTCTAAAAATGGTGTTGCTTCAACTTTTTAAAAATCAAGCCTTTTTGGTGCCAGGAGAAGAAAAGGCTTTACTCCACGGTCAGGAAAAATCCTGCCCAGGAACCAAAATGTTTTTTGAAGCCAAATTTTTTTTTTGAAACCAAATGCAAAAACGGACACCAGGATGAGTTTCCTGATGAAATTCCATGTCTAAAAATGGTGTTGCTTCAACTTTTTAAAAATCAAGCCTTTTTGGTGCAAGGAGAAGAAAAGGCTATACTCCACGGTCGGGAAAAATCCTGCCCAGGAACCAAAATGTTTTTTGAAGCCAAATTTTTTTTTTGAAACGAAATACAAAAACGGACACCAGGATGAGTTTCAGGATGAAATTCCATGTCTAAAAATGGTGTTCCTTCAACTTTTTAAAAATCAAGCCTTTTTGGTGCCAGGAGAAGAAAAGGCTATACTTCACGGTCAGGAAAAATCCTGCCTCGGAACCAAAATGTTTTTTGAAGCCAATTTTTTTTTTTGAAACCAAATGCAAAAACGGACACCAGGATGAGTTTCCTGATGAAATTCCATGTCTAAAAATGGTGTTCCTTCAACTTTTTAAAAATCAAGCCTTTTTGGTGCCAGGAGAAGAAAAGGCTATACTCCACGGTCAGGAAAAATCCTGCCCAGGAACCAAAATGTTTTTTGAAGCCAAATTTTTTGTTTGAAACCAAATGCAAAAACGGACACCAGGATGAGTTTCAGGATGAAATTCCATGTCTAAAAATGGTGTTGCTTCAACTTTTTAAAAATCAAGCCTTTTTGGTGCCAGGAGAAGAAAAGGCTTTACTCCACGGTCAGGAAAAATCCTGCCCAGGAACCAAAATGTTTTTTGAAGCCAAATTTTTTTTTTGAAACCAAATACAAAAACGGACACCAGGATGAGTTTCCTGATGAAATTCCATGTCTAAAAATGGTGTTGCTTCAACTTTTTAAAAATCAAGCCTTTTTGGTGCAAGGAGAAGAAAAGGCTATACTCCACGGTCGGGAAAAATCCTGCCCAGGAACCAAAATGTTTTTTGAAGCCAAATTTTTTTTTTGAAACCAAATGCAAAAACGGACACCAGGATGAGTTTCAGGATGAAATTCCATGTCTAAAAATGGTGTTCCTTCAACTTTTTAAAAATCAAGCCTTTTTGGTGCCAGGAGAAGAAAAGGCTATACTCCACGGTCAGGAAAAATCCTGCCTCGGAACCAAAATGTTTTTTGAAGCCAATTTTTTTTTTTGAAACCAAATGCAAAAACGGACACCAGGATGAGTTTCAGGATGAAATTCCATGTCTAAAAATGGTGTTGCTTCAACTTTTTAAAAATCAAGCCTTTTTGGTGCCAGGAGAAGAAAAGGCTATACTCCACGGTCAGGAAAAATCCTGCCCAGGAACCAAAATGTTTTTTGAAGCCAAATTTTTTTTTTGAAACCAAATACAAAAACGGACACCAGGATGAGTTTCAGGATGAAATTCCATGTCTAAAAATGGTGTTGCTTCAACTTTTTAAAAATCAAGCCTTTTTGGTGCCAGGAGAAGAAAAGGCTATACTCCACGGTCAGGAAAAATCCTGCCCAGGAACCAAAATGTTTTTTGAAGCCAAATTTTTTTTTTGAAACCAAATGCAAAAACGGACACCAGGATGAGTTTCAGGATGAAATTCCATGTCTAAAAATGGTGTTGCTTCAACTTTTTAAAAATCAAGCCTTTTTGGTGCCAGGAGAAGAAAAGGCTTTACTCCACGGTCAGGAAAAATCCTGCCCAGGAACCAAAATGTTTTTTGAAGCCAAATTTTTTTTTTGAAACCAAATGCAAAAACGGACACCAGGATGAGTTTCCTGATGAAATTCCATGTCTAAAAATGATGTTGCTTCAACTTTTTAAAAATCAAGCCTTTTTGGTGCAAGGAGAAGAAAAGGCTATACTCCACGGTCGGGAAAAATCCTGCCCAGGAACCAAAATGTTTTTTGAAGCCAAATTTTTTTTTTGAAACGAAATACAAAAACGGACACCAGGATGAGTTTCAGGATGAAATTCCATGTCTAAAAATGGTGTTCCTTCAACTTTTTAAAAATCAAGCCTTTTTGGTGCCAGGAGAAGAAAAGGCTATACTTCACGGTCAGGAAAAATCCTGCCTCGGAACCAAAATGTTTTTTGAAGCCAATTTTTTTTTTTGAAACCAAATGCAAAAACGGACACCAGGATGAGTTTCAGGATGAAATTCCATGTCTAAAAATGGTGTTGCTTCAACTTTTTAAAAATCAAGCCTTTTTGGTGCCAGGAGAAGAAAAGGCTTTACTCCACGGTCAGGAAAAATCCTGCCCAGGAACCAAAATGTTTTTTGAAGCCAAATTTTTTTTTTGAAACCAAATGCAAAAACGGACACCAGGATGAGTTTCCTGATGAAATTCCATGTCTAAAAATGGTGTTGCTTCAACTTTTTAAAAATCAAGCCTTTTTGGTGCAAGGAGAAGAAAAGGCTATACTCCACGGTCGGGAAAAATCCTGCCCAGGAACCAAAATGTTTTTTGAAGCCAAATTTTTTTTTTGAAACGAAATACAAAAACGGACACCAGGATGAGTTTCAGGATGAAATTCCATGTCTAAAAATGGTGTTCCTTCAACTTTTTAAAAATCAAGCCTTTTTGGTGCCAGGAGAAGAAAAGGCTATACTTCACGGTCAGGAAAAATCCTGCCTCGGAACCAAAATGTTTTTTGAAGCCAATTTTTTTTTTTGAAACCAAATGCAAAAACGGACACCAGGATGAGTTTCCTGATGAAATTCCATGTCTAAAAATGGTGTTCCTTCAACTTTTTAAAAATCAAGCCTTTTTGGTGCCAGGAGAAGAAAAGGCTATACTCCACGGTCAGGAAAAATCCTGCCCAGGAACCAAAATGTTTTTTGAAGCCAAATTTTTTGTTTGAAACCAAATGCAAAAACGGACACCAGGATGAGTTTCAGGATGAAATTCCATGTCTAAAAATGGTGTTGCTTCAACTTTTTAAAAATCAAGCCTTTTTGGTGCCAGGAGAAGAAAAGGCTTTACTCCACGGTCAGGAAAAATCCTGCCCAGGAACCAAAATGTTTTTTGAAGCCAAATTTTTTTTTTGAAACCAAATACAAAAACGGACACCAGGATGAGTTTCCTGATGAAATTCCATGTCTAAAAATGGTGTTGCTTCAACTTTTTAAAAATCAAGCCTTTTTGGTGCAAGGAGAAGAAAAGGCTATACTCCACGGTCGGGAAAAATCCTGCCCAGGAACCAAAATGTTTTTTGAAGCCAAATTTTTTTTTTGAAACCAAATGCAAAAACGGACACCAGGATGAGTTTCAGGATGAAATTCCATGTCTAAAAATGGTGTTCCTTCAACTTTTTAAAAATCAAGCCTTTTTGGTGCCAGGAGAAGAAAAGGCTATACTCCACGGTCAGGAAAAATCCTGCCTCGGAACCAAAATGTTTTTTGAAGCCAATTTTTTTTTTTGAAACCAAATGCAAAAACGGACACCAGGATGAGTTTCAGGATGAAATTCCATGTCTAAAAATGGTGTTGCTTCAACTTTTTAAAAATCAAGCCTTTTTGGTGCCAGGAGAAGAAAAGGCTATACTCCACGGTCAGGAAAAATCCTGCCCAGGAACCAAAATGTTTTTTGAAGCCAAATTTTTTTTTTGAAACCAAATACAAAAACGGACACCAGGATGAGTTTCAGGATGAAATTCCATGTCTAAAAATGGTGTTGCTTCAACTTTTTAAAAATCAAGCCTTTTTGGTGCCAGGAGAAGAAAAGGCTATACTCCACGGTCAGGAAAAATCCTGCCCAGGAACCAAAATGTTTTTTGAAGCCAAATTTTTTTTTTGAAACCAAATGCAAAAATGGACACCAGGATGAGTTTCAGGATGAAATTCCATGTCTAAAAATGGTGTTGCTTCAACTTTTTAAAAATCAAGCCTTTTTGGTGCCAGGAGAAGAAAAGGCTTTACTCCACGGTCAGGAAAAATCTTGCCCAGGAACCAAAATGTTTTTTGAAGCCAATTTTTTTTTTTGAAACCAAATGCAAAAACGGACACCAGGATGAGTTTCCTGATGAAATTCCACGTCTAAAAATGGTGTTCCTTCAACTTTTTAAAAATCAAGCCTTTTTGGTGCCAGGAGAAGAAAAGGCTTTACTCCACGGTCAGGAAAAATCCTGCCCAGGAACCAAAATGTTTTTTGAAGCCAATTTTTTTTTTTGAAACCAAATGCAAAAACGGACACCAGGATGAGTTTCCTGATGAAATTCCATGTCTAAAAATGGTGTTCCTTCAACTTTTTAAAAATCAAGCCTTTTTGGTGCCAGGAGAAGAAAAGGCTATACTCCACGGTCAGGAAAAATCCTGCCTCGGAACCAAAATGTTTTTTGAAGCCAATTTTTTTTTTTGAAACCAAATGCAAAAACGGACACCAGGATGAGTTTCAGGATGAAATTCCATGTCTAAAAATGGTGTTGCTTCAACTTTTTAAAAATCAAGCCTTTTTGGTGCAAGGAGAAGAAAAGGCTATACTCCACGGTCGGGAAAAATCCTGCCCAGGAACCAAAATGTTTTTTGAAGCCAAATTTTTTTTTTGAAACCAAATGCAAAAACGGACACCAGGATGAGTTTCAGGATGAAATTCCATGTCTAAAAATGGTGTTCCTTCAACTTTTTAAAAATCAAGCC
The DNA here is from genome assembly GCF_029215685.1 of Pituophis catenifer annectens. Classification (NCBI taxonomy): domain Eukaryota; kingdom Metazoa; phylum Chordata; class Lepidosauria; order Squamata; family Colubridae; genus Pituophis; species Pituophis catenifer. The sequence goes on along the minus strand of NW_027256914.1, from coordinate 124,584 downwards.
TTTTTGGTGCCAGGAGAAGAAAAGGCTATACTCCACGGTCTGGAAAAATCCTGCCTCGGAACCAAAATGTTTTTTGAAGCCAATTTTTTTTTTTGAAACCAAATGCAAAAACGGACACCAGGATGAGTTTCAGGATGAAATTCCATGTCTAAAAATGGTGTTGCTTCAACTTTTTAAAAATCAAGCCTTTTTGGTGCCAGGAGAAGAAAAGGCTATACTCCACGGTCAGGAAAAATCCTGCCCAGGAACCAAAATGTTTTTTGAAGCCAAATTTTTTTTTTGAAACCAAATACAAAAACGGACACCAGGATGAGTTTCAGGATGAAATTCCATGTCTAAAAATGGTGTTGCTTCAACTTTTTAAAAATCAAGCCTTTTTGGTGCCAGGAGAAGAAAAGGCTATACTCCACGGTCAGGAAAAATCCTGCCCAGGAACCAAAATGTTTTTTGAAGCCAAATTTTTTTTTTGAAACCAAATGCAAAAACGGACACCAGGATGAGTTTCAGGATGAAATTCCATGTCTAAAAATGGTGTTGCTTCAACTTTTTAAAAATCAAGCCTTTTTGGTGCCAGGAGAAGAAAAGGCTATACTCCACGGTCAGGAAAAATCCTGCCCAGGAACCAAAATGTTTTTTGAAGCCAAATTTTTTTTTTGAAACCAAATGCAAAAACGGACACCAGGATGAGTTTCAGGATGAAATTCCATGTCTAAAAATGGTGTTGCTTCAACTTTTTAAAAATCAAGCCTTTTTGGTGCCAGGAGAAGAAAAGGCTTTACTCCACGGTCAGGAAAAATCCTGCCCAGGAACCAAAAGGTTTTTTGAAGCCAATTTTTTTTTTTGAAACCAAATGCAAAAACGGACACCAGGATGAGTTTCCTGATGAAATTCCATGTCTAAAAATGGTGTTCCTTCAACTTTTTAAAAATCAAGCCTTTTTGGTGCCAGGAGAAGAAAAGGCTATACTCCACGGTCAGGAAAAATCCTGCCCAGGAACCAAAATGTTTTTTGAAGCCAAATTTTTTTTTTGAAACCAAAAGCAAAAACGGACACCAGGATGAGTTTCAGGATGAAATTCCATGTCTAAAAATGGTGTTGCTTCAACTTTTTAAAAATCAAGCCTTTTTGGTGCCAGGAGAAGAAAAGGCTATACTCCACGGTCAGGAAAAATCCTGCCCAGGAACCAAAATGTTTTTTGAAGCCAAATTTTTTTTTTGAAACCAAATGCAAAAACGGACACCAGGATGAGTTTCAGGATGAAATTCCATGTCTAAAAATGGTGTTGCTTCAACTTTTTAAAAATCAAGCCTTTTTGGTGCCAGGAGAAGAAAAGGCTATACTCCACGGTCAGGAAAAATCCTGCCCAGGAACCAAAATGTTTTTTGAAGCCAAATTTTTTTTTTGAAACCAAATGCAAAAACGGACACCAGGATGAGTTTCAGGATGAAATTCCATGTCTAAAAATGGTGTTGCTTCAACTTTTTAAAAATCAAGCCTTTTTGGTGCCAGGAGAAGAAAAGGCTTTACTCCACGGTCAGGAAAAATCCTGCCCAGGAACCAAAATGTTTTTTGAAGCCAATTTTTTTTTTTGAAACCAAATGCAAAAACGGACACCAGGATGAGTTTCCTGATGAAATTCCATGTCTAAAAATGGTGTTCCTTCAACTTTTTAAAAATCAAGCCTTTTTGGTGCCAGGAGAAGAAAAGGCTATACTCCACGGTCAGGAAAAATCCTGCCCAGGAACCAAAATGTTTTTTGAAGCCAAATTTTTTTTTTGAAACCAAATACAAAAACGGACACCAGGATGAGTTTCAGGATGAAATTCCATGTCTAAAAATGGTGTTGCTTCAACTTTTTAAAAATCAAGCCTTTTTGGTGCCAGGAGAAGAAAAGGCTATACTCCACGGTCAGGAAAAATCCTGCCCAGGAACCAAAATGTTTTTTGAAGCCAAATTTTTTTTTTGAAACCAAATGCAAAAATGGACACCAGGATGAGTTTCAGGATGAAATTCCATGTCTAAAAATGGTGTTGCTTCAACTTTTTAAAAATCAAGCCTTTTTGGTGCCAGGAGAAGAAAAGGCTTTACTCCACGGTCAGGAAAAATCTTGCCCAGGAACCAAAATGTTTTTTGAAGCCAATTTTTTTTTTTGAAACCAAATGCAAAAACGGACACCAGGATGAGTTTCAGGATGAAATTCCATGTCTAAAAATGGTGTTGCTTCAACTTTTTAAAAATCAAGCCTTTTTGGTGCCAGGAGAAGAAAAGGCTTTACTCCACGGTCAGGAAAAATCCTGCCCAGGAACCAAAATGTTTTTTGAAGCCAATTTTTTTTTTTGAAACCAAATGCAAAAACGGACACCAGGATGAGTTTCCTGATGAAATTCCATGTCTAAAAATGGTGTTCCTTCAACTTTTTAAAAATCAAGCCTTTTTGGTGCCAGGAGAAGAAAAGGCTATACTCCACGGTCAGGAAAAATCCTGCCTCGGAACCAAAATGTTTTTTGAAGCCAATTTTTTTTTTTGAAACCAAATGCAAAAACGGACACCAGGATGAGTTTCAGGATGAAATTCCATGTCTAAAAATGGTGTTGCTTCAACTTTTTAAAAATCAAGCCTTTTTGGTGCCAGGAGAAGAAAAGGCTATACTCCACGGTCAGGAAAAATCCTGCCCAGGAACCAAAATGTTTTTTGAAGCCAAATTTTTTTTTTGAAACCAAATGCAAAAACGGACACCAGGATGAGTTTCAGGATGAAATTCCATGTCTAAAAATGGTGTTGCTTCAACTTTTTAAAAATCAAGCCTTTTTGGTGCCAGGAGAAGAAAAGGCTTTACTCCACGGTCAGGAAAAATCTTGCCCAGGAACCAAAATGTTTTTTGAAGCCAATTTTTTTTTTTGAAACCAAATGCAAAAACGGACACCAGGATGAGTTTCCTGATGAAATTCCACGTCTAAAAATGGTGTTCCTTCAACTTTTTAAAAATCAAGCCTTTTTGGTGCCAGGAGAAGAAAAGGCTATACTCCACGGTCAGGAAAAATCCTGCCCAGGAACCAAAAGGTTTTTTGAAGCCAATTTTTTTTTTTGAAACCAAATGCAAAAACGGACACCAGGATGAGTTTCCTGATGAAATTCCATGTCTAAAAATGGTGTTCCTTCAACTTTTTAAAAATCAAGCCTTTTTGGTGCCAGGAGAAGAAAAGGCTATACTCCACGGTCAGGAAAAATCCTGCCCAGGAACCAAAATGTTTTTTGAAGCCAAATTTTTTTTTGAAACCAAATACAAAAACGGACACCAGGATGAGTTTCCTGATGAAATTCCATGTCTAAAAATGGTGTTGCTTCAACTTTTTAAAAATCAAGCCTTTTTGGTGCAAGGAGAAGAAAAGGCTATACTCCACGGTCGGGAAAAATCCTGCCCAGGAACCAAAATGTTTTTTGAAGCCAATTTTTTTTTTTGAAACCAAATGCAAAAACGGACACCAGGATGAGTTTCAGGATGAAATTCCATGTCTAAAAATGGTGTTGCTTCAACTTTTTAAAAATCAAGCCTTTTTGGTGCCAGGAGAAGAAAAGGCTTTACTCCACGGTCAGGAAAAATCCTGCCCAGGAACCAAAATGTTTTTTGAAGCCAAATTTTTTTTTTGAAACCAAATGCAAAAACGGACACCAGGATGAGTTTCCTGATGAAATTCCATGTCTAAAAATGGTGTTGCTTCAACTTTTTAAAAATCAAGCCTTTTTGGTGCAAGGAGAAGAAAAGGCTATACTCCACGGTCGGGAAAAATCCTGCCCAGGAACCAAAATGTTTTTTGAAGCCAAATTTTTTTTTTGAAACGAAATACAAAAACGGACACCAGGATGAGTTTCAGGATGAAATTCCATGTCTAAAAATGGTGTTCCTTCAACTTTTTAAAAATCAAGCCTTTTTGGTGCCAGGAGAAGAAAAGGCTATACTTCACGGTCAGGAAAAATCCTGCCTCGGAACCAAAATGTTTTTTGAAGCCAATTTTTTTTTTTGAAACCAAATGCAAAAACGGACACCAGGATGAGTTTCCTGATGAAATTCCATGTCTAAAAATGGTGTTCCTTCAACTTTTTAAAAATCAAGCCTTTTTGGTGCCAGGAGAAGAAAAGGCTATACTCCACGGTCAGGAAAAATCCTGCCCAGGAACCAAAATGTTTTTTGAAGCCAAATTTTTTGTTTGAAACCAAATGCAAAAACGGACACCAGGATGAGTTTCAGGATGAAATTCCATGTCTAAAAATGGTGTTGCTTCAACTTTTTAAAAATCAAGCCTTTTTGGTGCCAGGAGAAGAAAAGGCTTTACTCCACGGTCAGGAAAAATCCTGCCCAGGAACCAAAATGTTTTTTGAAGCCAAATTTTTTTTTTGAAACCAAATACAAAAACGGACACCAGGATGAGTTTCCTGATGAAATTCCATGTCTAAAAATGGTGTTGCTTCAACTTTTTAAAAATCAAGCCTTTTTGGTGCAAGGAGAAGAAAAGGCTATACTCCACGGTCGGGAAAAATCCTGCCCAGGAACCAAAATGTTTTTTGAAGCCAAATTTTTTTTTTGAAACCAAATGCAAAAACGGACACCAGGATGAGTTTCAGGATGAAATTCCATGTCTAAAAATGGTGTTCCTTCAACTTTTTAAAAATCAAGCCTTTTTGGTGCCAGGAGAAGAAAAGGCTATACTCCACGGTCAGGAAAAATCCTGCCTCGGAACCAAAATGTTTTTTGAAGCCAATTTTTTTTTTTGAAAACAAATGCAAAAACGGACACCAGGATGAGTTTCAGGATGAAATTCCATGTCTAAAAATGGTGTTGCTTCAACTTTTTAAAAATCAAGCCTTTTTGGTGCCAGGAGAAGAAAAGGCTATACTCCACGGTCAGGAAAAATCCTGCCCAGGAACCAAAATGTTTTTTGAAGCCAAATTTTTTTTTTGAAACCAAATACAAAAACGGACACCAGGATGAGTTTCAGGATGAAATTCCATGTCTAAAAATGGTGTTGCTTCAACTTTTTAAAAATCAAGCCTTTTTGGTGCCAGGAGAAGAAAAGGCTATACTCCACGGTCAGGAAAAATCCTGCCCAGGAACCAAAATGTTTTTTGAAGCCAAATTTTTTTTTTGAAACCAAATGCAAAAACGGACACCAGGATGAGTTTCAGGATGAAATTCCATGTCTAAAAATGGTGTTGCTTCAACTTTTTAAAAATCAAGCCTTTTTGGTGCCAGGAGAAGAAAAGGCTTTACTCCACGGTCAGGAAAAATCTTGCCCAGGAACCAAAATGTTTTTTGAAGCCAATTTTTTTTTTTGAAACCAAATGCAAAAACGGACACCAGGATGAGTTTCCTGATGAAATTCCATGTCTAAAAATGGTGTTCCTTCAACTTTTTAAAAATCAAGCCTTTTTGGTGCCAGGAGAAGAAAAGGCTATACTCCACGGTCAGGAAAAATCCTGCCCAGGAACCAAAAGGTTTTTTGAAGCCAATTTTTTTTTTTGAAACCAAATGCAAAAACGGACACCAGGATGAGTTTCCTGATGAAATTCCATGTCTAAAAATGGTGTTCCTTCAACTTTTTAAAAATCAAGCCTTTTTGGTGCCAGGAGAAGAAAAGGCTATACTCCACGGTCAGGAAAAATCCTGCCCAGGAACCAAAATGTTTTTTGAAGCCAAATTTTTTTTTGAAACCAAATACAAAAACGGACACCAGGATGAGTTTCCTGATGAAATTCCATGTCTAAAAATGGTGTTGCTTCAACTTTTTAAAAATCAAGCCTTTTTGGTGCAAGGAGAAGAAAAGGCTATACTCCACGGTCGGGAAAAATCCTGCCCAGGAACCAAAATGTTTTTTGAAGCCAAATTTTTTTTTTGAAACCAAATGCAAAAACGGACACCAGGATGAGTTTCAGGATGAAATTCCATGTCTAAAAATGGTGTTGCTTCAACTTTTTAAAAATCAAGCCTTTTTGGTGCCAGGAGAAGAAAAGGCTTTACTCCACGGTCAGGAAAAATCCTGCCCAGGAACCAAAATGTTTTTTGAAGCCAAATTTTTTTTTTGAAACCAAATGCAAAAACGGACACCAGGATGAGTTTCCTGATGAAATTCCATGTCTAAAAATGGTGTTGCTTCAACTTTTTAAAAATCAAGCCTTTTTGGTGCAAGGAGAAGAAAAGGCTATACTCCACGGTCGGGAAAAATCCTGCCCAGGAACCAAAATGTTTTTTGAAGCCAAATTTTTTTTTTGAAACGAAATACAAAAACGGACACCAGGATGAGTTTCAGGATGAAATTCCATGTCTAAAAATGGTGTTCCTTCAACTTTTTAAAAATCAAGCCTTTTTGGTGCCAGGAGAAGAAAAGGCTATACTTCACGGTCAGGAAAAATCCTGCCTCGGAACCAAAATGTTTTTTGAAGCCAATTTTTTTTTTTGAAACCAAATGCAAAAACGGACACCAGGATGAGTTTCAGGATGAAATTCCATGTCTAAAAATGGTGTTGCTTCAACTTTTTAAAAATCAAGCCTTTTTGGTGCCAGGAGAAGAAAAGGCTTTACTCCACGGTCAGGAAAAATCCTGCCCAGGAACCAAAATGTTTTTTGAAGCCAAATTTTTTTTTTGAAACCAAATGCAAAAACGGACACCAGGATGAGTTTCCTGATGAAATTCCATGTCTAAAAATGGTGTTGCTTCAACTTTTTAAAAATCAAGCCTTTTTGGTGCAAGGAGAAGAAAAGGCTATACTCCACGGTCGGGAAAAATCCTGCCCAGGAACCAAAATGTTTTTTGAAGCCAAATTTTTTTTTTGAAACGAAATACAAAAACGGACACCAGGATGAGTTTCAGGATGAAATTCCATGTCTAAAAATGGTGTTCCTTCAACTTTTTAAAAATCAAGCCTTTTTGGTGCCAGGAGAAGAAAAGGCTATACTTCAAGGTCAGGAAAAATCCTGCCTCGGAACCAAAATGTTTTTTGAAGCCAATTTTTTTTTTTGAAACCAAATGCAAAAACGGACACCAGGATGAGTTTCCTGATGAAATTCCATGTCTAAAAATGGTGTTCCTTCAACTTTTTAAAAATCAAGCCTTTTTGGTGCCAGGAGAAGAAAAGGCTTTACTCCACGGTCAGGAAAAATCCTGCCCAGGAACCAAAATGTTTTTTGAAGCCAAATTTTTTTTTGAAACCAAATACAAAAACGGACACCAGGATGAGTTTCAGGATGAAATTCCATGTCTAAAAATGTTGTTGCTTCAACTTTTTAAAAATCAAGCCTTTTTGGTGCCAGGAGAAGAAAAGGCTATACTCCACGGTCAGGAAAAATCCTGCCCAGGAACCAAAAGGTTTTTTGAAGCCAATTTTTTTTTTTGAAACCAAATGCAATAACGGACACCAGGATGAATTTCCTGATGAAATTCCATGTCTAAAAATGGTGTTCCTTCAACTTTTTAAAAATCAAGCCTTTTTGGTGCCAGGAGAAGAAAAGGCTATACTCCACGGTCAGGAAAAATCCTGCCCAGGAACCAAAATGTTTTTTGAAGCCAAATTTTTTTTTGAAACCAAATACAAAAACGGACACCAGGATGAGTTTCCTGATGAAATTCCATGTCTAAAAATGGTGTTGCTTCAACTTTTTAAAAATCAAGCCTTTTTGGTGCAAGGAGAAGAAAAGGCTATACTCCACGGTCGGGAAAAATCCTGCCCAGGAACCAAAATGTTTTTTGAAGCCAAATTTTTTTTTTGAAACCAAATGCAAAAACGGACACCAGGATGAGTTTCAGGATGAAATTCCATGTCTAAAAATGGTGTTGCTTCAACTTTTTAAAAATCAAGCCTTTTTGGTGCCAGGAGAAGAAAAGGCTTTACTCCACGGTCAGGAAAAATCCTGCCCAGGAACCAAAATGTTTTTTGAAGCCAAATTTTTTTTTTGAAACCAAATGCAAAAACGGACACCAGGATGAGTTTCCTAATGAAATTCCATGTCTAAAAATGGTGTTGCTTCAACTTTTTAAAAATCAAGCCTTTTTGGTGCAAGGAGAAGAAAAGGCTATACTCCACGGTCGGGAAAAATCCTGCCCAGGAACCAAAATGTTTTTTGAAGCCAAATTTTTTTTTTGAAACGAAATACAAAAACGGACACCAGGATGAGTTTCAGGATGAAATTCCATGTCTAAAAATGGTGTTCCTTCAACTTTTTAAAAATCAAGCCTTTTTGGTGCCAGGAGAAGAAAAGGCTATACTTCACGGTCAGGAAAAATCCTGCCTCGGAACCAAAATGTTTTTTGAAGCCAATTTTTTTTTTTGAAACCAAATGCAAAAACGGACACCAGGATGAGTTTCAGGATGAAATTCCATGTCTAAAAATGGTGTTGCTTCAACTTTTTAAAAATCAAGCCTTTTTGGTGCCAGGAGAAGAAAAGGCTATACTCCACGGTCAGGAAAAATCCTGCCCAGGAACCAAAATGTTTTTTGAAGCCAAATTTTTTTTTTGAAACCAAATGCAAAAACGGACACCAGGATGAGTTTCCTGATGAAATTCCATGTCTAAAAATGGTGTTGCTTCAACTTTTTAAAAATCAAGCCTTTTTGGTGCCAGGAGAAGAAAAGGCTATACTCCACGGTCAGGAAAAATCCTGCCCAGGAACCAAAATGTTTTTTGAAGCCAAATTTTTTTTTGAAACCAAATACAAAAACGGACACCAGGATGAGTTTCAGGATGAAATTCCATGTCTAAAAATGGTGTTGCTTCAACTTTTTAAAAATCAAGCCTTTTTGGTGCCAGGAGAAGAAAAGGCTATACTCCACGGTCAGGAAAAATCCTGCCCAGGAACCAAAATGTTTTTTGAAGCCAAATTTTTTTTTTGAAACCAAATACAAAAACGGACACCAGGATGAGTTTCAGGATGAAATTCCATGTCTAAAAATGGTGTTGCTTCAACTTTTTAAAAATCAAGCCTTTTTGGTGCCAGGAGAAGAAAAGGCTATACTCCACGGTCAGGAAAAATCCTGCCCAGGAACCAAAATGTTTTTTGAAGCCAAATTTTTTTTTTGAAACCAAATGCAAAAACGGACACCAGGATGAGTTTCAGGATGAAATTCCATGTCTAAAAATGGTGTTGCTTCAACTTTTTAAAAATCAAGCCTTTTTGGTGCCAGGAGAAGAAAAGGCTATACTCCACGGTCAGGAAAAATCCTGCCCAGGAACCAAAATGTTTTTTGAAGCCAAATTTTTTTTTGAAACCAAATACAAAAACGGACACCAGGATGAGTTTCAGGATGAAATTCCATGTCTAAAAATGGTGTTGCTTCAACTTTTTAAAAATCAAGCCTTTTTGGTGCCAGGAGAAGAAAAGGGTATACTCCACGGTCAGGAAAAATCCTGCCCAGGAACCAAAATGTTTTTTGAAGCCAAATTTTTTTTTTGAAACCAAATGCAAAAACGGACACCAGGATGAGTTTCAGGATGAAATTCCATGTCTAAAAATGGTGTTGCTTCAACTTTTTAAAAATCAAGCCTTTTTGGTGCCAGGAGAAGAAAAGGCTATACTCCACGGTCAGGAAAAATCCTGCCCAGGAACCAAAATGTTTTTTGAAGCCAAATTTTTTTTTTGAAACCAAATGCAAAAATGGACACCAGGATGAGTTTCAGGATGAAATTCCATGTCTAAAAATGGTGTTGCTTCAACTTTTTAAAAATCAAGCCTTTTTGGTGCCAGGAGAAGAAAAGGCTATACTCCACGGTCAGGAAAAATCCTGCCCAGGAACCAAAATGTTTTTTGAAGCCAAATTTTTTTTTTGAAACCAAATGCAAAAACGGACACCAGGATGAGTTTCAGGATGAAATTCCATGTCTAAAAATGGTGTTGCTTCAACTTTTTAAAAATCAAGCCTTTTTGGTGCCAGGAGAAGAAAAGGCTTTACTCCACGGTCAGGAAAAATCTTGCCCAGGAACCAAAATGTTTTTTGAAGCCAATTTTTTTTTTTGAAACCAAATGCAAAAACGGACACCAGGATGAGTTTCCTGATGAAATTCCATGTCTAAAAATGGTGTTCCTTCAACTTTTTAAAAATCAAGCCTTTTTGGTGCCAGGAGAAGAAAAGGCTATACTCCACGGTCAGGAAAAATCCTGCCCAGGAACCAAAATGTTTTTTGAAGCCAAATTTTTTTTTTGAAACCAAATACAAAAACGGACACCAGGATGAGTTTCAGGATGAAATTCCATGTCTAAAAATGGTGTTGCTTCAACTTTTTAAAAATCAAGCCTTTTTGGTGCCAAGAGAAGAAAAGGCTATACTCCACGGTCAGGAAAAATCCTGCCCAGGAACCAAAATGTTTTTTGAAGCCAAATTTTTTTTTTGAAACCAAATGCAAAAACGGACACCAGGATGAGTTTCAGGATGAAATTCCATGTCTAAAAATGGTGTTGCTTCAACTTTTTAAAAATCAAGCCTTTTTGGTGCCAGGAGAAGAAAAGGCTATACTCCACGGTCAGGAAAAATCCTGCCCAGGAACCAAAATGTTTTTTGAAGCCAAATTTTTTTTTTGAAACCAAATGCAAAAACGGACACCAGGATGAGTTTCAGGATGAAATTCCATGTCTAAAAATGGTGTTGCTTCAACTTTTTAAAAATCAAGCCTTTTTGGTGCCAGGAGAAGAAAAGGCTTTACTCCACGGTCAGGAAAAATCCTGCCCAGGAACCAAAATGTTTTTTGAAGCCAAATTTTTTTTTGAAACCAAATACAAAAACGGACACCAGGATGAGTTTCCTGATGAAATTCCATGTCTAAAAATGGTGTTGCTTCAACTTTTTAAAAATCAAGCCTTTTTGGTGCAAGGAGAAGAAAAGATTATACTCCACGGTCGGGAAAAATCCTGCCCAGGAACCAAAATGTTTTTTGAAGCCAAATTTTTTTTTTGAAACCAAATGCAAAAACGGACACCAGGATGAGTTTCAGGATGAAATTCCATGTCTAAAAATGGTGTTGCTTCAACTTTTTAAAAATCAAGCCTTTTTGGTGCCAGGAGAAGAAAAGGCTTTACTCCACGGTCAGGAAAAATCCTGCCCAGGAACCAAAATGTTTTTTGAAGCCAAATTTTTTTTTTTGAAACCAAATGCAAAAACGGACACCAGGATGAGTTTCCTGATGAAATTCCATGTCTAAAAATGGTGTTCCTTCAACTTTTTAAAAATCAAGCCTTTTTGGTGCCAGGAGAAGAAAAGGCTATACTCCACGGTCAGGAAAAATCCTGCCCAGGAACCAAAATGTTTTTTGAAGCCAAATTTTTTTTTGAAACCAAATACAAAAACGGACACCAGGATGAGTTTCAGGATGAAATTCCATGTCTAAAAATGGTGTTGCTTCAACTTTTTAAAAATCAAGCCTTTTTGGTGCCAGGAGAAGAAAAGGCTATACTCCACGGTCAGGAAAAATCCTGCCCAGGAACCAAAATGTTTTTTGAAGCCAAATTTTTTTTTTGAAACCAAATACAAAAACGGACACCAGGATGAGTTTCCTGATGAAATTCCATGTCTAAAAATGGTGTTGCTTCAACTTTTTAAAAATCAAGCCGTTTTGGTGCCAGGAGAAGAAAAGACTATACTCCACGGTCGGGAAAAATCCTGCCCAGGAACCAAAATGTTTTTTGAAGCCAAATTTTTTTTTTGAAACCAAATACAAAAACGGACACCAGGATGAGTTTCCTGATGAAATTCCATGTCTAAAAATGGTGTTGCTTCAACTTTTTAAAAATCAAGCCTTTTTGGTGCAAGGAGAAGAAAAGACTATACTCCACGGTCGGGAAAAATCCTGCCCAGGAACCAAAATGTTTTTTGAAGCCAAATTTTTTTTTTGAAACCAAATGCAAAAACGGACACCAGGATGAGTTTCAGGATGAAATTCCATGTCTAAAAATGGTGTTGCTTCAACTTTTTAAAAATCAAGCCTTTTTGGTGCCAGGAGAAGAAAAGGCTTTACTCCACGGTCAGGAAAAATCCTGCCCAGGAACCAAAATGTTTTTTGAAGCCAAATTTTTTTTTTGAAACCAAATGCAAAAACGGACACCAGGATGAGTTTCCTGATGAAATTCCATGTCTAAAAATGGTGTTCCTTCAACTTTTTAAAAATCAAGCCTTTTTGGTGCCAGGAGAAGAAAAGGCTATACTCCACGGTCAGGAAAAATCCTGCCCAGGAACCAAAATGTTTTTTGAAGCCAAATTTTTTTTTGAAACCAAATACAAAAACGGACACCAGGATGAGTTTCCTGATGAAATTCCATGTCTAAAAATGGTGTTGCTTCAACTTTTTAAAAATCAAGCCTTTTTGGTGCCAGGAGAAGAAAAGGCTATACTCCACGGTCAGGAAAAATCCTGCCCAGGAACCAAAATGTTTTTTGAAGCCAAATTTTTTTTTTGAAACCAAATACAAAAACGGACACCAGGATGAGTTTCCTGATGAAATTCCATGTCTAAAAATGGTGTTGCTTCAACTTTTTAAAAATCAAGCCGTTTTGGTGCCAGGAGAAGAAAAGACTATACTCCACGGTCGGGAAAAATCCTGCCCAGGAACCAAAATGTTTTTTGAAGCCAAATTTTTTTTTTGAAACCAAATACAAAAACGGACACCAGGATGAGTTTCCTGATGAAATTCCATGTCTAAAAATGGTGTTGCTTCAACTTTTTAAAAATCAAGCCTTTTTGGTGCCAGGAGAAGAAAAGACTATACTCCACGGTCGGGAAAAATCCTGCCCAGGAACCAAAATGTTTTTTGAAGCCAAATTTTTTTTTTGAAACCAAATGCAAAAACGGACACCAGGATGAGTTTCAGGATGAAATTCCATGTCTAAAAATGGTGTTGCTTCAACTTTTTAAAAATCAAGCCTTTTTGGTGCCAGGAGAAGAAAAGGCTTTACTCCACGGTCAGGAAAAATCCTGCCCAGGAACCAAAATGTTTTTTGAAGCCAATTTTTTTTTTTGAAACCAAATGCAAAAACGGACACCAGGATGAGTTTCAGGATGAAATTCCATGTCTAAAAATGGTGTTGCTTCAACTTTTTAAAAATCAAGCCGTTTTGGTGCCAGGAGAAGAAAAGACTATACTCCACGGTCGGGAAAAATCCTGCCCAGGAACCAAAATGTTTTTTGAAGCCAAATTTTTTTTTTGAAACCAAATACAAAAACGGACACCAGGATGAGTTTCCTGATGAAATTCCATGTCTAAAAATGGTGTTGCTTCAACTTTTTAAAAATCAAGCCTTTTTGGTGCAAGGAGAAGAAAAGACTATACTCCACGGTCGGGAAAAATCCTGCCCAGGAACCAAAATGTTTTTTGAAGCCAAATTTTTTTTTTGAAACCAAATGCAAAAACGGACACCAGGATGAGTTTCAGGATGAAATTCCATGTCTAAAAATGGTGTTGCTTCAACTTTTTAAAAATCAAGCCTTTTTGGTGCCAGGAGAAGAAAAGGCTTTACTCCACGGTCAGGAAAAATCCTGCCCAGGAACCAAAATGTTTTTTGAAGCCAATTTTTTTTTTTGAAACCAAATGCAAAAACGGACACCAGGATGAGTTTCAGGATGAAATTCCATGTCTAAAAATGGTGTTGCTTCAACTTTTTAAAAATCAAGCCTTTTTGGTGCCAGGAGAAGAAAAGGCTTTACTCCACGGTCAGGAAAAATCCTGCCCAGGAACCAAAATGTTTTTTGAAGCCAAATTTTTTTTTTGAAACCAAATGCAAAAACGGACACCAGGATGAGTTTCCTGATGAAATTCCATGTCTAAAAATGGTGTTGCTTCAACTTTTTAAAAATCAAGCCTTTTTGGTGCAAGGAGAAGAAAAGGCTATACTCCACGGTCGGGAAAAATCCTGCCCAGGAACCAAAATGTTTTTTGAAGCCAAATTTTTTTTTTGAAACGAAATACAAAAACGGACACCAGGATGAGTTTCAGGATGAAATTCCATGTCTAAAAATGGTGTTCCTTCAACTTTTTAAAAATCAAGCCTTTTTGGTGCCAGGAGAAGAAAAGGCTATACTTCACGGTCAGGAAAAATCCTGCCTCGGAACCAAAATGTTTTTTGAAGCCAATTTTTTTTTTTGAAACCAAATGCAAAAACGGACACCAGGATGAGTTTCCTGATGAAATTCCATGTCTAAAAATGGTGTTCCTTCAACTTTTTAAAAATCAAGCCTTTTTGGTGCCAGGAGAAGAAAAGGCTATACTCCACGGTCAGGAAAAATCCTGCCCAGGAACCAAAATGTTTTTTGAAGCCAAATTTTTTGTTTGAAACCAAATGCAAAAACGGACACCAGGATGAGTTTCAGGATGAAATTCCATGTCTAAAAATGGTGTTGCTTCAACTTTTTAAAAATCAAGCCTTTTTGGTGCCAGGAGAAGAAAAGGCTTTACTCCACGGTCAGGAAAAATCCTGCCCAGGAACCAAAATGTTTTTTGAAGCCAAATTTTTTTTTGAAACCAAATACAAAAACGGACACCAGGATGAGTTTCCTGATGAAATTCCATGTCTAAAAATGGTGTTGCTTCAACTTTTTAAAAATCAAGCCTTTTTGGTGCAAGGAGAAGAAAAGGCTATACTCCACGGTCGGGAAAAATCCTGCCCAGGAACCAAAATGTTTTTTGAAGCCAAATTTTTTTTTTGAAACCAAATGCAAAAACGGACACCAGGATGAGTTTCAGGATGAAATTCCATGTCTAAAAATGGTGTTCCTTCAACTTTTTAAAAATCAAGCCTTTTTGGTGCCAGGAGAAGAAAAGGCTATACTCCACGGTCAGGAAAAATCCTGCCTCGGAACCAAAATGTTTTTTGAAGCCAATTTTTTTTTTTGAAACCAAATGCAAAAACGGACACCAGGATGAGTTTCAGGATGAAATTCCATGTCTAAAAATGGTGTTGCTTCAACTTTTTAAAAATCAAGCCTTTTTGGTGCCAGGAGAAGAAAAGGCTATACTCCACGGTCAGGAAAAATCCTGCCCAGGAACCAAAATGTTTTTTGAAGCCAAATTTTTTTTTTGAAACCAAATACAAAAACGGACACCAGGATGAGTTTCAGGATGAAATTCCATGTCTAAAAATGGTGTTGCTTCAACTTTTTAAAAATCAAGCCTTTTTGGTGCCAGGAGAAGAAAAGGCTATACTCCACGGTCAGGAAAAATCCTGCCCAGGAACCAAAATGTTTTTTGAAGCCAAATTTTTTTTTTGAAACCAAATGCAAAAACGGACACCAGGATGAGTTTCAGGATGAAATTCCATGTCTAAAAATGGTGTTGCTTCAACTTTTTAAAAATCAAGCCTTTTTGGTGCCAGGAGAAGAAAAGGCTTTACTCCACGGTCAGGAAAAATCTTGCCCAGGAACCAAAATGTTTTTTGAAGCCAATTTTTTTTTTTGAAACCAAATGCAAAAACGGACACCAGGATGAGTTTCCTGATGAAATTCCATGTCTAAAAATGGTGTTCCTTCAACTTTTTAAAAATCAAGCCTTTTTGGTGCCAGGAGAAGAAAAGGCTATACTCCACGGTCAGGAAAAATCCTGCCCAGGAACCAAAAGGTTTTTTGAAGCCAATTTTTTTTTTTGAAACCAAATGCAAAAACGGACACCAGGATGAGTTTCCTGATGAAATTCCATGTCTAAAAATGGTGTTCCTTCAACTTTTTAAAAATCAAGCCTTTTTGGTGCCAGGAGAAGAAAAGGCTATACTCCACGGTCAGGAAAAATCCTGCCCAGGAACCAAAATGTTTTTTGAAGCCAAATTTTTTTTTGAAACCAAATACAAAAACGGACACCAGGATGAGTTTCCTGATGAAATTCCATGTCTAAAAATGGTGTTGCTTCAACTTTTTAAAAATCAAGCCTTTTTGGTGCAAGGAGAAGAAAAGGCTATACTCCACGGTCGGGAAAAATCCTGCCCAGGAACCAAAATGTTTTTTGAAGCCAAATTTTTTTTTTGAAACCAAATGCAAAAACGGACACCAGGATGAGTTTCAGGATGAAATTCCATGTCTAAAAATGGTGTTGCTTCAACTTTTTAAAAATCAAGCCTTTTTGGTGCCAGGAGAAGAAAAGGCTTTACTCCACGGTCAGGAAAAATCCTGCCCAGGAACCAAAATGTTTTTTGAAGCCAAATTTTTTTTTTGAAACCAAATGCAAAAACGGACACCAGGATGAGTTTCCTGATGAAATTCCATGTCTAAAAATGGTGTTGCTTCAACTTTTTAAAAATCAAGCCTTTTTGGTGCAAGGAGAAGAAAAGGCTATACTCCACGGTCGGGAAAAATCCTGCCCAGGAACCAAAATGTTTTTTGAAGCCAAATTTTTTTTTTGAAACGAAATACAAAAACGGACACCAGGATGAGTTTCAGGATGAAATTCCATGTCTAAAAATGGTGTTCCTTCAACTTTTTAAAAATCAAGCCTTTTTGGTGCCAGGAGAAGAAAAGGCTATACTTCACGGTCAGGAAAAATCCTGCCTCGGAACCAAAATGTTTTTTGAAGCCAATTTTTTTTTTTGAAACCAAATGCAAAAACGGACACCAGGATGAGTTTCAGGATGAAATTCCATGTCTAAAAATGGTGTTGCTTCAACTTTTTAAAAATCAAGCCTTTTTGGTGCCAGGAGAAGAAAAGGCTTTACTCCACGGTCAGGAAAAATCCTGCCCAGGAACCAAAATGTTTTTTGAAGCCAAATTTTTTTTTTGAAACCAAATGCAAAAACGGACACCAGGATGAGTTTCCTGATGAAATTCCATGTCTAAAAATGGTGTTGCTTCAACTTTTTAAAAATCAAGCCTTTTTGGTGCAAGGAGAAGAAAAGGCTATACTCCACGGTCGGGAAAAATCCTGCCCAGGAACCAAAATGTTTTTTGAAGCCAAATTTTTTTTTTGAAACGAAATACAAAAACGGACACCAGGATGAGTTTCAGGATGAAATTCCATGTCTAAAAATGGTGTTCCTTCAACTTTTTAAAAATCAAGCCTTTTTGGTGCCAGGAGAAGAAAAGGCTATACTTCACGGTCAGGAAAAATCCTGCCTCGGAACCAAAATGTTTTTTGAAGCCAATTTTTTTTTTTGAAACCAAATGCAAAAACGGACACCAGGATGAGTTTCCTGATGAAATTCCATGTCTAAAAATGGTGTTCCTTCAACTTTTTAAAAATCAAGCCTTTTTGGTGCCAGGAGAAGAAAAGGCTTTACTCCACGGTCAGGAAAAATCCTGCCCAGGAACCAAAATGTTTTTTGAAGCCAAATTTTTTTTTGAAACCAAATACAAAAACGGACACCAGGATGAGTTTCAGGATGAAATTCCATGTCTAAAAATGGTGTTGCTTCAACTTTTTAAAAATCAAGCCTTTTTGGTGCCAGGAGAAGAAAAGGCTATACTCCACGGTCAGGAAAAATCCTGCCCAGGAACCAAAAGGTTTTTTGAAGCCAATTTTTTTTTTTGAAACCAAATGCAAAAACGGACACCAGGATGAGTTTCCTGATGAAATTCCATGTCTAAAAATGGTGTTCCTTCAACTTTTTAAAAATCAAGCCTTTTTGGTGCCAGGAGAAGAAAAGGCTATACTCCACGGTCAGGAAAAATCCTGCCCAGGAACCAAAATGTTTTTTGAAGCCAAATTTTTTTTTGAAACCAAATACAAAAACGGACACCAGGATGAGTTTCCTGATGAAATTCCATGTCTAAAAATGGTGTTGCTTCAACTTTTTAAAAATCAAGCCTTTTTGGTGCCAGGAGAAGAAAAGGCTATACTCCACGGTCAGGAAAAATCCTGCCCAGGAACCAAAATGTTTTTTGAAGCCAAATTTTTTTTTTGAAACCAAATGCAAAAACGGACACCAGGATGAGTTTCAGGATGAAATTCCATGTCTAAAAATGGTGTTGCTTCAACTTTTTAAAAATCAAGCCTTTTTGGTGCCAGGAGAAGAAAAGGCTTTACTCCACGGTCAGGAAAAATCTTGCCCAGGAACCAAAATGTTTTTTGAAGCCAATTTTTTTTTTTGAAACCAAATGCAAAAACGGACACCAGGATGAGTTTCCTGATGAAATTCCATGTCTAAAAATGGTGTTCCTTCAACTTTTTAAAAATCAAGCCTTTTTGGTGCCAGGAGAAGAAAAGGCTATACTCCACGGTCAGGAAAAATCCTGCCCAGGAACCAAAAGGTTTTTTGAAGCCAATTTTTTTTTTTGAAACCAAATGCAAAAACGGACACCAGGATGAGTTTCCTGATGAAATTCCATGTCTAAAAATGGTGTTCCTTCAACTTTTTAAAAATCAAGCCTTTTTGGTGCCAGGAGAAGAAAAGGCTATACTCCACGGTCAGGAAAAATCCTGCCCAGGAACCAAAATGTTTTTTGAAGCCAAATTTTTTTTTGAAACCAAATACAAAAACGGACACCAGGATGAGTTTCCTGATGAAATTCCATGTCTAAAAATGGTGTTGCTTCAACTTTTTAAAAATCAAGCCTTTTTGGTGCAAGGAGAAGAAAAGGCTATACTCCACGGTCGGGAAAAATCCTGCCCAGGAACCAAAATGTTTTTTGAAGCCAAATTTTTTTTTTGAAACCAAATGCAAAAACGGACACCAGGATGAGTTTCAGGATGAAATTCCATGTCTAAAAATGGTGTTGCTTCAACTTTTTAAAAATCAAGCCTTTTTGGTGCCAGGAGAAGAAAAGGCTTTACTCCACGGTCAGGAAAAATCCTGCCCAGGAACCAAAATGTTTTTTGAAGCCAAATTTTTTTTTTGAAACCAAATGCAAAAACGGACACCAGGATGAGTTTCCTGATGAAATTCCATGTCTAAAAATGGTGTTGCTTCAACTTTTTAAAAATCAAGCCTTTTTGGTGCAAGGAGAAGAAAAGGCTATACTCCACGGTCGGGAAAAATCCTGCCCAGGAACCAAAATGTTTTTTGAAGCCAAATTTTTTTTTTGAAACGAAATACAAAAACGGACACCAGGATGAGTTTCAGGATGAAATTCCATGTCTAAAAATGGTGTTCCTTCAACTTTTTAAAAATCAAGCCTTTTTGGTGCCAGGAGAAGAAAAGGCTATACTTCACGGTCAGGAAAAATCCTGCCTCGGAACCAAAATGTTTTTTGAAGCCAATTTTTTTTTTTGAAACCAAATGCAAAAACGGACACCAGGATGAGTTTCAGGATGAAATTCCATGTCTAAAAATGGTGTTGCTTCAACTTTTTAAAAATCAAGCCTTTTTGGTGCCAGGAGAAGAAAAGGCTTTACTCCACGGTCAGGAAAAATCCTGCCCAGGAACCAAAATGTTTTTTGAAGCCAAATTTTTTTTTTGAAACCAAATGCAAAAACGGACACCAGGATGAGTTTCCTGATGAAATTCCATGTCTAAAAATGGTGTTGCTTCAACTTTTTAAAAATCAAGCCTTTTTGGTGCAAGGAGAAGAAAAGGCTATACTCCACGGTCGGGAAAAATCCTGCCCAGGAACCAAAATGTTTTTTGAAGCCAAATTTTTTTTTTGAAACGAAATACAAAAACGGACACCAGGATGAGTTTCAGGATGAAATTCCATGTCTAAAAATGGTGTTCCTTCAACTTTTTAAAAATCAAGCCTTTTTGGTGCCAGGAGAAGAAAAGGCTATACTTCACGGTCAGGAAAAATCCTGCCTCGGAACCAAAATGTTTTTTGAAGCCAATTTTTTTTTTTGAAACCAAATGCAAAAACGGACACCAGGATGAGTTTCCTGATGAAATTCCATGTCTAAAAATGGTGTTCCTTCAACTTTTTAAAAATCAAGCCTTTTTGGTGCCAGGAGAAGAAAAGGCTTTACTCCACGGTCAGGAAAAATCCTGCCCAGGAACCAAAATGTTTTTTGAAGCCAAATTTTTTTTTGAAACCAAATACAAAAACGGACACCAGGATGAGTTTCAGGATGAAATTCCATGTCTAAAAATGGTGTTCCTTCAACTTTTTAAAAATCAAGCCTTTTTGGTGCCAGGAGAAGAAAAGGCTATACTCCACGGTCAGGAAAAATCCTGCCCAGGAACCAAAATGTTTTTTGAAGCCAAATTTTTTTTTGAAACCAAATACAAAAACGGACACCAGGATGAGTTTCCTGATGAAATTCCATGTCTAAAAATGGTGTTGCTTCAACTTTTTAAAAATCAAGCCTTTTTGGTGCAAGGAGAAGAAAAGGCTATACTCCACGGTCGGGAAAAATCCTGCCCAGGAACCAAAATGTTTTTTGAAGCCAAATTTTTTTTTTGAAACCAAATGCAAAAACGGACACCAGGATGAGTTTCAGGATGAAATTCCATGTCTAAAAATGGTGTTGCTTCAACTTTTTAAAAATCAAGCCTTTTTGGTGCCAGGAGAAGAAAAGGCTTTACTCCACGGTCAGGAAAAATCCTGCCCAGGAACCAAAATGTTTTTTGAAGCCAAATTTTTTTTTTGAAACCAAATGCAAAAACGGACACCAGGATGAGTTTCCTAATGAAATTCCATGTCTAAAAATGGTGTTGCTTCAACTTTTTAAAAATCAAGCCTTTTTGGTGCCAGGAGAAGAAAAGGCTATACTCCACGGTCAGGAAAAATCCTGCCCAGGAACCAAAATGTTTTTTGAAGCCAAATTTTTTTTTTGAAACCAAATACAAAAACGGACACCAGGATGAGTTTCAGGATGAAATTCCATGTCTAAAAATGGTGTTGCTTCAACTTTTTAAAAATCAAGCCTTTTTGGTGCCAGGAGAAGAAAAGGCTATACTCCACGGTCAGGAAAAATCCTGCCCAGGAACCAAAATGTTTTTTGAAGCCAAATTTTTTTTTTGAAACCAAATGCAAAAACGGACACCAGGATGAGTTTCAGGATGAAATTCCATGTCTAAAAATGGTGTTGCTTCAACTTTTTAAAAATCAAGCCTTTTTGGTGCCAGGAGAAGAAAAGGCTATACTCCACGGTCAGGAAAAATCCTGCCCAGGAACCAAAATGTTTTTTGAAGCCAAATTTTTTTTTGAAACCAAATACAAAAACGGACACCAGGATGAGTTTCAGGATGAAATTCCATGTCTAAAAATGGTGTTGCTTCAACTTTTTAAAAATCAAGCCTTTTTGGTGCCAGGAGAAGAAAAGGGTATACTCCACGGTCAGGAAAAATCCTGCCCAGGAACCAAAATGTTTTTTGAAGCCAAATTTTTTTTTTGAAACCAAATGCAAAAACGGACACCAGGATGAGTTTCAGGATGAAATTCCATGTCTAAAAATGGTGTTGCTTCAACTTTTTAAAAATCAAGCCTTTTTGGTGCCAGGAGAAGAAAAGGCTATACTCCACGGTCAGGAAAAATCCTGCCCAGGAACCAAAATGTTTTTTGAAGCCAAATTTTTTTTTTGAAACCAAATGCAAAAATGGACACCAGGATGAGTTTCAGGATGAAATTCCATGTCTAAAAATGGTGTTGCTTCAACTTTTTAAAAATCAAGCCTTTTTGGTGCCAGGAGAAGAAAAGGCTATACTCCACGGTCAGGAAAAATCCTGCCCAGGAACCAAAATGTTTTTTGAAGCCAAATTTTTTTTTTGAAACCAAATGCAAAAACGGACACCAGGATGAGTTTCAGGATGAAATTCCATGTCTAAAAATGGTGTTGCTTCAACTTTTTAAAAATCAAGCCTTTTTGGTGCCAGGAGAAGAAAAGGCTTTACTCCACGGTCAGGAAAAATCTTGCCCAGGAACCAAAATGTTTTTTGAAGCCAATTTTTTTTTTTGAAACCAAATGCAAAAACGGACACCAGGATGAGTTTCCTGATGAAATTCCATGTCTAAAAATGGTGTTCCTTCAACTTTTTAAAAATCAAGCCTTTTTGGTGACAGGAGAAGAAAAGGCTATACTCCACGGTCAGGAAAAATCCTGCCCAGGAACCAAAATGTTTTTTGAAGCCAAATTTTTTTTTTGAAACCAAATACAAAAACGGACACCAGGATGAGTTTCAGGATGAAATTCCATGTCTAAAAATGGTGTTGCTTCAACTTTTTAAAAATCAAGCCTTTTTGGTGCCAAGAGAAGAAAAGGCTATACTCCACGGTCAGGAAAAATCCTGCCCAGGAACCAAAATGTTTTTTGAAGCCAAATTTTTTTTTTGAAACCAAATGCAAAAACGGACACCAGGATGAGTTTCAGGATGAAATTCCATGTCTAAAAATGGTGTTGCTTCAACTTTTTAAAAATCAAGCCTTTTTGGTGCCAGGAGAAGAAAAGGCTTTACTCCACGGTCAGGAAAAATCCTGCCCAGGAACCAAAATGTTTTTTGAAGCCAAATTTTTTTTTTGAAACCAAATGCAAAAACGGACACCAGGATGAGTTTCAGGATGAAATTCCATGTCTAAAAATGGTGTTGCTTCAACTTTTTAAAAATCAAGCCTTTTTGGTGCCAGGAGAAGAAAAGGCTTTACTCCACGGTCAGGAAAAATCCTGCCCAGGAACCAAAATGTTTTTTGAAGCCAAATTTTTTTTTGAAACCAAATACAAAAACGGACACCAGGATGAGTTTCCTGATGAAATTCCATGTCTAAAAATGGTGTTGCTTCAACTTTTTAAAAATCAAGCCTTTTTGGTGCAAGGAGAAGAAAAGATTATACTCCACGGTCGGGAAAAATCCTGCCCAGGAACCAAAATGTTTTTTGAAGCCAAATTTTTTTTTTGAAACCAAATGCAAAAACGGACACCAGGATGAGTTTCAGGATGAAATTCCATGTCTAAAAATGGTGTTGCTTCAACTTTTTAAAAATCAAGCCTTTTTGGTGCCAGGAGAAGAAAAGGCTTTACTCCACGGTCAGGAA
The DNA here is from genome assembly GCF_029215685.1 of Pituophis catenifer annectens. Taxonomy (NCBI): domain Eukaryota; kingdom Metazoa; phylum Chordata; class Lepidosauria; order Squamata; family Colubridae; genus Pituophis; species Pituophis catenifer. Next base: position 101,742 of record NW_027256914.1, on the reverse strand, counting down.
AAATCCTGCCCAGGAACCAAAATGTTTTTTGAAGCCAAATTTTTTTTTTTGAAACCAAATGCAAAAACGGACACCAGGATGAGTTTCCTGATGAAATTCCATGTCTAAAAATGGTGTTCCTTCAACTTTTTAAAAATCAAGCCTTTTTGGTGCCAGGAGAAGAAAAGGCTATACTCCACGGTCAGGAAAAATCCTGCCCAGGAACCAAAATGTTTTTTGAAGCCAAATTTTTTTTTGAAACCAAATACAAAAACGGACACCAGGATGAGTTTCAGGATGAAATTCCATGTCTAAAAATGGTGTTGCTTCAACTTTTTAAAAATCAAGCCTTTTTGGTGCCAGGAGAAGAAAAGGCTATACTCCACGGTCAGGAAAAATCCTGCCCAGGAACCAAAATGTTTTTTGAAGCCAAATTTTTTTTTTTGAAACCAAATGCAAAAACGGACACCAGGATGAGTTTCCTGATGAAATTCCATGTCTAAAAATGGTGTTCCTTCAACTTTTTAAAAATCAAGCCTTTTTGGTGCCAGGAGAAGAAAAGGCTATACTCCACGGTCAGGAAAAATCCTGCCCAGGAACCAAAATGTTTTTTGAAGCCAAATTTTTTTTTGAAACCAAATACAAAAACGGACACCAGGATGAGTTTCAGGATGAAATTCCATGTCTAAAAATGGTGTTGCTTCAACTTTTTAAAAATCAAGCCTTTTTGGTGCCAGGAGAAGAAAAGGCTATACTCCACGGTCAGGAAAAATCCTGCCCAGGAACCAAAATGTTTTTTGAAGCCAAATTTTTTTTTTGAAACCAAATACAAAAACGGACACCAGGATGAGTTTCCTGATGAAATTCCATGTCTAAAAATGGTGTTGCTTCAACTTTTTAAAAATCAAGCCGTTTTGGTGCCAGGAGAAGAAAAGACTATACTCCACGGTCGGGAAAAATCCTGCCCAGGAACCAAAATGTTTTTTGAAGCCAAATTTTTTTTTTGAAACCAAATACAAAAACGGACACCAGGATGAGTTTCCTGATGAAATTCCATGTCTAAAAATGGTGTTGCTTCAACTTTTTAAAAATCAAGCCTTTTTGGTGCAAGGAGAAGAAAAGACTATACTCCACGGTCGGGAAAAATCCTGCCCAGGAACCAAAATGTTTTTTGAAGCCAAATTTTTTTTTTGAAACCAAATGCAAAAACGGACACCAGGATGAGTTTCAGGATGAAATTCCATGTCTAAAAATGGTGTTGCTTCAACTTTTTAAAAATCAAGCCTTTTTGGTGCCAGGAGAAGAAAAGGCTTTACTCCACGGTCAGGAAAAATCCTGCCCAGGAACCAAAATGTTTTTTGAAGCCAAATTTTTTTTTTGAAACCAAATGCAAAAACGGACACCAGGATGAGTTTCCTGATGAAATTCCATGTCTAAAAATGGTGTTCCTTCAACTTTTTAAAAATCAAGCCTTTTTGGTGCCAGGAGAAGAAAAGGCTATACTCCACGGTCAGGAAAAATCCTGCCCAGGAACCAAAATGTTTTTTGAAGCCAAATTTTTTTTTGAAACCAAATACAAAAACGGACACCAGGATGAGTTTCCTGATGAAATTCCATGTCTAAAAATGGTGTTGCTTCAACTTTTTAAAAATCAAGCCTTTTTGGTGCCAGGAGAAGAAAAGGCTATACTCCACGGTCAGGAAAAATCCTGCCCAGGAACCAAAATGTTTTTTGAAGCCAAATTTTTTTTTTGAAACCAAATACAAAAACGGACACCAGGATGAGTTTCCTGATGAAATTCCATGTCTAAAAATGGTGTTGCTTCAACTTTTTAAAAATCAAGCCGTTTTGGTGCCAGGAGAAGAAAAGACTATACTCCACGGTCGGGAAAAATCCTGCCCAGGAACCAAAATGTTTTTTGAAGCCAAATTTTTTTTTTGAAACCAAATACAAAAACGGACACCAGGATGAGTTTCCTGATGAAATTCCATGTCTAAAAATGGTGTTGCTTCAACTTTTTAAAAATCAAGCCTTTTTGGTGCAAGGAGAAGAAAAGACTATACTCCACGGTCGGGAAAAATCCTGCCCAGGAACCAAAATGTTTTTTGAAGCCAAATTTTTTTTTTGAAACCAAATGCAAAAACGGACACCAGGATGAGTTTCAGGATGAAATTCCATGTCTAAAAATGGTGTTGCTTCAACTTTTTAAAAATCAAGCCTTTTTGGTGCCAGGAGAAGAAAAGGCTTTACTCCACGGTCAGGAAAAATCCTGCCCAGGAACCAAAATGTTTTTTGAAGCCAAATTTTTTTTTTGAAACCAAATGCAAAAACGGACACCAGGATGAGTTTCCTGATGAAATTCCATGTCTAAAAATGGTGTTCCTTCAACTTTTTAAAAATCAAGCCTTTTTGGTGCCAGGAGAAGAAAAGGCTATACTCCACGGTCAGGAAAAATCCTGCCCAGGAACCAAAATGTTTTTTGAAGCCAAATTTTTTTTTGAAACCAAATACAAAAACGGACACCAGGATGAGTTTCCTGATGAAATTCCATGTCTAAAAATGGTGTTGCTTCAACTTTTTAAAAATCAAGCCTTTTTGGTGCCAGGAGAAGAAAAGGCTATACTCCACGGTCAGGAAAAATCCTGCCCAGCAACCAAAATGTTTTTTGAAGCCAAATTTTTTTTTTGAAACCAAATACAAAAACAGACACCAGGATGAGTTTCAGGATGAAATTCCATGTCTAAAAATGGTGTTGCTTCAACTTTTTAAAAATCAAGCCTTTTTGGTGCCAGGAGAAGAAAAGGCTATACTCCACGGTCAGGAAAAATCCTGCCCAGGAACCAAAATGTTTTTTGAAGCCAAATTTTTTTTTTTGAAACCAAATGCAAAAACGGACACCAGGATGAGTTTCAGGATGAAATTCCATGTCTAAAAATGGTGTTGCTTCAACTTTTTAAAAATCAAGCCTTTTTGGTGCAAGGAGAAGAAAAGGCTATACTCCACGGTCGGGAAAAATCCTGCCCAGGAACCAAAATGTTTTTTGAAGCCAAATTTTTTTTTTGAAACCAAATGCAAAAACGGACACCAGGATGAGTTTCAGGATGAAATTCCATGTCTAAAAATGGTGTTGCTTCAACTTTTTAAAAATCAAGCCTTTTTGGTGCCAGGAGAAGAAAAGGCTTTACTCCACGGTCAGGAAAAATCCTGCCCAGGAACCAAAATGTTTTTTTAAGCCAAATTTTTTTTTTGAAACCAAATGCAAAAACGGACACCAGGATGAGTTTCAGGATGAAATTCCATGTCTAAAAATGGTGTTGCTTCAACTTTTTAAAAATCAAGCCTTTTTGGTGCCAGGAGAAGAAAAGGCTTTACTCCACGGTCAGGAAAAATCCTGCCCAGGAACCAAAATGTTTTTTGAAGCCAATTTTTTTTTTTGAAACCAAATGCAAAAACGGACACCAGGATGAGTTTCCTGATGAAATTCCATGTCTAAAAATGGTGTTCCTTCAACTTTTTAAAAATCAAGCCTTTTTGGTGCCAGGAGAAGAAAAGGCTTTACTCCACGGTCAGGAAAAATCCTGCCCAGGAACCAAAATGTTTTTTGAAGCCAAATTTTTTTTTGAAACCAAATACAAAAACGGACACCAGGATGAGTTTCCTGATGAAATTCCATGTCTAAAAATGGTGTTGCTTCAACTTTTTAAAAATCAAGCCTTTTTGGTGCCAGGAGAAGAAAAGGCTTTACTCCACGGTCAGGAAAAATCCTGCCCAGGAACCAAAATGTTTTTTGAAGCCAATTTTTTTTTTTGAAACCAAATGCAAAAATGGACACCAGGATGAGTTTCCTGATGAAATTCCATGTCTAAAAATGGTGTTGCTTCAACTTTTTAAAAATCAAGCCTTTTTGGTGCCAGGAGAAGAAAAGGCTTTACTCCACGGTCAGGAAAAATCCTGCCCAGGAACCAAAATGTTTTTTGAAGCCAAATTTTTTTTTGAAACCAAATACAAAAACGGACACCAGGATGAGTTTCCTGATGAAATTCCATGTCTAAAAATGGTGTTGCTTCAACTTTTTAAAAATCAAGCCTTTTTGGTGCCAGGAGAAGAAAAGGCTATACTCCACGGTCAGGAAAAATCCTGCCCAGGAACCAAAATGTTTTTTGAAGCCAAATTTTTTTTTTGAAACCAAATACAAAAACGGACACCAGGATGAGTTTCAGGATGAAATTCCATGTCTAAAAATGGTGTTCCTTCAACTTTTTAAAAATCAAGCCTTTTTGGTGCCAGGAGAAGAAAAGGCTTTACTCCACGGTCAGGAAAAATCCTGCCCAGGAACCAAAATGTTTTTTGAAGCCAAATTTTTTTTTGAAACCAAATACAAAAACGGACACCAGGATGAGTTTCCTGATGAAATTCCATGTCTAAAAATGGTGTTGCTTCAACTTTTTAAAAATCAAGCCTTTTTGGTGCCAGGAGAAGAAAAGGCTATACTCCACGGTCAGGAAAAATCCTGCCCAGGAACCAAAATGTTTTTTGAAGCCAAATTTTTTTTTTGAAACCAAATACAAAAACGGACACCAGGATGAGTTTCAGGATGAAATTCCATGTCTAAAAATGGTGTTGCTTCAACTTTTTAAAAATCAAGCCTTTTTGGTGCCAGGAGAAGAAAAGGCTATACTCCACTGTCAGGAAAAATCCTGCCCAGGAACCAAAATGTTTTTTGAAGCCAAATTTTTTTTTGAAACCAAATACAAAAACGGACACCAGGATGAGTTTCAGGATGAAATTCCATGTCTAAAAATGGTGTTGCTTCAACTTTTTAAAAATCAAGCCTTTTTGGTGCCAGGAGAAGAAAAGGCTATACTCCACGGTCAGGAAAAATCCTGCCCAGGAACCAAAATGTTTTTTGAAGCCAAATTTTTTTTTTGAAACCAAATGCAAAAACGGACACCAGGATGAGTTTCCTGATGAAATTCCATGTCTAAAAATGGTGTTGCTTCAACTTTTTAAAAATCAAGCCTTTTTGGTGCCAGGAGAAGAAAAGGCTATACTCCACGGTCAGGAAAAATCCTGCCCAGGAACCAAAAGGTTTTTTGAAGCCAAATTTTTTTTTTGAAACCAAATGCAAAAACGGACACCAGGATGAGTTTCAGGATGAAATTCCATGTCTAAAAATGGTGTTGCTTCAACTTTTTAAAAATCAAGCCTTTTTGGTGCAAGGAGAAGAAAAGGCTATACTCCACGGTCAGGAAAAATCCTGCCCAGGAACCAAAATGTTTTTTGAAGCCAAATTTTTTTTTTGAAACCAAATACAAAAACGGACACCAGGATGAGTTTCAGGATGAAATTCCATGTCTAAAAATGGGGTTGCTTCAACTTTTTAAAAATCAAGCCTTTTTGGTGCCAGGAGAAGAAAAGGCTATACTCCACGGTCAGGAAAAATCCTGCCCAGGAACCAAAATGTTTTTTGAAGCCAAATTTTTTTTTGAAACCAAATACAAAAACGGACACCAGGATGAGTTTCAGGATGAAATTCCATGTCTAAAAATGGTGTTGCTTCAACTTTTTAAAAATCAAGTCTTTTTGGTGCCAGGAGAAGAAAAGGCTATACTCCACGGTCAGGAAAAATCCTGCCCAGGAACCAAAATGTTTTTTGAAGCCAAATTTTTTTTTTGAAACCAAATGCAAAAACGGACACCAGGATGAGTTTCCTGATGAAATTCCATGTCTAAAAATGGTGTTGCTTCAACTTTTTAAAAATCAAGCCTTTTTGGTGCCAGGAGAAGAAAAGGCTATACTCCACGGTCAGGAAAAATCCTGCCCAGGAACCAAAATGTTTTTTGAAGCCAAATTTTTTTTTGAAACCAAATGCAAAAACGGACACCAGGATGAGTTTCAGGATGAAATTCCATGTCTAAAAATGGTGTTGCTTCAACTTTTTAAAAATCAAGCCTTTTTGGTGCCAGGAGAAGAAAAGGCTTTACTCCACGGTCAGGAAAAATCCTGCCCAGGAACCAAAATGTTTTTTGAAGCCAAATTTTTTTTTTGAAACCAAATGCAAAAACGGACACCAGGATGAGTTTCCTGATGAAATTCCATGTCTAAAAATGGTGTTGCTTCAACTTTTTAAAAATCAAGCCTTTTTGGTGCCAGGAGAAGAAAAGGCTATACTCCACGGTCAGGAAAAATCCTGCCCAGGAACCAAAAGGTTTTTTGAAGCCAAATTTTTTTTTTGAAACCAAATGCAAAAACGGACACCAGGATGAGTTTCAGGATGAAATTCCATGTCTAAAAATGGTGTTGCTTCAACTTTTTAAAAATCAAGCCTTTTTGGTGCAAGGAGAAGAAAAGGCTATACTCCACGGTTAGGAAAAATCCTGCCCAGGAACCAAAATGTTTTTTGAAGCCAAATTTTTTTTTTGAAACCAAATGCAAAAACGGACACCAGGATGAGTTTCAGGATGAAATTCCATGTCTAAAAATGGTGTTGCTTCAACTTTTTAAAAATCAAGCCTTTTTGGTGCCAGGAGAAGAAAAGGCTATACTCCACGGTCAGGAAAAATCCTGCCCAGGAACCAAAATGTTTTTTGAAGCCAAATTTTTTTTTGAAACCAAATACAAAAACGGACACCAGGATGAGTTTCAGGATGAAATTCCATGTCTAAAAATGGTGTTGCTTCAACTTTTTAAAAATCAAGTCTTTTTGGTGCCAGGAGAAGAAAAGGCTATACTCCACGGTCAGGAAAAATCCTGCCCAGGAACCAAAATGTTTTTTGAAGCCAAATTTTTTTTTTGAAACCAAATGCAAAAACGGACACCAGGATGAGTTTCCTGATGAAATTCCATGTCTAAAAATGGTGTTGCTTCAACTTTTTAAAAATCAAGTCTTTTTGGTGCCAGGAGAAGAAAAGGCTATACTCCACGGTTAGGAAAAATCCTGCCCAGGAACCAAAATGTTTTTTGAAGCCAAATTTTTTTTTGAAACCAAATACAAAAACGGACACCAGGATGAGTTTCAGGATGAAATTCCATGTCTAAAAATGGTGTTGCTTCAACTTTTTAAAAATCAAGCCTTTTTGGTGCCAGGAGAAGAAAAGGCTATACTCCACGGTCAGGAAAAATCCTGCCCAGGAACCAAAATGTTTTTTGAAGCCAAATTTTTTTTTTGAAACCAAATGCAAAAACGGACACCAGGATTAGTTTCAGGATGAAATTCCATGTCTAAAAATGGTGTTGCTTCAACTTTTTAAAAATCAAGCCTTTTTGGTGCCAGGAGAAGAAAAGGCTTTACTCCACGGTCAGGAAAAATCCTGCCCAGGAACCAAAATGTTTTTTGAAGCCAATTTTTTTTTTTGAAACCAAATGCAAAAACGGACACCAGGATGAGTTTCAGGATGAAATTCCATGTCTAAAAATGGTGTTGCTTCAACTTTTTAAAAATCAAGCCTTTTTGGTGCCAGGAGAAGAAAAGGCTTTACTCCACGGTCAGGAAAAATCCTGCCCAGGAACCAAAATGTTTTTTGAAGCCAAATTTTTTTTTTGAAACCAAATGCAAAAACGGACACCAGGATGAGTTTCAGGATGAAATTCCATGTCTAAAAATGGTGTTGCTTCAACTTTTTAAAAATCAAGCCTTTTTGGTGCCAGGAGAAGAAAAGGCTTTACTTCACGGTCAGGAAAAATCCTGCCCAGGAACCCAAATGTTTTTTGAAGCCAAATTTTTTTTTTGAAACCAAATGCAAAAACGGACACCAGGATGAGTTTCAGGATGAAATTCCATGTCTAAAAATGGTGTTGCTTCAACTTTTTAAAAATCAAGCCTTTTTGGTGCCAGGAGAAGAAAAGGCTTTACTCCACGGTCAGGAAAAATCCTGCCCAGGAACCAAAATGTTTTTTGAAGCGAAATTTTTTTTTTGAAACCAAATGCAAAAACGGACACCAGGATGAGTTTCAGGATGAAATTCCATGTCTAAAAATGGTGTTGCTTCAACTTTTTAAAAATCAAGCCTTTTTGGTGCCAGGAGAAGAAAAGGCTTTACTTCACGGTCAGGAAAAATCCTGCCCAGGAACCCAAATGTTTTTTGAAGCCAAATTTTTTTTTTGAAACCAAATGCAAAAATGGACACCAGGATGAGTTTCAGGATGAAATTCCATGTCTAAAAATGGTGTTGCTTCAACTTTTTAAAAATCAAGCCTTTTTGGTGCCAGGAGAAGAAAAGGCTTTACTCCACGGTCAGGAAAAATCCTGCCCAGGAACCAAAATGTTTTTTGAAGCCAAATTTTTTTTTTGAAAACAAATGCAAAAACGGACACCAGGATGAGTTTCAGGATGAAATTCCATGTCTAAAAATGGTGTTGCTTCAACTTTTTAAAAATCAAGCCTTTTTGGTGCCAGGAGAAGAAAAGGCTTTACTCCACGGTCAGGAAAAATCCTGCCCAGGAACCAAAATGTTTTTTGAAGCCAAATTTTTTTTTTGAAACCAAATGCAAAAACGAACACCAGGATGAGTTTCAGGATGAAATTCCATGTCTAAAAATGGTGTTGCTTCAACTTTTTAAAAATCAAGCCTTTTTGGTGCCAGGAGAAGAAAAGGCTATACTCCACGGTCAGGAAAAATCCTGCCCAGGAACCAAAATGTTTTTTGAAGCCAAATTTTTTTTTTGAAACCAAATGCAAAAACGGACACCAGGATGAGTTTCAGGATGAAATTCCATGTCTAAAAATGGTGTTGCTTCAACTTTTTAAAAATCAAGCCTTTTTGGTGCCAGGAGAAGAAAAGGCTTTACTCCACGGTCAGGAAAAATCCTGCCCAGGAACCAAAATGTTTTTTGAAGCCAATTTTTTTTTTTGAAACCAAATGCAAAAACGGACACCAGGATGAGTTTCCTGATGAAATTCCATGTCTAAAAATGGTGTTCCTTCAACTTTTTAAAAATCAAGCCTTTTTGGTGCCAGGAGAAGAAAAGGCTTTACTCCACGGTCAGGAAAAATCCTGCCCAGGAACCAAAATGTTTTTTGAAGCCAAATTTTTTTTTGAAACCAAATACAAAAACGGACACCAGGATGAGTTTCCTGATGAAATTCCATGTCTAAAAATGGTGTTGCTTCAACTTTTTAAAAATCAAGCCTTTTTGGTGCCAGGAGAAGAAAAGGCTTTACTCCACGGTCAGGAAAAATCCTGCCCAGGAACCAAAATGTTTTTTGAAGCCAATTTTTTTTTTTGAAACCAAATGCAAAAATGGACACCAGGATGAGTTTCCTGATGAAATTCCATGTCTAAAAATGGTGTTGCTTCAACTTTTTAAAAATCAAGCCTTTTTGGTGCCAGGAGAAGAAAAGGCTTTACTCCACGGTCAGGAAAAATCCTGCCCAGGAACCAAAATGTTTTTTGAAGCCAAATTTTTTTTTGAAACCAAATACAAAAACGGACACCAGGATGAGTTTCCTGATGAAATTCCATGTCTAAAAATGGTGTTGCTTCAACTTTTTAAAAATCAAGCCTTTTTGGTGCCAGGAGAAGAAAAGGCTATACTCCACGGTCAGGAAAAATCCTGCCCAGGAACCAAAATGTTTTTTGAAGCCAAATTTTTTTTTTGAAACCAAATACAAAAACGGACACCAGGATGAGTTTCAGGATGAAATTCCATGTCTAAAAATGGTGTTCCTTCAACTTTTTAAAAATCAAGCCTTTTTGGTGCCAGGAGAAGAAAAGGCTTTACTCCACGGTCAGGAAAAATCCTGCCCAGGAACCAAAATGTTTTTTGAAGCCAAATTTTTTTTTGAAACCAAATACAAAAACGGACACCAGGATGAGTTTCCTGATGAAATTCCATGTCTAAAAATGGTGTTGCTTCAACTTTTTAAAAATCAAGCCTTTTTGGTGCCAGGAGAAGAAAAGGCTATACTCCACGGTCAGGAAAAATCCTGCCCAGGAACCAAAATGTTTTTTGAAGCCAAATTTTTTTTTTGAAACCAAATACAAAAACGGACACCAGGATGAGTTTCAGGATGAAATTCCATGTCTAAAAATGGTGTTGCTTCAACTTTTTAAAAATCAAGCCTTTTTGGTGCCAGGAGAAGAAAAGGCTATACTCCACTGTCAGGAAAAATCCTGCCCAGGAACCAAAATGTTTTTTGAAGCCAAATTTTTTTTTGAAACCAAATACAAAAACGGACACCAGGATGAGTTTCAGGATGAAATTCCATGTCTAAAAATGGTGTTGCTTCAACTTTTTAAAAATCAAGCCTTTTTGGTGCCAGGAGAAGAAAAGGCTATACTCCACGGTCAGGAAAAATCCTGCCCAGGAACCAAAATGTTTTTTGAAGCCAAATTTTTTTTTTGAAACCAAATGCAAAAACGGACACCAGGATGAGTTTCCTGATGAAATTCCATGTCTAAAAATGGTGTTGCTTCAACTTTTTAAAAATCAAGCCTTTTTGGTGCCAGGAGAAGAAAAGGCTATACTCCACGGTCAGGAAAAATCCTGCCCAGGAACCAAAAGGTTTTTTGAAGCCAAATTTTTTTTTTGAAACCAAATGCAAAAACGGACACCAGGATGAGTTTCAGGATGAAATTCCATGTCTAAAAATGGTGTTGCTTCAACTTTTTAAAAATCAAGCCTTTTTGGTGCAAGGAGAAGAAAAGGCTATACTCCACGGTCAGGAAAAATCCTGCCCAGGAACCAAAATGTTTTTTGAAGCCAAATTTTTTTTTTGAAACCAAATACAAAAACGGACACCAGGATGAGTTTCAGGATGAAATTCCATGTCTAAAAATGGGGTTGCTTCAACTTTTTAAAAATCAAGCCTTTTTGGTGCCAGGAGAAGAAAAGGCTATACTCCACGGTCAGGAAAAATCCTGCCCAGGAACCAAAATGTTTTTTGAAGCCAAATTTTTTTTTGAAACCAAATACAAAAACGGACACCAGGATGAGTTTCAGGATGAAATTCCATGTCTAAAAATGGTGTTGCTTCAACTTTTTAAAAATCAAGTCTTTTTGGTGCCAGGAGAAGAAAAGGCTATACTCCACGGTCAGGAAAAATCCTGCCCAGGAACCAAAATGTTTTTTGAAGCCAAATTTTTTTTTTGAAACCAAATGCAAAAACGGACACCAGGATGAGTTTCCTGATGAAATTCCATGTCTAAAAATGGTGTTGCTTCAACTTTTTAAAAATCAAGCCTTTTTGGTGCCAGGAGAAGAAAAGGCTATACTCCACGGTCAGGAAAAATCCTGCCCAGGAACCAAAATGTTTTTTGAAGCCAAATTTTTTTTTGAAACCAAATGCAAAAACGGACACCAGGATGAGTTTCAGGATGAAATTCCATGTCTAAAAATGGTGTTGCTTCAACTTTTTAAAAATCAAGCCTTTTTGGTGCCAGGAGAAGAAAAGGCTTTACTCCACGGTCAGGAAAAATCCTGCCCAGGAACCAAAATGTTTTTTGAAGCCAAATTTTTTTTTTGAAACCAAATGCAAAAACGGACACCAGGATGAGTTTCCTGATGAAATTCCATGTCTAAAAATGGTGTTGCTTCAACTTTTTAAAAATCAAGCCTTTTTGGTGCCAGGAGAAGAAAAGGCTATACTCCACGGTCAGGAAAAATCCTGCCCAGGAACCAAAAGGTTTTTTGAAGCCAAATTTTTTTTTTGAAACCAAATGCAAAAACGGACACCAGGATGAGTTTCAGGATGAAATTCCATGTCTAAAAATGGTGTTGCTTCAACTTTTTAAAAATCAAGCCTTTTTGGTGCAAGGAGAAGAAAAGGCTATACTCCACGGTTAGGAAAAATCCTGCCCAGGAACCAAAATGTTTTTTGAAGCCAAATTTTTTTTTTGAAACCAAATGCAAAAACGGACACCAGGATGAGTTTCAGGATGAAATTCCATGTCTAAAAATGGTGTTGCTTCAACTTTTTAAAAATCAAGCCTTTTTGGTGCCAGGAGAAGAAAAGGCTATACTCCACGGTCAGGAAAAATCCTGCCCAGGAACCAAAATGTTTTTTGAAGCCAAATTTTTTTTTGAAACCAAATACAAAAACGGACACCAGGATGAGTTTCAGGATGAAATTCCATGTCTAAAAATGGTGTTGCTTCAACTTTTTAAAAATCAAGTCTTTTTGGTGCCAGGAGAAGAAAAGGCTATACTCCACGGTCAGGAAAAATCCTGCCCAGGAACCAAAATGTTTTTTGAAGCCAAATTTTTTTTTTGAAACCAAATGCAAAAACGGACACCAGGATGAGTTTCCTGATGAAATTCCATGTCTAAAAATGGTGTTGCTTCAACTTTTTAAAAATCAAGTCTTTTTGGTGCCAGGAGAAGAAAAGGCTATACTCCACGGTTAGGAAAAATCCTGCCCAGGAACCAAAATGTTTTTTGAAGCCAAATTTTTTTTTGAAACCAAATACAAAAACGGACACCAGGATGAGTTTCAGGATGAAATTCCATGTCTAAAAATGGTGTTGCTTCAACTTTTTAAAAATCAAGCCTTTTTGGTGCCAGGAGAAGAAAAGGCTATACTCCACGGTCAGGAAAAATCCTGCCCAGGAACCAAAATGTTTTTTGAAGCCAAATTTTTTTTTTGAAACCAAATGCAAAAACGGACACCAGGATTAGTTTCAGGATGAAATTCCATGTCTAAAAATGGTGTTGCTTCAACTTTTTAAAAATCAAGCCTTTTTGGTGCCAGGAGAAGAAAAGGCTTTACTCCACGGTCAGGAAAAATCCTGCCCAGGAACCAAAATGTTTTTTGAAGCCAATTTTTTTTTTTGAAACCAAATGCAAAAACGGACACCAGGATGAGTTTCAGGATGAAATTCCATGTCTAAAAATGGTGTTGCTTCAACTTTTTAAAAATCAAGCCTTTTTGGTGCCAGGAGAAGAAAAGGCTTTACTCCACGGTCAGGAAAAATCCTGCCCAGGAACCAAAATGTTTTTTGAAGCCAAATTTTTTTTTTGAAACCAAATGCAAAAACGGACACCAGGATGAGTTTCAGGATGAAATTCCATGTCTAAAAATGGTGTTGCTTCAACTTTTTAAAAATCAAGCCTTTTTGGTGCCAGGAGAAGAAAAGGCTTTACTTCACGGTCAGGAAAAATCCTGCCCAGGAACCCAAATGTTTTTTGAAGCCAAATTTTTTTTTTGAAACCAAATGCAAAAACGGACACCAGGATGAGTTTCAGGATGAAATTCCATGTCTAAAAATGGTGTTGCTTCAACTTTTTAAAAATCAAGCCTTTTTGGTGCCAGGAGAAGAAAAGGCTTTACTCCACGGTCAGGAAAAATCCTGCCCAGGAACCAAAATGTTTTTTGAAGCGAAATTTTTTTTTTGAAACCAAATGCAAAAACGGACACCAGGATGAGTTTCAGGATGAAATTCCATGTCTAAAAATGGTGTTGCTTCAACTTTTTAAAAATCAAGCCTTTTTGGTGCCAGGAGAAGAAAAGGCTTTACTTCACGGTCAGGAAAAATCCTGCCCAGGAACCCAAATGTTTTTTGAAGCCAAATTTTTTTTTTGAAACCAAATGCAAAAATGGACACCAGGATGAGTTTCAGGATGAAATTCCATGTCTAAAAATGGTGTTGCTTCAACTTTTTAAAAATCAAGCCTTTTTGGTGCCAGGAGAAGAAAAGGCTTTACTCCACGGTCAGGAAAAATCCTGCCCAGGAACCAAAATGTTTTTTGAAGCCAAATTTTTTTTTTGAAAACAAATGCAAAAACGGACACCAGGATGAGTTTCAGGATGAAATTCCATGTCTAAAAATGGTGTTGCTTCAACTTTTTAAAAATCAAGCCTTTTTGGTGCCAGGAGAAGAAAAGGCTTTACTCCACGGTCAGGAAAAATCCTGCCCAGGAACCAAAATGTTTTTTGAAGCCAAATTTTTTTTTTGAAACCAAATGCAAAAACGAACACCAGGATGAGTTTCAGGATGAAATTCCATGTCTAAAAATGGTGTTGCTTCAACTTTTTAAAAATCAAGCCTTTTTGGTGCCAGGAGAAGAAAAGGCTATACTCCACGGTCAGGAAAAATCCTGCCCAGGAACCAAAATGTTTTTTGAAGCCAAATTTTTTTTTTGAAACCAAATGCAAAAACGGACACCAGGATGAGTTTCAGGATGAAATTCCATGTCTAAAAATGGTGTTGCTTCAACTTTTTAAAAATCAAGCCTTTTTGGTGCCAGGAGAAGAAAAGGCTTTACTCCACGGTCAGGAAAAATCTTGCCCGGGAACCAAAATGTTTTTTGAAGCCAAATTTTTTTTTTGAAAACAAATGCAAAAACGGACACCAGGATGAGTTTCAGGATGAAATTCCATGTCTAAAAATGGTGTTGCTTCAACTTTTTAAAAATCTAGCCTTTTTGGTGCCAGGAGAAGAAAAGGCTATACTCCACGGTCAGGAAAAATCCTGCCCAGGAACCAAAATGTTTTTTGAAGCCAAATTTTTTTTTTTGAAACCAAATGCAAAAACGGACACCAGGATGAGTTTCAGGATGAAATTCCATGTCTAAAAATGGTGTTGCTTCAACTTTTTAAAAATCAAGCCTTTTTGGTGCCAGGAGAAGAAAAGGCTTTACTCCACGGTCAGGAAAAATCCTGCCCAGGAACCAAAATGTTTTTTGAAGCCAAATTTTTTTTTTGAAACCAAATGCAAAAACGGACACCAGGATGAGTTTCAGGATGAAATTCCATGTCTAAAAATGGTGTTGCTTCAACTTTTTAAAAATCAAGCCTTTTTGGTGCCAGGAGAAGAAAAGGCTATACTCCACGGTCAGGAAAAATCCTGCCCAGGAACCAAAATGTTTTTTGAAGCCAAATTTTTTTTTTTGAAACCAAATGCAAAAACGGACACCAGGATGAGTTTCAGGATGAAATTCCATGTCTAAAAATGGTGTTGCTTCAACTTTTTAAAAATCAAGCCTTTTTGGTGCCAGGAGAAGAAAAGGCTATACTCCACGGTCAGGAAAAATCCTGCCCAGGAACCAAAATGTTTTTTGAAGCCAAATTTTTTTTTTTGAAACCAAATGCAAAAACGGACACCAGGATGAGTTTCAGGATGAAATTCCATGTCTAAAAATGGTGTTGCTTCAACTTTTTAAAAATCAAGCCTTTTTGGTGCCAGGAGAAGAAAAGGCTTTACTCCACGGTCAGGAAAAATCCTGCCCAGGAACCAAAATGTTTTTTGAAGCCAAATTTTTTTTTTGAAACCAGATGCAAAAACGGACACCAGGATGAGTTTCAGGATGAAATTCCATGTCTAAAAATGGTGTTGCTTCAACTTTTTAAAAATCAAGCCTTTTTGGTGCCAGGAGAAGAAAAGGGTATACTCCACGGTCAGGAAAAATCCTGCCCAGGAACCAAAATGTTTTTTGAAGCCAAATTTTTTTTTTGAAACCAAATGCAAAAATGGACACCAGGATTAGTTTCAGGATGAAATTCCATGTCTAAAAATGGTGTTGCTTCAACTTTTTAAAAATCAAGCCTTTTTGGTGCCAGGAGAAGAAAAGGCTTTACTTCACGGTCAGGAAAAATCCTGCCCAGGAACCCAAATGTTTTTTGAAGCCAAATTTTTTTTTTGAAACCAAATGCAAAAATGGACACCAGGATGAGTTTCAGGATGAAATTCCATGTCTAAAAATGGTGTTGCTTCAACTTTTTAAAAATCAAGCCTTTTTGGTGCCAGGAGAAGAAAAGGCTTTACTCCACGGTCAGGAAAAATCCTGCCCAGGAACCAAAATGTTTTTTGAAGCCAAATTTTTTTTTTGAAAACAAATGCAAAAACGGACACCAGGATGAGTTTCAGGATGAAATTCCATGTCTAAAAATGGTGTTGCTTCAACTTTTTAAAAATCAAGCCTTTTTGGTGCCAGGAGAAGAAAAGGCTTTACTCCACGGTCAGGAAAAATCCTGCCCAGGAACCAAAATGTTTTTTGAAGCCAAATTTTTTTTTTGAAACCAAATGCAAAAACGGACACCAGGATGAGTTTCAGGATGAAATTCCATGTCTAAAAATGGTGTTGCTTCAACTTTTTAAAAATCAAGCCTTTTTGGTGCCAGGAGAAGAAAAGGCTTTACTCCACGGTCAGGAAAAATCCTGCCCAGGAACCAAAATGTTTTTTGAAGCCAAATTTTTTTTTTGAAACCAAATGCAAAAACGAACACCAGGATGAGTTTCAGGATGAAATTCCATGTCTAAAAATGGTGTTGCTTCAACTTTTTAAAAATCAAGCCTTTTTGGTGCCAGGAGAAGAAAAGGCTATACTCCACGGTCAGGAAAAATCCTGCCCAGGAACCCAAATGTTTTTTGAAGCCAAATTTTTTTTTTGAAACCAAATGCAAAAACGGACACCAGGATGAGTTTCAGGATGAAATTCCATGTCTAAAAATGGTGTTGCTTCAACTTTTTAAAAATCAAGCCTTTTTGGTGCCAGGAGAAGAAAAGGCTTTACTCCACGGTCAGGAAAAATCCTGCCCGGGAACCAAAATGTTTTTTGGAGGCAATTTTTTTTTTTGAAACCAAATGCAAAAACGGACACCAGGATGAGTTTCAGGATGAAATTCCATGTCTAAAAATGGTGTTGCTTAAACTTTTTACAAATCAAGCCTTTTTGGTGCCAGGAGAAGAAAAGGCTTTACTTCACGGTCAGGAAAAATCCTGCCCAGGAACCCAAATGTTTTTTGAAGCCAAATTTTTTTTTTGAAACCAAATGCAAAAACGGACACCAGGATGAGTTTCAGGATGAAATTCCATGTCTAAAAATGGTGTTGCTTCAACTTTTTAAAAATCAAGCCTTTTTGGTGCCAGGAGAAGAAAAGGCTTTACTTCACGGTCAGGAAAAATCCTGCCCAGGAACCCAAATGTTTTTTGAAGCCAAATTTTTTTTTTGAAACCAAATGCAAAAATGGACACCAGGATGAGTTTCAGGATGAAATTCCATGTCTAAAAATGGTGTTGCTTCAACTTTTTAAAAATCAAGCCTTTTTGGTGCCAGGAGAAGAAAAGGCTTTACTCCACGGTCAGGAAAAATCCTGCCCAGGAACCAAAATGTTTTTTGAAGCCAAATTTTTTTTTTGAAAACAAATGCAAAAACGGACACCAGGATGAGTTTCAGGATGAAATTCCATGTCTAAAAATGGTGTTGCTTCAACTTTTTAAAAATCAAGCCTTTTTGGTGCCAGGAGAAGAAAAGGCTTTACTCCACGGTCAGGAAAAATCCTGCCCAGGAACCAAAATGTTTTTTGAAGCCAAATTTTTTTTTTGAAACCAAATGCAAAAACGAACACCAGGATGAGTTTCAGGATGAAATTCCATGTCTAAAAATGGTGTTGCTTCAACTTTTTAAAAATCAAGCCTTTTTGGTGCCAGGAGAAGAAAAGGCTATACTCCACGGTCAGGAAAAATCCTGCCCAGGAACCAAAATGTTTTTTGAAGCCAAATTTTTTTTTTGAAACCAAATGCAAAAACGGACACCAGGATGAGTTTCAGGATGAAATTCCATGTCTAAAAATGGTGTTGCTTCAACTTTTTAAAAATCAAGCCTTTTTGGTGCCAGGAGAAGAAAAGGCTTTACTCCACGGTCAGGAAAAATCTTGCCCGGGAACCAAAATGTTTTTTGAAGCCAAATTTTTTTTTTGAAAACAAATGCAAAAACGGACACCAGGATGAGTTTCAGGATGAAATTCCATGTCTAAAAATGGTGTTGCTTCAACTTTTTAAAAATCTAGCCTTTTTGGTGCCAGGAGAAGAAAAGGCTATACTCCACGGTCAGGAAAAATCCTGCCCAGGAACCAAAATGTTTTTTGAAGCCAAATTTTTTTTTTTGAAACCAAATGCAAAAACGGACACCAGGATGAGTTTCAGGATGAAATTCCATGTCTAAAAATGGTGTTGCTTCAACTTTTTAAAAATCAAGCCTTTTTGGTGCCAGGAGAAGAAAAGGCTTTACTCCACGGTCAGGAAAAATCCTGCCCAGGAACCAAAATGTTTTTTGAAGCCAAATTTTTTTTTTGAAACCAAATGCAAAAACGGACACCAGGATGAGTTTCAGGATGAAATTCCATGTCTAAAAATGGTGTTGCTTTAACTTTTTAAAAATCAAGCCTTTTTGGTGCCAGGAGAAGAAAAGGCTATACTCCACGGTCAGGAAAAATCCTGCCCAGGAACCAAAATGTTTTTTGAAGCCAAATTTTTTTTTTTGAAACCAAATGCAAAAACGGACACCAGGATGAGTTTCAGGATGAAATTCCATGTCTAAAAATGGTGTTGCTTCAACTTTTTAAAAATCAAGCCTTTTTGGTGCCAGGAGAAGAAAAGGCTATACTCCACGGTCAGGAAAAATCCTGCCCAGGAACCAAAATGTTTTTTGAAGCCAAATTTTTTTTTTTGAAACCAAATGCAAAAACGGACACCAGGATGAGTTTCAGGATGAAATTCCATGTCTAAAAATGGTGTTGCTTCAACTTTTTAAAAATCAAGCCTTTTTGGTGCCAGGAGAAGAAAAGGCTTTACTCCACGGTCAGGAAAAATCCTGCCCAGGAACCAAAATGTTTTTTGAAGCCAAATTTTTTTTTTGAAACCAGATGCAAAAACGGACACCAGGATGAGTTTCAGGATGAAATTCCATGTCTAAAAATGGTGTTGCTTCAACTTTTTAAAAATCAAGCCTTTTTGGTGCCAGGAGAAGAAAAGGGTATACTCCACGGTCAGGAAAAATCCTGCCCAGGAACCAAAATGTTTTTTGAAGCCAAATTTTTTTTTTGAAACCAAATGCAAAAATGGACACCAGGATTAGTTTCAGGATGAAATTCCATGTCTAAAAATGGTGTTGCTTCAACTTTTTAAAAATCAAGCCTTTTTGGTGCCAGGAGAAGAAAAGGCTTTACTTCACGGTCAGGAAAAATCCTGCCCAGGAACCCAAATGTTTTTTGAAGCCAAATTTTTTTTTTGAAACCAAATGCAAAAATGGACACCAGGATGAGTTTCAGGATGAAATTCCATGTCTAAAAATGGTGTTGCTTCAACTTTTTAAAAATCAAGCCTTTTTGGTGCCAGGAGAAGAAAAGGCTTTACTCCACGGTCAGGAAAAATCCTGCCCAGGAACCAAAATGTTTTTTGAAGCCAAATTTTTTTTTTGAAAACAAATGCAAAAACGGACACCAGGATGAGTTTCAGGATGAAATTCCATGTCTAAAAATGGTGTTGCTTCAACTTTTTAAAAATCAAGCCTTTTTGGTGCCAGGAGAAGAAAAGGCTTTACTCCACGGTCAGGAAAAATCCTGCCCAGGAACCAAAATGTTTTTTGAAGCCAAATTTTTTTTTTGAAACCAAATGCAAAAACGGACACCAGGATGAGTTTCAGGATGAAATTCCATGTCTAAAAATGGTGTTGCTTCAACTTTTTAAAAATCAAGCCTTTTTGGTGCCAGGAGAAGAAAAGGCTTTACTCCACGGTCAGGAAAAATCCTGCCCAGGAACCAAAATGTTTTTTGAAGCCAAATTTTTTTTTTGAAACCAAATGCAAAAACGAACACCAGGATGAGTTTCAGGATGAAATTCCATGTCTAAAAATGGTGTTGCTTCAACTTTTTAAAAATCAAGCCTTTTTGGTGCCAGGAGAAGAAAAGGCTATACTCCACGGTCAGGAAAAATCCTGCCCAGGAACCAAAATGTTTTTTGAAGCCAAATTTTTTTTTTGAAACCAAATGCAAAAACGGACACCAGGATGAGTTTCAGGATGAAATTCCATGTCTAAAAATGGTGTTGCTTCAACTTTTTAAAAATCAAGCCTTTTTGGTGCCAGGAGAAGAAAAGGCTTTACTCCACGGTCAGGAAAAATCCTGCCCGGGAACCAAAATGTTTTTTGGAGGCAATTTTTTTTTTTGAAACCAAATGCAAAAACGGACACCAGGATGAGTTTCAGGATGAAATTCCATGTCTAAAAATGGTGTTGCTTAAACTTTTTACAAATCAAGCCTTTTTGGTGCCAGGAGAAGAAAAGGCTTTACTCCACAGTCAGGAAAAATCCTGCCCAGGAACCAAAATGTTTTTTGAAGCCAAATTTTTTTTTTGAAACCAAATGCAAAAACGGACACCAGGATGAGTTTCAGGATGAAATTCCATGTCTAAAAATGGTGTTGCTTCAACTTTTTAAAAATCTAGCCTTTTTGGTGCCAGGAGAAGAAAAGGCTATACTCCACGGTCAGGAAAAATCCTGCCCAGGAACCAAAATGTTTTTTGAAGCCAAATTTTTTTTTTTGAAACCAAATGCAAAAACGGACACCAGGATGAGTTTCAGGATGAAATTCCATGTCTAAAAATGGTGTTTCCTCAACTTTTTAAAAATCAAGCCTTTTTGGTGCCAGGAGAAGAAAAGGCTTTACTCCACGGTCAGGAAAAATCCTGCCCAGGAACCAAAATGTTTTTTGAAGCCAAATTTTTTTTTTTGAAACCAAATGCAAAAACGGACACCAGGATGAGTTTCAGGATGAAATTCCATGTCTAAAAATGGTGTTGCTTCAACTTTTTAAAAATCTAGCCTTTTTGGTGCCAGGAGAAGAAAAGGCTATACTCCACGGTCAGGAAAAATCCTGCCCAGGAACCAAAATGTTTTTTGAAGCCAAATTTTTTTTTTTGAAACCAAATGCAAAAACGGACACCAGGATGAGTTTCAGGATGAAATTCCATGTCTAAAAATGGTGTTGCTTCAACTTTTTAAAAATCAAGCCTTTTTGGTGCCAGGAGAAGAAAAGGCTTTACTCCACGGTCAGGAAAAATCCTGCCCAGGAACCAAAATGTTTTTTGAAGCCAAATTTTTTTTTTGAAACCAAATGCAAAAACGGACACCAGGATGAGTTTCAGGATGAAATTCCATGTCTAAAAATGGTGTTGCTTCAACTTTTTAAAAATCAAGCCTTTTTGGTGCCAGGAGAAGAAAAGGCTATACTCCACGGTCAGGAAAAATCCTGCCCAGGAACCAAAATGTTTTTTGAAGCCAAATTTTTTTTTTTGAAACCAAATGCAAAAACGGACACCAGGATGAGTTTCAGGATGAAATTCCATGTCTAAAAATGGTGTTGCTTCAACTTTTTAAAAATCAAGCCTTTTTGGTGCCAGGAGAAGAAAAGGCTTTACTCCACGGTCAGGAAAAATCCTGCCCGGGAACCAAAATGTTTTTTGGAGCCAATTTTTTTTTTTGAAACCAAATGCAAAAACGGACCCCAGGATGAGTTTCAGGATGAAATTCCATGTCTAAAAATGGTGTTGCTTAAACTTTTTACAAATCAAGCCTTTTTGGTGCCAGGAGAATAAAAGGCTTTACTCCACGGTCAGGAAAAATCCTGCCCAGGAACCAAAATGTTTTTTGAAGCCAAATTTTTTTTTTGAAACCAAATGCAAAAACGGACACCAGGATGAGTTTCAGGATGAAATTCCATGTCTAAAAATGGTGTTGCTTCAACTTTTTAAAAATCAAGCCTTTTTGGTGCCAGGAGAAGAAAAGGCTTTACTCCACGGTCAGGAAAAATCCTGCCCAGGAACCAAAATGTTTTTTGAAGCCAAATTTTTTTTTTGAAACCAGATGCAAAAACGGACACCAGGATGAGTTTCAGGATGAAATTCCATGTCTAAAAAT
This sequence comes from Pituophis catenifer annectens, assembly GCF_029215685.1. Taxonomy (NCBI): domain Eukaryota; kingdom Metazoa; phylum Chordata; class Lepidosauria; order Squamata; family Colubridae; genus Pituophis; species Pituophis catenifer. Next base: position 80,133 of record NW_027256914.1, on the reverse strand, counting down.
GGTGTTGCTTCAACTTTTTAAAAATCAAGCCTTTTTGGTGCCAGGAGAAGAAAAGGGTATACTCCACGGTCAGGAAAAATCCTGCCCAGGAACCAAAATGTTTTTTGAAGCCAAATTTTTTTTTTGAAACCAAATGCAAAAATGGACACCAGGATTAGTTTCAGGATGAAATTCCATGTCTAAAAATGGTGTTGCTTCAACTTTTTAAAAATCAAGCCTTTTTGGTGCCAGGAGAAGAAAAGGCTTTACTTCACGGTCAGGAAAAATCCTGCCCAGGAACCCAAATGTTTTTTGAAGCCAAATTTTTTTTTTGAAACCAAATGCAAAAATGGACACCAGGATGAGTTTCAGGATGAAATTCCATGTCTAAAAATGGTGTTGCTTCAACTTTTTAAAAATCAAGCCTTTTTGGTGCCAGGAGAAGAAAAGGCTTTACTCCACGGTCAGGAAAAATCCTGCCCAGGAACCAAAATGTTTTTTGAAGCCAAATTTTTTTTTTGAAAACAAATGCAAAAACGGACACCAGGATGAGTTTCAGGATGAAATTCCATGTCTAAAAATGGTGTTGCTTCAACTTTTTAAAAATCAAGCCTTTTTGGTGCCAGGAGAAGAAAAGGCTTTACTCCACGGTCAGGAAAAATCCTGCCCAGGAACCAAAATGTTTTTTGAAGCCAAATTTTTTTTTTGAAACCAGATGCAAAAACGGACACCAGGATGAGTTTCAGGATGAAATTCCATGTCTAAAAATGGTGTTGCTTCAACTTTTTAAAAATCAAGCCTTTTTGGTGCCAGGAGAAGAAAAGGGTATACTCCACGGTCAGGAAAAATCCTGCCCAGGAACCAAAATGTTTTTTGAAGCCAAATTTTTTTTTTGAAACCAAATGCAAAAATGGACACCAGGATTAGTTTCAGGATGAAATTCCATGTCTAAAAATGGTGTTGCTTCAACTTTTTAAAAATCAAGCCTTTTTGGTGCCAGGAGAAGAAAAGGCTTTACTTCACGGTCAGGAAAAATCCTGCCCAGGAACCCAAATGTTTTTTGAAGCCAAATTTTTTTTTTGAAACCAAATGCAAAAATGGACACCAGGATGAGTTTCAGGATGAAATTCCATGTCTAAAAATGGTGTTGCTTCAACTTTTTAAAAATCAAGCCTTTTTGGTGCCAGGAGAAGAAAAGGCTTTACTCCACGGTCAGGAAAAATCCTGCCCAGGAACCAAAATGTTTTTTGAAGCCAAATTTTTTTTTTGAAAACAAATGCAAAAACGGACACCAGGATGAGTTTCAGGATGAAATTCCATGTCTAAAAATGGTGTTGCTTCAACTTTTTAAAAATCAAGCCTTTTTGGTGCCAGGAGAAGAAAAGGCTTTACTCCACGGTCAGGAAAAATCCTGCCCAGGAACCAAAATGTTTTTTGAAGCCAAATTTTTTTTTTGAAACCAAATGCAAAAACGGACACCAGGATGAGTTTCAGGATGAAATTCCATGTCTAAAAATGGTGTTGCTTCAACTTTTTAAAAATCAAGCCTTTTTGGTGCCAGGAGAAGAAAAGGCTTTACTCCACGGTCAGGAAAAATCCTGCCCAGGAACCAAAATGTTTTTTGAAGCCAAATTTTTTTTTTGAAACCAAATGCAAAAACGAACACCAGGATGAGTTTCAGGATGAAATTCCATGTCTAAAAATGGTGTTGCTTCAACTTTTTAAAAATCAAGCCTTTTTGGTGCCAGGAGAAGAAAAGGCTATACTCCACGGTCAGGAAAAATCCTGCCCAGGAACCAAAATGTTTTTTGAAGCCAAATTTTTTTTTTGAAACCAAATGCAAAAACGGACACCAGGATGAGTTTCAGGATGAAATTCCATGTCTAAAAATGGTGTTGCTTCAACTTTTTAAAAATCAAGCCTTTTTGGTGCCAGGAGAAGAAAAGGCTTTACTCCACGGTCAGGAAAAATCCTGCCCGGGAACCAAAATGTTTTTTGGAGCCAATTTTTTTTTTTGAAACCAAATGCAAAAACGGACACCAGGATGAGTTTCAGGATGAAATTCCATGTCTAAAAATGGTGTTGCTTAAACTTTTTACAAATCAAGCCTTTTTGGTGCCAGGAGAAGAAAAGGCTTTACTCCACAGTCAGGAAAAATCCTGCCCAGGAACCAAAATGTTTTTTGAAGCCAAATTTTTTTTTTGAAACCAAATGCAAAAACGGACACCAGGATGAGTTTCAGGATGAAATTCCATGTCTAAAAATGGTGTTGCTTCAACTTTTTAAAAATCTAGCCTTTTTGGTGCCAGGAGAAGAAAAGGCTATACTCCACGGTCAGGAAAAATCCTGCCCAGGAACCAAAATGTTTTTTGAAGCCAAATTTTTTTTTTTGAAACCAAATGCAAAAACGGACACCAGGATGAGTTTCAGGATGAAATTCCATGTCTAAAAATGGTGTTGCTTCAACTTTTTAAAAATCAAGCCTTTTTGGTGCCAGGAGAAGAAAAGGCTTTACTCCACGGTCAGGAAAAATCCTGCCCAGGAACCAAAATGTTTTTTGAAGCCAAATTTTTTTTTTTGAAACCAAATGCAAAAACGGACACCAGGATGAGTTTCAGGATGAAATTCCATGTCTAAAAATGGTGTTGCTTCAACTTTTTAAAAATCTAGCCTTTTTGGTGCCAGGAGAAGAAAAGGCTATACTCCACGGTCAGGAAAAATCCTGCCCAGGAACCAAAATGTTTTTTGAAGCCAAATTTTTTTTTTTGAAACCAAATGCAAAAACGGACACCAGGATGAGTTTCAGGATGAAATTCCATGTCTAAAAATGGTGTTGCTTCAACTTTTTAAAAATCAAGCCTTTTTGGTGCCAGGAGAAGAAAAGGCTTTACTCCACGGTCAGGAAAAATCCTGCCCGGGAACCAAAATGTTTTTTGGAGCCAATTTTTTTTTTTGAAACCAAATGCAAAAACGGACCCCAGGATGAGTTTCAGGATGAAATTCCATGTCTAAAAATGGTGTTGCTTAAACTTTTTACAAATCAAGCCTTTTTGGTGCCAGGAGAATAAAAGGCTTTACTCCACGGTCAGGAAAAATCCTGCCCAGGAACCAAAATGTTTTTTGAAGCCAAATTTTTTTTTTGAAACCAAATGCAAAAACGGACACCAGGATGAGTTTCAGGATGAAATTCCATGTCTAAAAATGGTGTTGCTTCAACTTTTTAAAAATCAAGCCTTTTTGGTGCCAGGAGAAGAAAAGGCTATACTCCACGGTCAGGAAAAATCCTGCCCAGGAACCAAAATGTTTTTTGAAGCCAAATTTTTTTTTTGAAACCAAATGCAAAAACGGACACCAGGATGAGTTTCAGGATGAAATTCCATGTCTAAAAATGGTGTTGCTTCAACTTTTTAAAAATCAAGCCTTTTTGGTGCCAGGAGAAGAAAAGGCTTTACTCCACGGTCAGGAAAAATCCTGCCCGGGAACCAAAATGTTTTTTGGAGCCAATTTTTTTTTTTGAAACCAAATGCAAAAACGGACACCAGGATGAGTTTCAGGATGAAATTCCATGTCTAAAAATGGTGTTGCTTAAACTTTTTACAAATCAAGCCTTTTTGGTGCCAGGAGAAGAAAAGGCTTTACTCCACAGTCAGGAAAAATCCTGCCCAGGAACCAAAATGTTTTTTGAAGCCAAATTTTTTTTTTTGAAACCAAATGCAAAAACGGACACCAGGATGAGTTTCAGGATGAAATTCCATGTCTAAAAATGGTGTTGCTTCAACTTTTTAAAAATCAAGCCTTTTTGGTGCCAGGAGAAGAAAAGGCTTTACTCCACGGTCAGGAAAAATCCTGCCCAGGAACCAAAATGTTTTTTGAAGCCAAATTTTTTTTTTTGAAACCAAATGCAAAAACGGACACCAGGATGAGTTTCAGGATGAAATTCCATGTCTAAAAATGGTGTTGCTTCAACTTTTTAAAAATCTAGCCTTTTTGGTGCCAGGAGAAGAAAAGGCTATACTCCACGGTCAGGAAAAATCCTGCCCAGGAACCAAAATGTTTTTTGAAGCCAAATTTTTTTTTTTGAAACCAAATGCAAAAACGGACACCAGGATGAGTTTCAGGATGAAATTCCATGTCTAAAAATGGTGTTGCTTCAACTTTTTAAAAATCAAGCCTTTTTGGTGCCAGGAGAAGAAAAGGCTTTACTCCACGGTCAGGAAAAATCCTGCCCGGGAACCAAAATGTTTTTTGGAGCCAATTTTTTTTTTTGAAACCAAATGCAAAAACGGACCCCAGGATGAGTTTCAGGATGAAATTCCATGTCTAAAAATGGTGTTGCTTAAACTTTTTACAAATCAAGCCTTTTTGGTGCCAGGAGAATAAAAGGCTTTACTCCACGGTCAGGAAAAATCCTGCCCAGGAACCAAAATGTTTTTTGAAGCCAAATTTTTTTTTTGAAACCAAATGCAAAAACGGACACCAGGATGAGTTTCAGGATGAAATTCCATGTCTAAAAATGGTGTTGCTTCAACTTTTTAAAAATCAAGCCTTTTTGGTGCCAGGAGAAGAAAAGGCTATACTCCACGGTCAGGAAAAATCCTGCCCAGGAACCAAAATGTTTTTTGAAGCCAAATTTTTTTTTTTGAAACCAAATGCAAAAACGGACACCAGGATGAGTTTCAGGATGAAATTCCATGTCTAAAAATGGTGTTGCTTCAACTTTTTAAAAATCAAGCCTTTTTGGTGCCAGGAGAAGAAAAGGCTTTACTCCACGGTCAGGAAAAATCCTGCCCAGGAACCAAAATGTTTTTTGAAGCCAAATTTTTTTTTTGAAACCAGATGCAAAAACGGACACCAGGATGAGTTTCAGGATGAAATTCCATGTCTAAAAATGGTGTTGCTTCAACTTTTTAAAAATCAAGCCTTTTTGGTGCCAGGAGAAGAAAAGGGTATACTCCACGGTCAGGAAAAATCCTGCCCAGGAACCAAAATGTTTTTTGAAGCCAAATTTTTTTTTTGAAACCAAATGCAAAAATGGACACCAGGATTAGTTTCAGGATGAAATTCCATGTCTAAAAATGGTGTTGCTTCAACTTTTTAAAAATCAAGCCTTTTTGGTGCCAGGAGAAGAAAAGGCTTTACTTCACGGTCAGGAAAAATCCTGCCCAGGAACCCAAATGTTTTTTGAAGCCAAATTTTTTTTTTGAAACCAAATGCAAAAATGGACACCAGGATGAGTTTCAGGATGAAATTCCATGTCTAAAAATGGTGTTGCTTCAACTTTTTAAAAATCAAGCCTTTTTGGTGCCAGGAGAAGAAAAGGCTTTACTCCACGGTCAGGAAAAATCCTGCCCAGGAACCAAAATGTTTTTTGAAGCCAAATTTTTTTTTTGAAAACAAATGCAAAAACGGACACCAGGATGAGTTTCAGGATGAAATTCCATGTCTAAAAATGGTGTTGCTTCAACTTTTTAAAAATCAAGCCTTTTTGGTGCCAGGAGAAGAAAAGGCTTTACTCCACGGTCAGGAAAAATCCTGCCCAGGAACCAAAATGTTTTTTGAAGCCAAATTTTTTTTTTGAAACCAGATGCAAAAACGGACACCAGGATGAGTTTCAGGATGAAATTCCATGTCTAAAAATGGTGTTGCTTCAACTTTTTAAAAATCAAGCCTTTTTGGTGCCAGGAGAAGAAAAGGGTATACTCCACGGTCAGGAAAAATCCTGCCCAGGAACCAAAATGTTTTTTGAAGCCAAATTTTTTTTTTGAAACCAAATGCAAAAATGGACACCAGGATTAGTTTCAGGATGAAATTCCATGTCTAAAAATGGTGTTGCTTCAACTTTTTAAAAATCAAGCCTTTTTGGTGCCAGGAGAAGAAAAGGCTTTACTCCACGGTCAGGAAAAATCCTGCCCAGGAACCAAAATGTTTTTTGAAGCCAAATTTTTTTTTTGAAACCAAATGCAAAAACGGACACCAGGATGAGTTTCAGGATGAAATTCCATGTCTAAAAATGGTGTTGCTTCAACTTTTTAAAAATCAAGCCTTTTTGGTGCCAGGAGAAGAAAAGGCTTTACTCCACGGTCAGGAAAAATCCTGCCCAGGAACCAAAATGTTTTTTGAAGCCAAATTTTTTTTTTGAAACCAAATGCAAAAACGAACACCAGGATGAGTTTCAGGATGAAATTCCATGTCTAAAAATGGTGTTGCTTCAACTTTTTAAAAATCAAGCCTTTTTGGTGCCAGGAGAAGAAAAGGCTATACTCCACGGTCAGGAAAAATCCTGCCCAGGAACCAAAATGTTTTTTGAAGCCAAATTTTTTTTTTGAAACCAAATGCAAAAACGGACACCAGGATGAGTTTCAGGATGAAATTCCATGTCTAAAAATGGTGTTGCTTCAACTTTTTAAAAATCAAGCCTTTTTGGTGCCAGGAGAAGAAAAGGCTTTACTCCACGGTCAGGAAAAATCCTGCCCGGGAACCAAAATGTTTTTTGGAGCCAATTTTTTTTTTTGAAACCAAATGCAAAAACGGACACCAGGATGAGTTTCAGGATGAAATTCCATGTCTAAAAATGGTGTTGCTTAAACTTTTTACAAATCAAGCCTTTTTGGTGCCAGGAGAAGAAAAGGCTTTACTCCACAGTCAGGAAAAATCCTGCCCAGGAACCAAAATGTTTTTTGAAGCCAAATTTTTTTTTTGAAACCAAATGCAAAAACGGACACCAGGATGAGTTTCAGGATGAAATTCCATGTCTAAAAATGGTGTTGCTTCAACTTTTTAAAAATCTAGCCTTTTTGGTGCCAGGAGAAGAAAAGGCTATACTCCACGGTCAGGAAAAATCCTGCCCAGGAACCAAAATGTTTTTTGAAGCCAAATTTTTTTTTTTGAAACCAAATGCAAAAACGGACACCAGGATGAGTTTCAGGATGAAATTCCATGTCTAAAAATGGTGTTGCTTCAACTTTTTAAAAATCAAGCCTTTTTGGTGCCAGGAGAAGAAAAGGCTTTACTCCACGGTCAGGAAAAATCCTGCCCAGGAACCAAAATGTTTTTTGAAGCCAAATTTTTTTTTTTGAAACCAAATGCAAAAACGGACACCAGGATGAGTTTCAGGATGAAATTCCATGTCTAAAAATGGTGTTGCTTCAACTTTTTAAAAATCTAGCCTTTTTGGTGCCAGGAGAAGAAAAGTCTATACTCCACGGTCAGGAAAAATCCTGCCCAGGAACCAAAATGTTTTTTGAAGCCAAATTTTTTTTTTTGAAACCAAATGCAAAAACGGACACCAGGATGAGTTTCAGGATGAAATTCCATGTCTAAAAATGGTGTTGCTTCAACTTTTTAAAAATCAAGCCTTTTTGGTGCCAGGAGAAGAAAAGGCTTTACTCCACGGTCAGGAAAAATCCTGCCCAGGAACCAAAATGTTTTTTGAAGCCAAATTTTTTTTTTGAAACCAAATGCAAAAACGGACACCAGGATGAGTTTCAGGATGAAATTCCATGTCTAAAAATGGTGTTGCTTCAACTTTTTAAAAATCAAGCCTTTTTGGTGCCAGGAGAAGAAAAGGCTATACTCCACGGTCAGGAAAAATCCTGCCCAGGAACCAAAATGTTTTTTGAAGCCAAATTTTTTTTTTTGAAACCAAATGCAAAAACGGACACCAGGATGAGTTTCAGGATGAAATTCCATGTCTAAAAATGGTGTTGCTTCAACTTTTTAAAAATCAAGCCTTTTTGGTGCCAGGAGAAGAAAAGGCTTTACTCCACGGTCAGGAAAAATCCTGCCCGGGAACCAAAATGTTTTTTGGAGCCAATTTTTTTTTTTGAAACCAAATGCAAAAACGGACCCCAGGATGAGTTTCAGGATGAAATTCCATGTCTAAAAATGGTGTTGCTTAAACTTTTTACAAATCAAGCCTTTTTGGTGCCAGGAGAATAAAAGGCTTTACTCCACGGTCAGGAAAAATCCTGCCCAGGAACCAAAATGTTTTTTGAAGCCAAATTTTTTTTTTGAAACCAAATGCAAAAACGGACACCAGGATGAGTTTCAGGATGAAATTCCATGTCTAAAAATGGTGTTGCTTCAACTTTTTAAAAATCAAGCCTTTTTGGTGCCAGGAGAAGAAAAGGCTATACTCCACGGTCAGGAAAAATCCTGCCCAGGAACCAAAATGTTTTTTGAAGCCAAATTTTTTTTTTTGAAACCAAATGCAAAAACGGACACCAGGATGAGTTTCAGGATGAAATTCCATGTCTAAAAATGGTGTTGCTTCAACTTTTTAAAAATCAAGCCTTTTTGGTGCCAGGAGAAGAAAAGGCTTTACTCCACGGTCAGGAAAAATCCTGCCCAGGAACCAAAATGTTTTTTGAAGCCAAATTTTTTTTTTGAAACCAGATGCAAAAACGGACACCAGGATGAGTTTCAGGATGAAATTCCATGTCTAAAAATGGTGTTGCTTCAACTTTTTAAAAATCAAGCCTTTTTGGTGCCAGGAGAAGAAAAGGGTATACTCCACGGTCAGGAAAAATCCTGCCCAGGAACCAAAATGTTTTTTGAAGCCAAATTTTTTTTTTGAAACCAAATGCAAAAATGGACACCAGGATTAGTTTCAGGATGAAATTCCATGTCTAAAAATGGTGTTGCTTCAACTTTTTAAAAATCAAGCCTTTTTGGTGCCAGGAGAAGAAAAGGCTTTACTTCACGGTCAGGAAAAATCCTGCCCAGGAACCAAAATGTTTTTTGAAGCCAAATTTTTTTTTTGAAACCAAATGCAAAAATGGACACCAGGATGAGTTTCAGGATGAAATTCCATGTCTAAAAATGGTGTTGCTTCAACTTTTTAAAAATCAAGCCTTTTTGGTGCCAGGAGAAGAAAAGGCTTTACTCCACGGTCAGGAAAAATCCTGCCCAGGAACCAAAATGTTTTTTGAAGCCAAATTTTTTTTTTGAAAACAAATGCAAAAACGGACACCAGGATGAGTTTCAGGATGAAATTCCATGTCTAAAAATGGTGTTGCTTCAACTTTTTAAAAATCAAGCCTTTTTGGTGCCAGGAGAAGAAAAGGCTTTACTCCACGGTCAGGAAAAATCCTGCCCAGGAACCAAAATGTTTTTTGAAGCCAAATTTTTTTTTTGAAACCAGATGCAAAAACGGACACCAGGATGAGTTTCAGGATGAAATTCCATGTCTAAAAATGGTGTTGCTTCAACTTTTTAAAAATCAAGCCTTTTTGGTGCCAGGAGAAGAAAAGGGTATACTCCACGGTCAGGAAAAATCCTGCCCAGGAACCAAAATGTTTTTTGAAGCCAAATTTTTTTTTTGAAACCAAATGCAAAAATGGACACCAGGATTAGTTTCAGGATGAAATTCCATGTCTAAAAATGGTGTTGCTTCAACTTTTTAAAAATCAAGCCTTTTTGGTGCCAGGAGAAGAAAAGGCTTTACTCCACGGTCAGGAAAAATCCTGCCCAGGAACCAAAATGTTTTTTGAAGCCAAATTTTTTTTTTGAAACCAAATGCAAAAACGGACACCAGGATGAGTTTCAGGATGAAATTCCATGTCTAAAAATGGTGTTGCTTCAACTTTTTAAAAATCAAGCCTTTTTGGTGCCAGGAGAAGAAAAGGCTTTACTCCACGGTCAGGAAAAATCCTGCCCAGGAACCAAAATGTTTTTTGAAGCCAAATTTTTTTTTTGAAACCAAATGCAAAAACGAACACCAGGATGAGTTTCAGGATGAAATTCCATGTCTAAAAATGGTGTTGCTTCAACTTTTTAAAAATCAAGCCTTTTTGGTGCCAGGAGAAGAAAAGGCTATACTCCACGGTCAGGAAAAATCCTGCCCAGGAACCAAAATGTTTTTTGAAGCCAAATTTTTTTTTTGAAACCAAATGCAAAAACGGACACCAGGATGAGTTTCAGGATGAAATTCCATGTCTAAAAATGGTGTTGCTTCAACTTTTTAAAAATCAAGCCTTTTTGGTGCCAGGAGAAGAAAAGGCTTTACTCCACGGTCAGGAAAAATCCTGCCCGGGAACCAAAATGTTTTTTGGAGCCAATTTTTTTTTTTGAAACCAAATGCAAAAACGGACACCAGGATGAGTTTCAGGATGAAATTCCATGTCTAAAAATGGTGTTGCTTAAACTTTTTACAAATCAAGCCTTTTTGGTGCCAGGAGAAGAAAAGGCTTTACTCCACAGTCAGGAAAAATCCTGCCCAGGAACCAAAATGTTTTTTGAAGCCAAATTTTTTTTTTGAAACCAAATGCAAAAACGGACACCAGGATGAGTTTCAGGATGAAATTCCATGTCTAAAAATGGTGTTGCTTCAACTTTTTAAAAATCTAGCCTTTTTGGTGCCAGGAGAAGAAAAGGCTATACTCCACGGTCAGGAAAAATCCTGCCCAGGAACCAAAATGTTTTTTGAAGCCAAATTTTTTTTTTTGAAACCAAATGCAAAAACGGACACCAGGATGAGTTTCAGGATGAAATTCCATGTCTAAAAATGGTGTTGCTTCAACTTTTTAAAAATCAAGCCTTTTTGGTGCCAGGAGAAGAAAAGGCTTTACTCCACGGTCAGGAAAAATCCTGCCCAGGAACCAAAATGTTTTTTGAAGCCAAATTTTTTTTTTTGAAACCAAATGCAAAAACGGACACCAGGATGAGTTTCAGGATGAAATTCCATGTCTAAAAATGGTGTTGCTTCAACTTTTTAAAAATCTAGCCTTTTTGGTGCCAGGAGAAGAAAAGTCTATACTCCACGGTCAGGAAAAATCCTGCCCAGGAACCAAAATGTTTTTTGAAGCCAAATTTTTTTTTTTGAAACCAAATGCAAAAACGGACACCAGGATGAGTTTCAGGATGAAATTCCATGTCTAAAAATGGTGTTGCTTCAACTTTTTAAAAATCAAGCCTTTTTGGTGCCAGGAGAAGAAAAGGCTTTACTCCACGGTCAGGAAAAATCCTGCCCAGGAACCAAAATGTTTTTTGAAGCCAAATTTTTTTTTTGAAACCAAATGCAAAAACGGACACCAGGATGAGTTTCAGGATGAAATTCCATGTCTAAAAATGGTGTTGCTTCAACTTTTTAAAAATCAAGCCTTTTTGGTGCCAGGAGAAGAAAAGGCTATACTCCACGGTCAGGAAAAATCCTGCCCAGGAACCAAAATGTTTTTTGAAGCCAAATTTTTTTTTTTGAAACCAAATGCAAAAACGGACACCAGGATGAGTTTCAGGATGAAATTCCATGTCTAAAAATGGTGTTGCTTCAACTTTTTAAAAATCAAGCCTTTTTGGTGCCAGGAGAAGAAAAGGCTTTACTCCACGGTCAGGAAAAATCCTGCCCGGGAACCAAAATGTTTTTTGGAGCCAATTTTTTTTTTTGAAACCAAATGCAAAAACGGACCCCAGGATGAGTTTCAGGATGAAATTCCATGTCTAAAAATGGTGTTGCTTAAACTTTTTACAAATCAAGCCTTTTTGGTGCCAGGAGAATAAAAGGCTTTACTCCACGGTCAGGAAAAATCCTGCCCAGGAACCAAAATGTTTTTTGAAGCCAAATTTTTTTTTTGAAACCAAATGCAAAAACGGACACCAGGATGAGTTTCAGGATGAAATTCCATGTCTAAAAATGGTGTTGCTTCAACTTTTTAAAAATCAAGCCTTTTTGGTGCCAGGAGAAGAAAAGGCTATACTCCACGGTCAGGAAAAATCCTGCCCAGGAACCAAAATGTTTTTTGAAGCCAAATTTTTTTTTTTGAAACCAAATGCAAAAACGGACACCAGGATGAGTTTCAGGATGAAATTCCATGTCTAAAAATGGTGTTGCTTCAACTTTTTAAAAATCAAGCCTTTTTGGTGCCAGGAGAAGAAAAGGCTTTACTCCACGGTCAGGAAAAATCCTGCCCAGGAACCAAAATGTTTTTTGAAGCCAAATTTTTTTTTTGAAACCAGATGCAAAAACGGACACCAGGATGAGTTTCAGGATGAAATTCCATGTCTAAAAATGGTGTTGCTTCAACTTTTTAAAAATCAAGCCTTTTTGGTGCCAGGAGAAGAAAAGGGTATACTCCACGGTCAGGAAAAATCCTGCCCAGGAACCAAAATGTTTTTTGAAGCCAAATTTTTTTTTTGAAACCAAATGCAAAAATGGACACCAGGATTAGTTTCAGGATGAAATTCCATGTCTAAAAATGGTGTTGCTTCAACTTTTTAAAAATCAAGCCTTTTTGGTGCCAGGAGAAGAAAAGGCTTTACTTCACGGTCAGGAAAAATCCTGCCCAGGAACCCAAATGTTTTTTGAAGCCAAATTTTTTTTTTGAAACCAAATGCAAAAATGGACACCAGGATGAGTTTCAGGATGAAATTCCATGTCTAAAAATGGTGTTGCTTCAACTTTTTAAAAATCAAGCCTTTTTGGTGCCAGGAGAAGAAAAGGCTTTACTCCACGGTCAGGAAAAATCCTGCCCAGGAACCAAAATGTTTTTTGAAGCCAAATTTTTTTTTTGAAAACAAATGCAAAAACGGACACCAGGATGAGTTTCAGGATGAAATTCCATGTCTAAAAATGGTGTTGCTTCAACTTTTTAAAAATCAAGCCTTTTTGGTGCCAGGAGAAGAAAAGGCTTTACTCCACGGTCAGGAAAAATCCTGCCCAGGAACCAAAATGTTTTTTGAAGCCAAATTTTTTTTTTGAAACCAAATGCAAAAACGGACACCAGGATGAGTTTCAGGATGAAATTCCATGTCTAAAAATGGTGTTGCTTCAACTTTTTAAAAATCAAGCCTTTTTGGTGCCAGGAGAAGAAAAGGCTATACTCCACGGTCAGGAAAAATCCTGCCCAGGAACCAAAATGTTTTTTGAAGCCAAATTTTTTTTTTTGAAACCAAATGCAAAAACGGACACCAGGATGAGTTTCAGGATGAAATTCCATGTCTAAAAATGGTGTTGCTTCAACTTTTTAAAGATCAAGCCTTTTTGGTGCCAGGAGAAGAAAAGGCTTTACTCCACGGTCAGGAAAAATCCTGCCCAGGAACCAAAATGTTTTTTGAAGCCAAATTTTTTTTTTGAAACCAGATGCAAAAACGGACACCAGGATGAGTTTCAGGATGAAATTCCATGTCTAAAAATGGTGTTGCTTCAACTTTTTAAAAATCTAGCCTTTTTGGTGCCAGGAGAAGAAAAGGCTATACTCCACGGTCAGGAAAAATCCTGCCCAGGAACCAAAATGTTTTTTGAAGCCAAATTTTTTTTTTTGAAACCAAATGCAAAAACGGACACCAGGATGAGTTTCAGGATGAAATTCCATGTCTAAAAATGGTGTTGCTTCAACTTTTTAAAAATCAAGCCTTTTTGGTGCCAGGAGAAGAAAAGGCTTTACTCCACGGTCAGGAAAAATCCTGCCCAGGAACCAAAATGTTTTTTGAAGCCAAATTTTTTTTTTGAAACCAAATGCAAAAACGGACACCAGGATGAGTTTCAGGATGAAATTCCATGTCTAAAAATGGTGTTGCTTCAACTTTTTAAAAATCAAGCCTTTTTGGTGCCAGGAGAAGAAAAGGCTATACTCCACGGTCAGGAAAAATCCTGCCCAGGAACCAAAATGTTTTTTGAAGCCAAATTTTTTTTTTTGAAACCAAATGCAAAAACGGACACCAGGATGAGTTTCAGGATGAAATTCCATGTCTAAAAATGGTGTTGCTTCAACTTTTTAAAAATCAAGCCTTTTTGGTGCCAGGAGAAGAAAAGGCTTTACTCCACGGTCAGGAAAAATCCTGCCCGGGAAGCAAAATGTTTTTTGGAGCCAATTTTTTTTTTTGAAACCAAATGCAAAAACGGACCCCAGGATGAGTTTCAGGATGAAATTCCATGTCTAAAAATGGTGTTGCTTAAACTTTTTACAAATCAAGCCTTTTTGGTGCCAGGAGAATAAAAGGCTTTACTCCACGGTCAGGAAAAATCCTGCCCAGGAACCAAAATGTTTTTTGAAGCCAAATTTTTTTTTTGAAACCAAATGCAAAAACGGACACCAGGATGAGTTTCAGGATGAAATTCCATGTCTAAAAATGGTGTTGCTTCAACTTTTTAAAAATCAAGCCTTTTTGGTGCCAGGAGAAGAAAAGGCTATACTCCACGGTCAGGAAAAATCCTGCCCAGGAACCAAAATGTTTTTTGAAGCCAAATTTTTTTTTTTGAAACCAAATGCAAAAACGGACACCAGGATGAGTTTCAGGATGAAATTCCATGTCTAAAAATGGTGTTGCTTCAACTTTTTAAAAATCAAGCCTTTTTGGTGCCAGGAGAAGAAAAGGCTTTACTCCACGGTCAGGAAAAATCCTGCCCAGGAACCAAAATGTTTTTTGAAGCCAAATTTTTTTTTTGAAACCAGATGCAAAAACGGACACCAGGATGAGTTTCAGGATGAAATTCCATGTCTAAAAATGGTGTTGCTTCAACTTTTTAAAAATCAAGCCTTTTTGGTGCCAGGAGAAGAAAAGGGTATACTCCACGGTCAGGAAAAATCCTGCCCAGGAACCAAAATGTTTTTTGAAGCCAAATTTTTTTTTTGAAACCAAATGCAAAAATGGACACCAGGATTAGTTTCAGGATGAAATTCCATGTCTAAAAATGGTGTTGCTTCAACTTTTTAAAAATCAAGCCTTTTTGGTGCCAGGAGAAGAAAAGGCTTTACTTCACGGTCAGGAAAAATCCTGCCCAGGAACCCAAATGTTTTTTGAAGCCAAATTTTTTTTTTGAAACCAAATGCAAAAATGGACACCAGGATGAGTTTCAGGATGAAATTCCATGTCTAAAAATGGTGTTGCTTCAACTTTTTAAAAATCAAGCCTTTTTGGTGCCAGGAGAAGAAAAGGCTTTACTCCACGGTCAGGAAAAATCCTGCCCAGGAACCAAAATGTTTTTTGAAGCCAAATTTTTTTTTTGAAACCAAATGCAAAAATGGACACCAGGATTAGTTTCAGGATGAAATTCCATGTCTAAAAATGGTGTTGCTTCAACTTTTTAAAAATCAAGCCTTTTTGGTGCCAGGAGAAGAAAAGGCTTTACTTCACGGTCAGGAAAAATCCTGCCCAGGAACCCAAATGTTTTTTGAAGCCAAATTTTTTTTTTGAAACCAAATGCAAAAATGGACACCAGGATGAGTTTCAGGATGAAATTCCATGTCTAAAAATGGTGTTGCTTCAACTTTTTAAAAATCAAGCCTTTTTGGTGCCAGGAGAAGAAAAGGCTTTACTCCACGGTCAGGAAAAATCCTGCCCAGGAACCAAAATGTTTTTTGAAGCCAAATTTTTTTTTTGAAAACAAATGCAAAAACGGACACCAGGATGAGTTTCAGGATGAAATTCCATGTCTAAAAATGGTGTTGCTTCAACTTTTTAAAAATCAAGCCTTTTTGGTGCCAGGAGAAGAAAAGGCTTTACTCCACGGTCAGGAAAAATCCTGCCCAGGAACCAAAATGTTTTTTGAAGCCAAATTTTTTTTTTGAAACCAAATGCAAAAACGGACACCAGGATGAGTTTCAGGATGAAATTCCATGTCTAAAAATGGTGTTGCTTCAACTTTTTAAAAATCAAGCCTTTTTGGTGCCAGGAGAAGAAAAGGCTATACTCCACGGTCAGGAAAAATCCTGCCCAGGAACCAAAATGTTTTTTGAAGCCAAATTTTTTTTTTTGAAACCAAATGCAAAAACGGACACCAGGATGAGTTTCAGGATGAAATTCCATGTCTAAAAATGGTGTTGCTTCAACTTTTTAAAGATCAAGCCTTTTTGGTGCCAGGAGAAGAAAAGGCTTTACTCCACGGTCAGGAAAAATCCTGCCCAGGAACCAAAATGTTTTTTGAAGCCAAATTTTTTTTTTGAAACCAGATGCAAAAACGGACACCAGGATGAGTTTCAGGATGAAATTCCATGTCTAAAAATGGTGTTGCTTCAACTTTTTAAAAATCAAGCCTTTTTGGTGCCAGGAGAAGAAAAGGGTATACTCCACGGTCAGGAAAAATCCTGCCCAGGAACCAAAATGTTTTTTGAAGCCAAATTTTTTTTTTGAAACCAAATGCAAAAATGGACACCAGGATTAGTTTCAGGATGAAATTCCATGTCTAAAAATGGTGTTGCTTCAACTTTTTAAAAATCAAGCCTTTTTGGTGCCAGGAGAAGAAAAGGCTTTACTTCACGGTCAGGAAAAATCCTGCCCAGGAACCAAAATGTTTTTTGAAGCCAAATTTTTTTTTTGAAACCAAATGCAAAAATGGACACCAGGATGAGTTTCAGGATGAAATTCCATGTCTAAAAATGGTGTTGCTTCAACTTTTTAAAAATCAAGCCTTTTTGGTGCCAGGAGAAGAAAAGGGTATACTCCACGGTCAGGAAAAATCCTGCCCAGGAACCAAAATGTTTTTTGAAGCCAAATTTTTTTTTTGAAACCAAATGCAAAAATGGACACCAGAATGAGTTTCAGGATGAAATTCCATGTCTAAAAATGGTGTTGCTTCAAC
This sequence comes from Pituophis catenifer annectens, assembly GCF_029215685.1. Taxonomy (NCBI): domain Eukaryota; kingdom Metazoa; phylum Chordata; class Lepidosauria; order Squamata; family Colubridae; genus Pituophis; species Pituophis catenifer. The sequence continues at coordinate 63,641 of NW_027256914.1, read as the reverse complement.
TTTTTAAAAATCAAGCCTTTTTGGTGCCAGGAGAAGAAAAGGCTTTACTCCACGGTCAGGAAAAATCCTGCCCAGGAACCAAAATGTTTTTTGAAGCCAATTTTTCTTTTTGAAAACAAATGCAAAAACGGACACCAGGATGAGTTTCAGGATGAAATTCCATGTCTAAAAATGGTGTTGCTTCAACTTTTTAAAAATCAAGCCTTTTTGGTGCCAGGAGAAGAAAAGGCTTTACTCCACGGTCAGGAAAAATCCTGCCCAGGAACCAAAATGTTTTTTGAAGCCAAATTTTTTTTTTGAAACCAAATGCAAAAACGAACACCAGGATGAGTTTCAGGATGAAATTCCATGTCTAAAAATGGTGTTGCTTCAACTTTTTAAAAATCAAGCCTTTTTGGTGCCAGGAGAAGAAAAGGCTATACTCCACGGTCAGGAAAAATCCTGCCCAGGAACCAAAATGTTTTTTGAAACCAAATTTTTTTTTTGAAACCAAATGCAAAAACGGACACCAGGATGAGTTTCAGGATGAAATTCCATGTCTAAAAATGGTGTTGCTTCAACTTTTTAAAAATCAAGCCTTTTTGGTGCCAGGAGAAGAAAAGGCTTTACTCCACGGTCAGGAAAAATCCTGCCCGGGAACCAAAATGTTTTTTGGAGCCAATTTTTTTTTTTTGAAACCAAATGCAAAAACGGACACCAGGATGAGTTTCAGGATGAAATTCCATGTCTAAAAATGGTGTTGCTTAAACTTTTTACAAATCAAGCCTTTTTGGTGCCAGGAGAAGAAAAGGCTTTACTCCACGGTCAGGAAAAATCCTGCCCAGGAACCAAAATGTTTTTTGAAGCCAAATTTTTTTTTTGAAACCAAATGCAAAAACGGACACCAGGATGAGTTTCAGGATGAAATTCCATGTCTAAAAATGGTGTTGCTTCAACTTTTTAAAAATCTAGCCTTTTTGGTGCCAGGAGAAGAAAAGGCTATACTCCACGGTGAGGAAAAATCCTGCCCAGGAACCAAAATGTTTTTTGAAGCCAAATTTTTTTTTTTGAAACCAAATGCAAAAACGGACACCAGGATGAGTTTCAGGATGAAATTCCATGTCTAAAAATGGTGTTGCTTCAACTTTTTAAAAATCAAGCCTTTTTGGTGCCAGGAGAAGAAAAGGCTTTACTCCACGGTCAGGAAAAATCCTGCCCAGGAACCAAAATGTTTTTTGAAGCCAAATTTTTTTTTTGAAACCAGATGCAAAAACGGACACCAGGATGAGTTTCAGGATGAAATTCCATGTCTAAAAATGGTGTTGCTTCAACTTTTTAAAAATCAAGCCTTTTTGGTGCCAGGAGAAGAAAAGGGTATACTCCACGGTCAGGAAAAATCCTGCCCAGGAACCAAAATGTTTTTTGAAGCCAAATTTTTTTTTTGAAACCAAATGCAAAAATGGACACCAGGATTAGTTTCAGGATGAAATTCCATGTCTAAAAATGGTGTTGCTTCAACTTTTTAAAAATCAAGCCTTTTTGGTGCCAGGAGAAGAAAAGGCTTTACTTCACGGTCAGGAAAAATCCTGCCCAGGAACCCAAATGTTTTTTGAAGCCAAATTTTTTTTTTGAAACCAAATGCAAAAATGGACACCAGGATGAGTTTCAGGATGAAATTCCATGTTTAAAAATGGTGTTGCTTCAACTTTTTAAAAATCAAGCCTTTTTGGTGCCAGGAGAAGAAAAGGCTTTACTCCACGGTCAGGAAAAATCCTGCCCAGGAACCAAAATGTTTTTTGAAGCCAAATTTTTTTTTTGAAAACAAATGCAAAAACGGACACCAGGATGAGTTTCAGGATGAAATTCCATGTCTAAAAATGGTGTTGCTTCAACTTTTTAAAAATCAAGCCTTTTTGGTGCCAGGAGAAGAAAAGGCTTTACTCCACGGTCAGGAAAAATCCTGCCCAGGAACCAAAATGTTTTTTGAAGCCAAATTTTTTTTTTGAAACCAAATGCAAAAACAGACACCAGGATGAGTTTCAGGATGAAATTCCATGTCTAAAAATGGTGTTGCTTCAACTTTTTAAAAATCAAGCCTTTTTGGTGCCAGGAGAAGAAAAGGCTATACTCCACGGTCAGGAAAAATCCTGCCCAGGAACCAAAATGTTTTTTGAAGCCAAATTTTTTTTTTTGAAACCAAATGCAAAAACGGACACCAGGATGAGTTTCAGGATGAAATTCCATGTCTAAAAATGGTGTTGCTTCAACTTTTTAAAGATCAAGCCTTTTTGGTGCCAGGAGAAGAAAAGGCTTTACTCCACGGTCAGGAAAAATCCTGCCCAGGAACCAAAATGTTTTTTGAAGCCAAATTTTTTTTTTGAAACCAGATGCAAAAACGGACACCAGGATGAGTTTCAGGATGAAATTCCATGTCTAAAAATGGTGTTGCTTCAACTTTTTAAAAATCAAGCCTTTTTGGTGCCAGGAGAAGAAAAGGCTATACTCCACGGTCAGGAAAAATCCTGCCCAGGAACCAAAATGTTTTTTGAAGCCAAATTTTTTTTTTGAAACCAAATGCAAAAATGGACACCAGGATGAGTTTCAGGATGAAATTCCATGTCTAAAAATGGTGTTGCTTCAACTTTTTAAAAATCAAGCCTTTTTGGTGCCAGGAGAAGAAAAGGCTTTACTCCACGGTCAGGAAAAATCCTGCCCAGGAACCAAAATGTTTTTTGAAGCCAAATTTTTTTTTTGAAAACAAATGCAAAAACGGACACCAGGATGAGTTTCAGGATGAAATTCCATGTCTAAAAATGGTGTTGCTTCAACTTTTTAAAAATCAAGCCTTTTTGGTGCCAGGAGAAGAAAAGGCTTTACTCCACGGTCAGGAAAAATCCTGCCCAGGAACCAAAATGTTTTTTGAAGCCAAATTTTTTTTTTGAAACCAAATGCAAAAACGAACACCAGGATGAGTTTCAGGATGAAATTCCATGTCTAAAAATGGTGTTGCTTCAACTTTTTAAAAATCAAGCCTTTTTGGTGCCAGGAGAAGAAAAGGCTATACTCCACGGTCAGGAAAAATCCTGCCCAGGAACCAAAATGTTTTTTGAAGCCAAATTTTTTTTTTGAAACCAAATGCAAAAACGGACACCAGGATGAGTTTCAGGATGAAATTCCATGTCTAAAAATGGTGTTGCTTCAACTTTTTAAAAATCAAGCCTTTTTGGTGCCAGGAGAAGAAAAGGCTTTACTCCACGGTCAGGAAAAATCCTGCCCGGGAACCAAAATGTTTTTTGGAGCCAATTTTTTTTTTTGAAACCAAATGCAAAAACGGACACCAGGATGAGTTTCAGGATGAAATTCCATGTCTAAAAATGGTGTTGCTTCAACTTTTTAAAAATCAAGCCTTTTTGGTGCCAGGAGAAGAAAAGGCTTTACTCCACGGTCAGGAAAAATCCTGCCCAGGAACCAAAATGTTTTTTGAAGCCAAATTTTTTTTTTGACACCAAAAGCAAAAACGGACACCAGGATGAGTTTCAGGATGAAATTCCATGTCTAAAAATGGTGTTGCTTCAACTTTTTAAAAATCAAGCCTTTTTGGTGCCAGGAGAAGAAAAGGCTATACTCCACGGTCAGGAAAAATCCTGCCCAGGAACCAAAATGTTTTTTGAAGCCAAATTTTTTTTTTGAAACCAAATGCAAAAACGGACACCAGGATGAGTTTCAGGATGAAATTCCATGTCTAAAAATGGTGTTGCTTCAACTTTTTAAAAATCAAGCCTTTTTGGTGCCAGGAGAAGAAAAGGCTATACTCCACGGTCAGGAAAAATCCTGCCCAGGAACCAAAATGTTTTTTGAAGCCAAATTTTTTTTTTGAAACCAGATGCAAAAACGGACACCAGGATGAGTTTCAGGATGAAATTCCATGTCTAAAAATGGTGTTGCTTCAACTTTTTAAAAATCAAGCCTTTTTGGTGCCAGGAGAAGAAAAGAGTATACTCCACGGTCAGGAAAAATCCTGCCCAGGAACCAAAATGTTTTTTGAAGCCAAATTTTTTTTTTGAAACCAAAAGCAAAAACGGACACCAGGATGAGTTTCAGGATGAAATTCCATGTCTAAAAATGGTGTTCCTTCAACTTTTTAAAAATCAAGCCTTTTTGGTGCCAGGAGAAGAAAAGGCTATACTCCACGGTCAGGAAAAATCCTGCCCAGGAACCAAAATGTTTTTTGAAGCCAAATTTTTTTTTTGAAACCAGATGCAAAAACGGACACCAGGATGAGTTTCAGGATGAAATTCCATGTCTAAAAATGGTGTTGCTTCAACTTTTTAAAAATCAAGCCTTTTTGGTGCCAGGAGAAGAAAAGAGTATACTCCACGGTCAGGAAAAATCCTGCCCAGGAACCAAAATGTTTTTTGAAGCCAAATTTTTTTTTTGAAACCAAATGCAAAAACGGACACCAAGATTAGTTTCAGGATGAAATTCCATGTCTAAAAATGGTGTTGCTTCAACTTTTTAAAAATCAAGCCTTTTTGGTGCCAGGAGAAGAAAAGGCTATACTCCACGGTCAGGAAAAATCCTGCCCAGGAACCAAAATGTTTTTTGAAGCCAAATTTTTTTTTTGAAACCAAATGCAAAAACGGACACCAGGATGAGTTTCAGGATGAAATTCCATGTCTAAAAATGGTGTTGCTTCAACTTTTTAAAAATCAAGCCTTTTTGGTGCCAGGAGAAGAAAAGGCTATACTCCACGGTCAGGAAAAATCCTGCCCAGGAACCAAAATGTTTTTTGAAGCCAAATTTTTTTTTTGAAACCAAATGCAAAAACGGACACCAGGATGAGTTTCAGGATGAAATTCCATGTCTAAAAATGGTGTTGCTTCAACTTTTTAAAAATCAAGCCTTTTTGGTGCCAGGAGAAGAAAAGGCTTTACTCCACGGTCAGGAAAAATCCTGCCCAGGAACCAAAATGTTTTTTGAAGCCAAATTTTTTTTTTGAAACCAGATGCAAAAACGGACACCAGGATGAGTTTCAGGATGAAATTCCATGTCTAAAAATGGTGTTGCTTCAACTTTTTAAAAATCAAGCCTTTTTGGTGCCAGGAGAAGAAAAGGGTATACTCCACGGTCAGGAAAAATCCTGCCCAGGAACCAAAATGTTTTTTGAAGCCAAATTTTTTTTTTGAAACCAAATGCAAAAACGGAAACCAGGATTAGTTTCAGGATGAAATTCCATGTCTAAAAATGGTGTTGCTTCAACTTTTTAAAAATCAAGCCTTTTTGGTGCCAGGAGAAGAAAAGGCTTTACTTCACGGTCAGGAAAAATCCTGCCCAGGAACCCAAATGTTTTTTGAAGCCAAATTTTTTTTTTGAAACCAAATGCAAAAATGGACACCAGGATGAGTTTCAGGATGAAATTCCATGTCTAAAAATGGTGTTGCTTCAACTTTTTAAAAATCAAGCCTTTTTGGTGCCAGGAGAAGAAAAGGCTTTACTCCACGGTCAGGAAAAATCCTGCCCAGGAACCAAAATGTTTTTTGAAGCCAAATTTTTTTTTTGAAAACAAATGCAAAAACGGACACCAGGATGAGTTTCAGGATGAAATTCCATGTCTAAAAATGGTGTTGCTTCAACTTTTTAAAAATCAAGCCTTTTTGGTGCCAGGAGAAGAAAAGGCTTTACTTCACGGTCAGGAAAAATCCTGCCCAGGAACCCAAATGTTTTTTGAAGCCAAATTTTTTTTTTGAAACCAAATGCAAAAATGGACACCAGGATGAGTTTCAGGATGAAATTCCATGTCTAAAAATGGTGTTGCTTCAACTTTTTAAAAATCAAGCCTTTTTGGTGCCAGGAGAAGAAAAGGCTTTACTCCACGGTCAGGAAAAATCCTGCCCAGGAACCAAAATGTTTTTTGAAGCCAATTTTTTTTTTGAAAACAAATGCAAAAACGGACACCAGGATGAGTTTCAGGATGAAATTCCATGTCTAAAAATGGTGTTGCTTCAACTTTTTAAAAATCAAGCCTTTTTGGTGCCAGGAGAAGAAAAGGCTATACTCCACGGTCAGGAAAAATCCTGCCCAGGAACCAAAATGTTTTTTGAAGCCAAATTTTTTTTTTGAAACCAAATGCAAAAACGGACACCAGGATGAGTTTCAGGATGAAATTCCATGTCTAAAAATGGTGTTGCTTCAACTTTTTAAAAATCAAGCCTTTTTGGTGCCAGGAGAAGAAAAGGCTATACTCCACGGTCAGGAAAAATCCTGCCCAGGAACCAAAATGTTTTTTGAAGCCAAATTTTTTTTTTGAAACCAAATGCAAAAACGGACACCAGGATGAGTTTCAGGATGAAATTCCATGTCTAAAAATGGTGTTGCTTCAACTTTTTAAAAATCAAGCCTTTTTGGTGCCAGGAGAAGAAAAGGCTTTACTCCACGGTCAGGAAAAATCCTGCCCAGGAACCAAAATGTTTTTTGAAGCCAAATTTTTTTTTTGAAACCAGATGCAAAAACGGACACCAGGATGAGTTTCAGGATGAAATTCCATGTCTAAAAATGGTGTTGCTTCAACTTTTTAAAAATCAAGCCTTTTTGGTGCCAGGAGAAGAAAAGGGTATACTCCACGGTCAGGAAAAATCCTGCCCAGGAACCAAAATGTTTTTTGAAGCCAAATTTTTTTTTTGAAACCAAATGCAAAAACGGACACCAGGATTAGTTTCAGGATGAAATTCCATGTCTAAAAATGGTGTTGCTTCAACTTTTTAAAAATCAAGCCTTTTTGGTGCCAGGAGAAGAAAAGGCTTTACTTCACGGTCAGGAAAAATCCTGCCCAGGAACACAAATGTTTTTTGAAGCCAAATTTTTTTTTTGAAAACAAATGCAAAAACGGACACCAGGATGAGTTTCAGGATGAAATTCCATGTCTAAAAATGGTGTTGCTTCAACTTTTTAAAAATCAAGCCTTTTTGGTGCCAGGAGAAGAAAAGGCTTTACTCCACGGTCAGGAAAAATCCTGCCCAGGAACCAAAATGTTTTTTGAAGCCAAATTTTTTTTTTGAAACCAAATGCAAAAACGAACACCAGGATGAGTTTCAGGATGAAATTCCATGTCTAAAAATGGTGTTGCTTCAACTTTTTAAAAATCAAGCCTTTTTGGTGCCAGGAGAAGAAAAGGCTATACTCCACGGTCAGGAAAAATCCTGCCCAGGAACCAAAATGTTTTTTGAAGCCAAATTTTTTTTTTGAAACCAAATGCAAAAACGGACACCAGGATGAGTTTCAGGATGAAATTCCATGTCTAAAAATGGTGTTGCTTCAACTTTTTAAAAATCAAGCCTTTTTGGTGCCAGGAGAAGAAAAGGCTTTACTCCACGGTCAGGAAAAATCCTGCCCGGGAACCAAAATGTTTTTTGGAGCCAATTTTTTTTTTTGAAACCAAATGCAAAAATGGACACCAGGATGAGTTTCAGGATGAAATTCCATGTCTAAAAATGGTGTTGCTTCAACTTTTTAAAAATCAAGCCTTTTTGGTGCCAGGAGAAGAAAAGGCTTTACTCCACGGTCAGGAAAAATCCTGCCCAGGAACCAAAATGTTTTTTGAAGCCAAATTTTTTTTTTGAAACCAAAAGCAAAAACGGACACCAGGATGAGTTTCAGGATGAAATTCCATGTCTAAAAATGGTGTTGCTTCAACTTTTTAAAAATCAAGCCTTTTTGGTGCCAGGAGAAGAAAAGGCTATACTCCACGGTCAGGAAAAATCCTGCCCAGGAACCAAAATGTTTTTTGAAGCCAAATTTTTTTTTTGAAACCAAATGCAAAAACGGACACCAGGATGAGTTTCAGGATGAAATTCCATGTCTAAAAATGGTGTTGCTTCAACTTTTTAAAAATCAAGCCTTTTTGGTGCCAGGAGAAGAAAAGGCTATACTCCACGGTCAGGAAAAATCCTGCCCAGGAACCAAAATGTTTTTTGAAGCCAAATTTTTTTTTTGAAACCAAATGCAAAAACGGACACCAGGATGAGTTTCAGGATGAAATTCCATGTCTAAAAATGGTGTTGCTTCAACTTTTTAAAAATCAAGCCTTTTTGGTGCCAGGAGAAGAAAAGGCTTTACTCCACGGTCAGGAAAAATCCTGCCCAGGAACCAAAATGTTTTTTGAAGCCAAATTTTTTTTTTGAAACCAAATGCAAAAACAGACACCAGGATGAGTTTCAGGATGAAATTCCATGTCTAAAAATGGTGTTGCTTCAACTTTTTAAAAATCAAGCCTTTTTGGTGCCAGGAGAAGAAAAGGCTATACTCCACGGTCAGGAAAAATCCTGCCCAGGAACCAAAATGTTTTTTGAAGCCAAATTTTTTTTTTTGAAACCAAATGCAAAAACGGACACCAGGATGAGTTTCAGGATGAAATTCCATGTCTAAAAATGGTGTTGCTTCAACTTTTTAAAGATCAAGCCTTTTTGGTGCCAGGAGAAGAAAAGGCTTTACTCCACGGTCAGGAAAAATCCTGCCCAGGAACCAAAATGTTTTTTGAAGCCAAATTTTTTTTTTGAAACCAGATGCAAAAACGGACACCAGGATGAGTTTCAGGATGAAATTCCATGTCTAAAAATGGTGTTGCTTCAACTTTTTAAAAATCAAGCCTTTTTGGTGCCAGGAGAAGAAAAGGCTATACTCCACGGTCAGGAAAAATCCTGCCCAGGAACCAAAATGTTTTTTGAAGCCAAATTTTTTTTTTGAAACCAAATGCAAAAATGGACACCAGGATGAGTTTCAGGATGAAATTCCATGTCTAAAAATGGTGTTGCTTCAACTTTTTAAAAATCAAGCCTTTTTGGTGCCAGGAGAAGAAAAGGCTTTACTTCACGGTCAGGAAAAATCCTGCCCAGGAACCCAAATGTTTTTTGAAGCCAAATTTTTTTTTTGAAACCAAATGCAAAAATGGACACCAGGATGAGTTTCAGGATGAAATTCCATGTCTAAAAATGGTGTTGCTTCAACTTTTTAAAAATCAAGCCTTTTTGGTGCCAGGAGAAGAAAAGGCTATACTCCACGGTCAGGAAAAATCCTGCCCAGGAACCAAAATGTTTTTTGAAGCCAAATTTTTTTTTTTGAAACCAAATGCAAAAACGGACACCAGGATGAGTTTCAGGATGAAATTCCATGTCTAAAAATGGTGTTGCTTCAACTTTTTAAAGATCAAGCCTTTTTGGTGCCAGGAGAAGAAAAGGCTTTACTCCACGGTCAGGAAAAATCCTGCCCAGGAACCAAAATGTTTTTTGAAGCCAAATTTTTTTTTTGAAACCAGATGCAAAAACGGACACCAGGATGAGTTTCAGGATGAAATTCCATGTCTAAAAATGGTGTTGCTTCAACTTTTTAAAAATCAAGCCTTTTTGGTGCCAGGAGAAGAAAAGGCTATACTCCACGGTCAGGAAAAATCCTGCCCAGGAACCAAAATGTTTTTTGAAGCCAAATTTTTTTTTTGAAACCAAATGCAAAAATGGACACCAGGATGAGTTTCAGGATGAAATTCCATGTCTAAAAATGGTGTTGCTTCAACTTTTTAAAAATCAAGCCTTTTTGGTGCCAGGAGAAGAAAAGGCTTTACTTCACGGTCAGGAAAAATCCTGCCCAGGAACCCAAATGTTTTTTGAAGCCAAATTTTTTTTTTGAAACCAAATGCAAAAATGGACACCAGGATGAGTTTCAGGATGAAATTCCATGTCTAAAAATGGTGTTGCTTCAACTTTTTAAAAATCAAGCCTTTTTGGTGCCAGGAGAAGAAAAGGCTTTACTCCACGGTCAGGAAAAATCCTGCCCAGGAACCAAAATGTTTTTTGAAGCCAAATTTTTTTTTTGAAAACAAATGCAAAAACGGACACCAGGATGAGTTTCCTGATGAAATTCCATGTCTAAAAATGGTGTTGCTTCAACTTTTTAAAAATCAAGCCTTTTTGGTGCCAGGAGAAGAAAAGGCTTTACTCCACGGTCAGGAAAAATCCTGCCCAGGAACCAAAATGTTTTTTGAAGCCAATTTTTTTTTTTGAAACCAAATGCAAAAACGGACACCAGGATGAGTTTCAGGATGAAATTCCATGTCTAAAAATGGTGTTGCTTCAACTTTTTAAAAATCAAGCCTTTTTGGTGCCAGGAGAAGAAAAGGCTTTACTCCACGGTCAGGAAAAATCCTGCCCAGGAACCAAAATGTTTTTTGAAGCCAAATTTTTTTTTTGAAACCAAAAGCAAAAACGGACACCAGGATGAGTTTCAGGATGAAATTCCATGTCTAAAAATGGTGTTGCTTCAACTTTTTAAAAATCAAGCCTTTTTGGTGCCAGGAGAAGAAAAGGCTATACTCCACGGTCAGGAAAAATCCTGCCCAGGAACCAAAATGTTTTTTGAAGCCAAATTTTTTTTTTGAAACCAAATGCAAAAACGGACACCAGGATGAGTTTCAGGATGAAATTCCATGTCTAAAAATGGTGTTGCTTCAACTTTTTAAAAATCAAGCCTTTTTGGTGCCAGGAGAAGAAAAGGCTATACTCCACGGTCAGGAAAAATCCTGCCCAGGAACCAAAATGTTTTTTGAAGCCAAATTTTTTTTTTGAAACCAAATGCAAAAACGGACACCAGGATGAGTTTCAGGATGAAATTCCATGTCTAAAAATGGTGTTGCTTCAACTTTTTAAAAATCAAGCCTTTTTGGTGCCAGGAGAAGAAAAGGCTTTACTCCACGGTCAGGAAAAATCCTGCCCAGGAACCAAAATGTTTTTTGAAGCCAAATTTTTTTTTTGAAACCAAATGCAAAAACAGACACCAGGATGAGTTTCAGGATGAAATTCCATGTCTAAAAATGGTGTTGCTTCAACTTTTTAAAAATCAAGCCTTTTTGGTGCCAGGAGAAGAAAAGGCTATACTCCACGGTCAGGAAAAATCCTGCCCAGGAACCAAAATGTTTTTTGAAGCCAAATTTTTTTTTTTGAAACCAAATGCAAAAACGGACACCAGGATGAGTTTCAGGATGAAATTCCATGTCTAAAAATGGTGTTGCTTCAACTTTTTAAAGATCAAGCCTTTTTGGTGCCAGGAGAAGAAAAGGCTTTACTCCACGGTCAGGAAAAATCCTGCCCAGGAACCAAAATGTTTTTTGAAGCCAAATTTTTTTTTTGAAACCAGATGCAAAAACGGACACCAGGATGAGTTTCAGGATGAAATTCCATGTCTAAAAATGGTGTTGCTTCAACTTTTTAAAAATCAAGCCTTTTTGGTGCCAGGAGAAGAAAAGGCTATACTCCACGGTCAGGAAAAATCCTGCCCAGGAACCAAAATGTTTTTTGAAGCCAAATTTTTTTTTTGAAACCAAATGCAAAAATGGACACCAGGATGAGTTTCAGGATGAAATTCCATGTCTAAAAATGGTGTTGCTTCAACTTTTTAAAAATCAAGCCTTTTTGGTGCCAGGAGAAGAAAAGGCTTTACTTCACGGTCAGGAAAAATCCTGCCCAGGAACCCAAATGTTTTTTGAAGCCAAATTTTTTTTTTGAAACCAAATGCAAAAATGGACACCAGGATGAGTTTCAGGATGAAATTCCATGTCTAAAAATGGTGTTGCTTCAACTTTTTAAAAATCAAGCCTTTTTGGTGCCAGGAGAAGAAAAGGCTATACTCCACGGTCAGGAAAAATCCTGCCCAGGAACCAAAATGTTTTTTGAAGCCAAATTTTTTTTTTTGAAACCAAATGCAAAAATGGACACCAGGATGAGTTTCAGGATGAAATTCCATGTCTAAAAATGGTGTTGCTTCAACTTTTTAAAGATCAAGCCTTTTTGGTGCCAGGAGAAGAAAAGGCTTTACTCCACGGTCAGGAAAAATCCTGCCCAGGAACCAAAATGTTTTTTGAAGCCAAATTTTTTTTTTGAAACCAGATGCAAAAACGGACACCAGGATGAGTTTCAGGATGAAATTCCATGTCTAAAAATGGTGTTGCTTCAACTTTTTAAAAATCAAGCCTTTTTGGTGCCAGGAGAAGAAAAGGCTATACTCCACGGTCAGGAAAAATCCTGCCCAGGAACCAAAATGTTTTTTGAAGCCAAATTTTTTTTTTGAAACCAAATGCAAAAATGGACACCAGGATGAGTTTCAGGATGAAATTCCATGTCTAAAAATGGTGTTGCTTCAACTTTTTAAAAATCAAGCCTTTTTGGTGCCAGGAGAAGAAAAGGCTTTACTTCACGGTCAGGAAAAATCCTGCCCAGGAACCCAAATGTTTTTTGAAGCCAAATTTTTTTTTTGAAACCAAATGCAAAAATGGACACCAGGATGAGTTTCAGGATGAAATTCCATGTCTAAAAATGGTGTTGCTTCAACTTTTTAAAAATCAAGCCTTTTTGGTGCCAGGAGAAGAAAAGGCTTTACTCCACGGTCAGGAAAAATCCTGCCCAGGAACCAAAATGTTTTTTGAAGCCAAATTTTTTTTTTGAAAACAAATGCAAAAACGGACACCAGGATGAGTTTCAGGATGAAATTCCATGTCTAAAAATGGTGTTGCTTCAACTTTTTAAAAATCAAGCCTTTTTGGTGCCAGGAGAAGAAAAGGCTTTACTCCACGGTCAGGAAAAATCCTGCCCAGGAACCAAAATGTTTTTTGAAGCCAATTTTTTTTTTTGAAACCAAATGCAAAAACGGACACCAGGATGAGTTTCAGGATGAAATTCCATGTCTAAAAATGGTGTTGCTTCAACTTTTTAAAAATCAAGCCTTTTTGGTGCCAGGAGAAGAAAAGGCTTTACTCCACGGTCAGGAAAAATCCTGCCCAGGAACCAAAATGTTTTTTGAAGCCAAATTTTTTTTTTGAAACCAAAAGCAAAAACGGACACCAGGATGAGTTTCAGGATGAAATTCCATGTCTAAAAATGGTGTTGCTTCAACTTTTTAAAAATCAAGCCTTTTTGGTGCCAGGAGAAGAAAAGGCTATACTCCACGGTCAGGAAAAATCCTGCCCAGGAACCAAAATGTTTTTTGAAGCCAAATTTTTTTTTTGAAACCAAATGCAAAAACGGACACCAGGATGAGTTTCAGGATGAAATTCCATGTCTAAAAATGGTGTTGCTTCAACTTTTTAAAAATCAAGCCTTTTTGGTGCCAGGAGAAGAAAAGGCTATACTCCACGGTCAGGAAAAATCCTGCCCAGGAACCAAAATGTTTTTTGAAGCCAAATTTTTTTTTTGAAACCAAATGCAAAAACGGACACCAGGATGAGTTTCAGGATGAAATTCCATGTCTAAAAATGGTGTTGCTTCAACTTTTTAAAAATCAAGCCTTTTTGGTGCCAGGAGAAGAAAAGGCTTTACTCCACGGTCAGGAAAAATCCTGCCCAGGAACCAAAATGTTTTTTGAAGCCAAATTTTTTTTTTGAAACCAGATGCAAAAACGGACACCAGGATGAGTTTCAGGATGAAATTCCATGTCTAAAAATGGTGTTGCTTCAACTTTTTAAAAATCAAGCCTTTTTGGTGCCAGGAGAAGAAAAGAGTATACTCCACGGTCAGGAAAAATCCTGCCCAGGAACCAAAATGTTTTTTGAAGCCAAATTTTTTTTTTGAAACCAAAAGCAAAAACGGACACCAGGATGAGTTTCAGGATGAAATTCCATGTCTAAAAATGGTGTTGCTTCAACTTTTTAAAAATCAAGCCTTTTTGGTGCCAGGAGAAGAAAAGGCTATACTCCACGGTCAGGAAAAATCCTGCCCAGGAACCAAAATGTTTTTTGAAGCCAAATTTTTTTTTTGAAACCAAATGCAAAAACGGACACCAGGATGAGTTTCAGGATGAAATTCCATGTCTAAAAATGGTGTTGCTTCAACTTTTTAAAAATCAAGCCTTTTTGGTGCCAGGAGAAGAAAAGGCTATACTCCACGGTCAGGAAAAATCCTGCCCAGGAACCAAAATGTTTTTTGAAGCCAAATTTTTTTTTTGAAACCAAATGCAAAAACGGACACCAGGATGAGTTTCAGGATGAAATTCCATGTCTAAAAATGGTGTTGCTTCAACTTTTTAAAAATCAAGCCTTTTTGGTGCCAGGAGAAGAAAAGGCTTTACTCCACGGTCAGGAAAAATCCTGCCCAGGAACCAAAATGTTTTTTGAAGCCAAATTTTTTTTTTGAAACCAGATGCAAAAACGGACACCAGGATGAGTTTCAGGATGAAATTCCATGTCTAAAAATGGTGTTGCTTCAACTTTTTAAAAATCAAGCCTTTTTGGTGCCAGGAGAAGAAAAGGGTATACTCCACGGTCAGGAAAAATCCTGCCCAGGAACCAAAATGTTTTTTGAAGCCAAATTTTTTTTTTGAAACCAAATGCAAAAACGGACACCAGGATTAGTTTCAGGATGAAATTCCATGTCTAAAAATGGTGTTGCTTCAACTTTTTAAAAATCAAGCCTTTTTGGTGCCAGGAGAAGAAAAGGCTTTACTTCACGGTCAGGAAAAATCCTGCCCAGGAACCCAAATGTTTTTTGAAGCCAAATTTTTTTTTTGAAACCAAATGCAAAAATGGACACCAGGATGAGTTTCAGGATGAAATTCCATGTCTAAAAATGGTGTTGCTTCAACTTTTTAAAAATCAAGCCTTTTTGGTGCCAGGAGAAGAAAAGGCTTTACTCCACGGTCAGGAAAAATCCTGCCCAGGAACCAAAATGTTTTTTGAAGCCAAATTTTTTTTTTGAAAACAAATGCAAAAACGGACACCAGGATGAGTTTCAGGATGAAATTCCATGTCTAAAAATGGTGTTGCTTCAACTTTTTAAAAATCAAGCCTTTTTGGTGCCAGGAGAAGAAAAGGCTTTACTTCACGGTCAGGAAAAATCCTGCCCAGGAACCCAAATGTTTTTTGAAGCCAAATTTTTTTTTTGAAACCAAATGCAAAAATGGACACCAGGATGAGTTTCAGGATGAAATTCCATGTCTAAAAATGGTGTTGCTTCAACTTTTTAAAAATCAAGCCTTTTTGGTGCCAGGAGAAGAAAAGGCTTTACTCCACGGTCAGGAAAAATCCTGCCCAGGAACCAAAATGTTTTTTGAAGCCAATTTTTTTTTTGAAAACAAATGCAAAAACGGACACCAGGATGAGTTTCAGGATGAAATTCCATGTCTAAAAATGGTGTTGCTTCAACTTTTTAAAAATCAAGCCTTTTTGGTGCCAGGAGAAGAAAAGGCTATACTCCACGGTCAGGAAAAATCCTGCCCAGGAACCAAAATGTTTTTTGAAGCCAAATTTTTTTTTTGAAACCAAATGCAAAAACGGACACCAGGATGAGTTTCAGGATGAAATTCCATGTCTAAAAATGGTGTTGCTTCAACTTTTTAAAAATCAAGCCTTTTTGGTGCCAGGAGAAGAAAAGGCTATACTCCACGGTCAGGAAAAATCCTGCCCAGGAACCAAAATGTTTTTTGAAGCCAAATTTTTTTTTTGAAACCAGATGCAAAAACGGACACCAGGATGAGTTTCAGGATGAAATTCCATGTCTAAAAATGGTGTTGCTTCAACTTTTTAAAAATCAAGCCTTTTTGGTGCCAGGAGAAGAAAAGGGTATACTCCACGGTCAGGAAAAATCCTGCCCAGGAACCAAAATGTTTTTTGAAGCCAAATTTTTTTTTTGAAACCAAATGCAAAAACGGACACCAGGATTAGTTTCAGGATGAAATTCCATGTCTAAAAATGGTGTTGCTTCAACTTTTTAAAAATCAAGCCTTTTTGGTGCCAGGAGAAGAAAAGGCTTTACTTCACGGTCAGGAAAAATCCTGCCCAGGAACCCAAATGTTTTTTGAAGCCAAATTTTTTTTTTGAAAACAAATGCAAAAACGGACACCAGGATGAGTTTCAGGATGAAATTCCATGTCTAAAAATGGTGTTGCTTCAACTTTTTAAAAATCAAGCCTTTTTGGTGCCAGGAGAAGAAAAGGCTTTACTCCACGGTCAGGAAAAATCCTGCCCAGGAACCAAAATGTTTTTTGAAGCCAAATTTTTTTTTTGAAACCAAATGCAAAAACGAACACCAGGATGAGTTTCAGGATGAAATTCCATGTCTAAAAATGGTGTTGCTTCAACTTTTTAAAAATCAAGCCTTTTTGGTGCCAGGAGAAGAAAAGGCTATACTCCACGGTCAGGAAAAATCCTGCCCAGGAACCAAAATGTTTTTTGAAGCCAAATTTTTTTTTTGAAACCAAATGCAAAAACGGACACCAGGATGAGTTTCAGGATGAAATTCCATGTCTAAAAATGGTGTTGCTTCAACTTTTTAAAAATCAAGCCTTTTTGGTGCCAGGAGAAGAAAAGGCTTTACTCCACGGTCAGGAAAAATCCTGCCCGGGAACCAAAATGTTTTTTGGAGCCAATTTTTTTTTTTGAAACCAAATGCAAAAATGGACACCAGGATGAGTTTCAGGATGAAATTCCATGTCTAAAAATGGTGTTGCTTCAACTTTTTAAAAATCAAGCCTTTTTGGTGCCAGGAGAAGAAAAGGCTTTACTCCACGGTCAGGAAAAATCCTGCCCAGGAACCAAAATGTTTTTTGAAGCCAAATTTTTTTTTTGAAACCAAAAGCAAAAACGGACACCAGGATGAGTTTCAGGATGAAATTCCATGTCTAAAAATGGTGTTGCTTCAACTTTTTAAAAATCAAGCCTTTTTGGTGCCAGGAGAAGAAAAGGCTATACTCCACGGTCAGGAAAAATCCTGCCCAGGAACCAAAATGTTTTTTGAAGCCAAATTTTTTTTTTGAAACCAAATGCAAAAACGGACACCAGGATGAGTTTCAGGATGAAATTCCATGTCTAAAAATGGTGTTGCTTCAACTTTTTAAAAATCAAGCCTTTTTGGTGCCAGGAGAAGAAAAGGCTATACTCCACGGTCAGGAAAAATCCTGCCCAGGAACCAAAATGTTTTTTGAAGCCAAATTTTTTTTTTGAAACCAAATGCAAAAACGGACACCAGGATGAGTTTCAGGATGAAATTCCATGTCTAAAAATGGTGTTGCTTCAACTTTTTAAAAATCAAGCCTTTTTGGTGCCAGGAGAAGAAAAGGCTTTACTCCACGGTCAGGAAAAATCCTGCCCAGGAACCAAAATGTTTTTTGAAGCCAAATTTTTTTTTTGAAACCAGATGCAAAAACGGACACCAGGATGAGTTTCAGGATGAAATTCCATGTCTAAAAATGGTGTTGCTTCAACTTTTTAAAAATCAAGCCTTTTTGGTGCCAGGAGAAGAAAAGAGTATACTCCACGGTCAGGAAAAATCCTGCCCAGGAACCAAAATGTTTTTTGAAGCCAAATTTTTTTTTTGAAACCAAAAGCAAAAACGGACACCAGGATGAGTTTCAGGATGAAATTCCATGTCTAAAAATGGTGTTGCTTCAACTTTTTAAAAATCAAGCCTTTTTGGTGCCAGGAGAAGAAAAGGCTATACTCCACGGTCAGGAAAAATCCTGCCCAGGAACCAAAATGTTTTTTGAAGCCAAATTTTTTTTTTGAAACCAAATGCAAAAACGGACACCAGGATGAGTTTCAGGATGAAATTCCATGTCTAAAAATGGTGTTGCTTCAACTTTTTAAAAATCAAGCCTTTTTGGTGCCAGGAGAAGAAAAGGCTATACTCCACGGTCAGGAAAAATCCTGCCCAGGAACCAAAATGTTTTTTGAAGCCAAATTTTTTTTTTGAAACCAAATGCAAAAACGGACACCAGGATGAGTTTCAGGATGAAATTCCATGTCTAAAAATGGTGTTGCTTCAACTTTTTAAAAATCAAGCCTTTTTGGTGCCAGGAGAAGAAAAGGCTTTACTCCACGGTCAGGAAAAATCCTGCCCAGGAACCAAAATGTTTTTTGAAGCCAAATTTTTTTTTTGAAACCAGATGCAAAAACGGACACCAGGATGAGTTTCAGGATGAAATTCCATGTCTAAAAATGGTGTTGCTTCAACTTTTTAAAAATCAAGCCTTTTTGGTGCCAGGAGAAGAAAAGGGTATACTCCACGGTCAGGAAAAATCCTGCCCAGGAACCAAAATGTTTTTTGAAGCCAAATTTTTTTTTTGAAACCAAATGCAAAAACGGACACAAGGATTAGTTTCAGGATGAAATTCCATGTCTAAAAATGGTGTTGCTTCAACTTTTTAAAAATCAAGCCTTTTTGGTGCCAGGAGAAGAAAAGGCTTTACTTCACGGTCAGGAAAAATCCTGCCCAGGAACCCAAATGTTTTTTGAAGCCAAATTTTTTTTTTGAAACCAAATGCAAAAATGGACACCAGGATGAGTTTCAGGATGAAATTCCATGTCTAAAAATGGTGTTGCTTCAACTTTTTAAAAATCAAGCCTTTTTGGTGCCAGGAGAAGAAAAGGCTTTACTCCACGGTCAGGAAAAATCCTGCCCAGGAACCAAAATGTTTTTTGAAGCCAAATTTTTTTTTTGAAACCAAATGCAAAAACGGACACCAGGATGAGTTTCAGGATGAAATTCCATGTCTAAAAATGGTGTTGCTTCAACTTTTTAAAAATCAAGCCTTTTTGGTGCCAGGAGAAGAAAAGGCTTTACTTCACGGTCAGGAAAAATCCTGCCCAGGAACCAAAATGTTTTTTGAAGCCAAATTTTTTTTTTGAAACCAAATGCAAAAATGGACACCAGGATGAGTTTCAGGATGAAATTCCATGTCTAAAAATGGTGTTGCTTCAACTTTTTAAAAATCAAGCCTTTTTGGTGCCAGGAGAAGAAAAGGCTTTACTCCACGGTCAGGAAAAATCCTGCCCAGGAACCAAAATGTTTTTTGAAGCCAATTTTTTTTTTGAAAACAAATGCAAAAACGGACACCAGGATGAGTTTCAGGATGAAATTCCATGTCTAAAAATGGTGTTGCTTCAACTTTTTAAAAATCAAGCCTTTTTGGTGCCAGGAGAAGAAAAGGCTTTACTCCACGGTCAGGAAAAATCCTGCCCGGGAACCAAAATGTTTTTTGGAGCCAATTTTTTTTTTTGAAACCAAATGCAAAAACGGACACCAGGATGAGTTTCAGGATGAAATTCCATGTCTAAAAATGGTGTTGCTTCAACTTTTTAAAAATCAAGCCTTTTTGGTGCCAGGAGAAGAAAAGGCTTTACTCCACGGTCAGGAAAAATCCTGCCCAGGAACCAAAATGTTTTTTGAAGCCAAATTTTTTTTTTGAAACCAAAAGCAAAAACGGACACCAGGATGAGTTTCAGGATGAAATTCCATGTCTAAAAATGGTGTTGCTTCAACTTTTTAAAAATCAAGCCTTTTTGGTGCCAGGAGAAGAAAAGGCTATACTCCACGGTCAGGAAAAATCCTGCCCAGGAACCAAAATGTTTTTTGAAGCCAAATTTTTTTTTTGAAACCAAATGCAAAAACGGACACCAGGATGAGTTTCAGGATGAAATTCCATGTCTAAAAATGGTGTTGCTTCAACTTTTTAAAAATCAAGCCTTTTTGGTGCCAGGAGAAGAAAAGGCTTTACTCCACGGTCAGGAAAAATCCTGCCCAGGAACCAAAATGTTTTTTGAAGCCAAATTTTTTTTTTGAAACCAGATGCAAAAACGGACACCAGGATGAGTTTCAGGATGAAATTCCATGTCTAAAAATGGTGTTGCTTCAACTTTTTAAAAATCAAGCCTTTTTGGTGCCAGGAGAAGAAAAGAGTATACTCCACGGTCAGGAAAAATCCTGCCCAGGAACCAAAATGTTTTTTGAAGCCAAATTTTTTTTTTGAAACCAAAAGCAAAAACGGACACCAGGATGAGTTTCAGGATGAAATTCCATGTCTAAAAATGGTGTTGCTTCAACTTTTTAAAAATCAAGCCTTTTTGGTGCCAGGAGAAGAAAAGGCTATACTCCACGGTCAGGAAAAATCCTGCCCAGGAACCAAAATGTTTTTTGAAGCCAAATTTTTTTTTTGAAACCAAATGCAAAAACGGACACCAGGATGAGTTTCAGGATGAAATTCCATGTCTAAAAATGGTGTTGCTTCAACTTTTTAAAAATCAAGCCTTTTTGGTGCCAGGAGAAGAAAAGGCTATACTCCACGGTCAGGAAAAATCCTGCCCAGGAACCAAAATGTTTTTTGAAGCCAAATTTTTTTTTTGAAACCAAATGCAAAAACGGACACCAGGATGAGTTTCAGGATGAAATTCCATGTCTAAAAATGGTGTTGCTTCAACTTTTTAAAAATCAAGCCTTTTTGGTGCCAGGAGAAGAAAAGGCTTTACTCCACGGTCAGGAAAAATCCTGCCCAGGAACCAAAATGTTTTTTGAAGCCAAATTTTTTTTTTGAAACCAGATGCAAAAACGGACACCAGGATGAGTTTCAGGATGAAATTCCATGTCTAAAAATGGTGTTGCTTCAACTTTTTAAAAATCAAGCCTTTTTGGTGCCAGGAGAAGAAAAGGGTATACTCCACGGTCAGGAAAAATCCTGCCCAGGAACCAAAATGTTTTTTGAAGCCAAATTTTTTTTTTGAAACCAAATGCAAAAACGGACACCAGGATTAGTTTCAGGATGAAATTCCATGTCTAAAAATGGTGTTGCTTCAACTTTTTAAAAATCAAGCCTTTTTGGTGCCAGGAGAAGAAAAGGCTTTACTCCACGGTCAGGAAAAATCCTGCCCAGGAACCAAAATGTTTTTTGAAGCCAAATTTTTTTTTTGAAAACAAATGCAAAAACGGACACCAGGATGAGTTTCAGGATGAAATTCCATGTCTAAAAATGGTGTTGCTTCAACTTTTTAAAAATCAAGCCTTTTTGGTGCCAGGAGAAGAAAAGGCTTTACTTCACGGTCAGGAAAAATCCTGCCCAGGAACCCAAATGTTTTTTGAAGCCAAATTTTTTTTTTGAAACCAAATGCAAAAATGGACACCAGGATGAGTTTCAGGATGAAATTCCATGTCTAAAAATGGTGTTGCTTCAACTTTTTAAAAATCAAGCCTTTTTGGTGCCAGGAGAAGAAAAGGCTTTACTCCACGGTCAGGAAAAATCCTGCCCAGGAACCAAAATGTTTTTTGAAGCCAATTTTTTTTTTGAAAACAAATGCAAAAACGGACACCAGGATGAGTTTCAGGATGAAATTCCATGTCTAAAAATGGTGTTGCTTCAACTTTTTAAAAATCAAGCCTTTTTGGTGCCAGGAGAAGAAAAGGCTATACTCCACGGTCAGGAAAAATCCTGCCCAGGAACCAAAATGTTTTTTGAAGCCAAATTTTTTTTTTGAAACCAAATGCAAAAACGGACACCAGGATGAGTTTCAGGATGAAATTCCATGTCTAAAAATGGTGTTGCTTCAACTTTTTAAAAATCAAGCCTTTTTGGTGCCAGGAGAAGAAAAGGCTATACTCCACGGTCAGGAAAAATCCTGCCCAGGAACCAAAATGTTTTTTGAAGCCAATTTTTTTTTTTGAAACCAAATGCAAAAACGGACACCAGGATGAGTTTCAGGATGAAATTCCATGTCTAAAAATGGTGTTGCTTCAACTTTTTAAAAATCAAGCCTTTTTGGTGCCAGGAGAAGAAAAGGCTTTACTCCACGGTCAGGAAAAATCCTGCCCAGGAACCAAAATGTTTTTTGAAGCCAAATTTTTTTTTTGAAACCAGATGCAAAAACGGACACCAGGATGAGTTTCAGGATGAAATTCCATGTCTAAAAATGGTGTTGCTTCAACTTTTTAAAAATCAAGCCTTTTTGGTGCCAGGAGAAGAAAAGGGTATACTCCACGGTCAGGAAAAATCCTGCCCAGGAACCAAAATGTTTTTTGAAGCCAAATTTTTTTTTTGAAACCAAATGCAAAAACGGACACCAGGATTAGTTTCAGGATGAAATTCCATGTCTAAAAATGGTGTTGCTTCAACTTTTTAAAAATCAAGCCTTTTTGGTGCCAGGAGAAGAAAAGGCTTTACTTCACGGTCAGGAAAAATCCTGCCCAGGAACCCAAATGTTTTTTGAAGCCAAATTTTTTTTTTGAAACCAAATGCAAAAATGGACACCAGGATGAGTTTCAGGATGAAATTCCATGTCTAAAAATGGTGTTGCTTCAACTTTTTAAAAATCAAGCCTTTTTGGTGCCAGGAGAAGAAAAGGCTTTACTTCACGGTCAGGAAAAATCCTGCCCAGGAACCCAAATGTTTTTTGAAGCCAAATTTTTTTTTTGAAAATAAATGCAAAAATGGACACCAGGATGAGTTTCAGGATGAAATTCCATGTCTAAAAATGGTGTTGCTTCAACTTTTTAAAAATCAAGCCTTTTTGGTGCCAGGAGAAGAAAAGGCTTTACTCCACGGTCAGGAAAAATCCTGCCCAGGAACCAAAATGTTTTTTGAAGCCAATTTTTTTTTTGAAAACAAATGCAAAAACGGACACCAGGATGAGTTTCAGGATGAAATTCCATGTCTAAAAATGGTGTTGCTTCAACTTTTTAAAAATCAAGCCTTTTTGGTGCCAGGAGAAGAAAAGGCTTTACTCCACGGTCAGGAAAAATCCTGCCCAGGAACCAAAATGTTTTTTGAAGCCAAATTTTTTTTTTGAAACCAAATGCAAAAACGAACACCAGGATGAGTTTCAGGATGAAATTCCATGTCTAAAAATGGTGTTGCTTCAACTTTTTAAAAATCAAGCCTTTTTGGTGCCAGGAGAAGAAAAGGCTATACTCCACGGTCAGGAAAAATCCTGCCCAGGAACGAAAATGTTTTTTGAAGCCAAATTTTTTTTTTGAAACCAAATGCAAAAACGGACACCAGGATGAGTTTCAGGATGAAATTCCATGTCTAAAAATGGTGTTGCTTCAACTTTTTAAAAATCAAGCCTTTTTGGTGCCAGGAGAAGAAAAGGCTTTACTCCACGGTCAGGAAAAATCCTGCCCGGGAACCAAAATGTTTTTTGGAGCCAATTTTTTTTTTTGAAACCAAATGCAAAAACGGACACCAGGATGAGTTTCAGGATGAAATTCCATGTCTAAAAATGGTGTTGCTTCAACTTTTTAAAAATCAAGCCTTTTTGGTGCCAGGAGAAGAAAAGGCTTTACTCCACGGTCAGGAAAAATCCTGCCCAGGAACCAAAATGTTTTTTGAAGCCAAATTTTTTTTTTGAAACCAAATGCAAAAATGGACACCAGGATTAGTTTCAGGATGAAATTCCATGTCTAAAAATGGTGTTGCTTCAACTTTTTAAAAATCAAGCCTTTTTGGTGCCAGGAGAAGAAAAGGCTTTACTTCACGGTCAGGAAAAATCCTGCCCAGGAACCCAAATGTTTTTTGAAGCCAAATTTTTTTTTTGAAACCAAATGCAAAAATGGACACCAGGATGAGTTTCAGGATGAAATTCCATGTCTAAAAATGGTGTTGCTTCAACTTTTTAAAAATCAAGCCTTTTTGGTGCCAGGAGAAGAAAAGGCTTTACTCCACGGTCAGGAAAAATCCTGCCCAGGAACCAAAATGTTTTTTGAAGCCAATTTTTCTTTTTGAAAACAAATGCAAAAACGGACACCAGGATGAGTTTCAGGGTGAAATTCCATGTCTAAAAATGGTGTTGCTTCAACTTTTTAAAAATCAAGCCTTTTTGGTGCCAGGAGAAGAAAAGGCTTTACTCCACGGTCAGGAAAAATCCTGCCCAGGAACCAAAATGTTTTTTGAAGCCAAATTTTTTTTTTGAAACCAAATGCAAAAACGAACACCAGGATGAGTTTCAGGATGAAATTCCATGTCTAAAAATGGTGTTGCTTCAACTTTTTAAAAATCAAGCCTTTTTGGTGCCAGGAGAAGAAAAGGCTATACTCCACGGTCAGGAAAAATCCTGCCCAGGAACCAAAATGTTTTTTGAAGCCAAATTTTTTTTTTGAAACCAAATGCAAAAACGGACACCAGGATGAGTTTCAGGATGAAATTCCATGTCTAAAAATGGTGTTGCTTCAACTTTTTAAAAATCAAGCCTTTTTGGTGCCAGGAGAAGAAAAGGCTTTACTCCACGGTCAGGAAAAATCCTGCCCGGGAACCAAAATGTTTTTTGAAGCCAAATTTTTTTTTTGAAACCAAATGCAAAAACGGACACCAGGATGAGTTTCAGGATGAAATTCCATGTCTAAAAATGGTGTTGCTTAAACTTTTTACAAATCAAGCCTTTTTGGTGCCAGGAGAAGAAAAGGCTTTACTCCACGGTCAGGAAAAATCCTGCCCAGGAACCAAAATGTTTTTTGAAGCCAAATTTTTTTTTTTGAAACCAAATGCAAAAACGGACACCAGGATGAGTTTCAGGATGAAATTCCATGTCTAAAAATGGTGTTGCTTCAACTTTTTAAAGATCAAGCCTTTTTGGTGCCAGGAGAAGAAAAGGCTTTACTCCACGGTCAGGAAAAATCCTGCCCAGGAACCAAAATGTTTTTTGAAGCCAAATTTTTTTTTTTGAAACCAAATGCAAAAACAGACACCAGGATGAGTTTCAGGATGAAATTCCATGTCTAAAAATGGTGTTGCTTCAACTTTTTAAAAATCAAGCCTTTTTGGTGCCAGGAGAAGAAAAGGCTTTACTCCACGGTCAGGAAAAATCCTGCCCAGGAACCAAAATGTTTTTTGAAGCCAAATTTTTTTTTTGAAACCAAATGCAAAAACGGACACCAGGATGAGTTTCAGGATGAAATTCCATGTCTAAAAATGGTGTTGCTTCAACTTTTTAAAAATCAAGCCTTTTTGGTGCCAGGAGAAGAAAAGGGTATACTCCACGGTCAGGAAAAATCCTGCCCAGGAACCAAAATGTTTTTTGAAGCCAAATTTTTTTTTTGAAACCAAATGCAAAAATGGACACCAGGATGAGTTTCAGGATGAAATTCCATGTCTAAAAATGGTGTTGCTTCAACTTTTTAAAAATCAAGCCTTTTTGGTGCCAGGAGAAGAAAAGGCTTTACTTCACGGTCAGGAAAAATCCTGCCCAGGAACCCAAATGTTTTTTGAAGCCAAATTTTTTTTTTGAAACCAAATGCAAAAATGGACACCAGGATGAGTTTCAGGATGAAATTCCATGTCTAAAAATGGTGTTGCTTCAACTTTTTAAAAATCAAGCCTTTTTGGTGCCAGGAGAAGAAAAGGCTTTACTCCACGGTCAGGAAAAATCCTGCCCAGGAACCAAAATGTTTTTTGAAGCCAATTTTTCTTTTTGAAAACAAATGCAAAAACGGACACCAGGATGAGTTTCAGGATGAAATTCCATGTCTAAAAATGGTGTTGCTTCAACTTTTTAAAAATCAAGCCTTTTTGGTGCCAGGAGAAGAAAAGGCTTTACTCCACGGTCAGGAAAAATCCTGCCCAGGAACCAAAATGTTTTTTGAAGCCAAATTTTTTTTTTGAAACCAAATGCAAAAACGAACACCAGGATGAGTTTCAGGATGAAATTCCATGTCTAAAAATGGTGTTGCTTCAACTTTTTAAAAATCAAGCCTTTTTGGTGCCAGGAGAAGAAAAGGCTATACTCCACGGTCAGGAAAAATCCTGCCCAGGAACCAAAATGTTTTTTGAAGCCAAATTTTTTTTTTGAAACCAAATGCAAAAACGGACACCAGGATGAGTTTCAGGATGAAATTCCATGTCTAAAAATGGTGTTGCTTCAACTTTTTAAAAATCAAGCCTTTTTGGTGCCAGGAGAAGAAAAGGCTTTACTCCACGGTCAGGAAAAATCCTGCCCGGGAACCAAAATGTTTTTTGAAGCCAAATTTTTTTTTTGAAACCAAATGCAAAAACGGACACCAGGATGAGTTTCAGGATGAAATTCCATGTCTAAAAATGGTGTTGCTTAAACTTTTTACAAATCAAGCCTTTTTGGTGCCAGGAGAAGAAAAGGCTTTACTCCACGGTCAGGAAAAATCCTGCCCAGGAACCAAAATGTTTTTTGAAGCCAAATTTTTTTTTTTGAAACCAAATGCAAAAACGGACACCAGGATGAGTTTCAGGATGAAATTCCATGTCTAAAAATGGTGTTGCTTCAACTTTTTAAAGATCAAGCCTTTTTGGTGCCAGGAGAAGAAAAGGCTTTACTCCACGGTCAGGAAAAATCCTGCCCAGGAACCAAAATGTTTTTTGAAGCCAAATTTTTTTTTTTGAAACCAAATGCAAAAACAGACACCAGGATGAGTTTCAGGATGAAATTCCATGTCTAAAAATGGTGTTGCTTCAACTTTTTAAAAATCAAGCCTTTTTGGTGCCAGGAGAAGAAAAGGCTTTACTCCACGGTCAGGAAAAATCCTGCCCAGGAACCAAAATGTTTTTTGAAGCCAAATTTTTTTTTTGAAACCAAATGCAAAAACGGACACCAGGATGAGTTTCAGGATGAAATTCCATGTCTAAAAATGGTGTTGCTTCAACTTTTTAAAAATCAAGCCTTTTTGGTGCCAGGAGAAGAAAAGGGTATACTCCACGGTCAGGAAAAATCCTGCCCAGGAACCAAAATGTTTTTTGAAGCCAAATTTTTTTTTTGAAACCAAATGCAAAAATGGACACCAGGATGAGTTTCAGGATGAAATTCCATGTCTAAAAATGGTGTTGCTTCAACTTTTTAAAAATCAAGCCTTTTTGGTGCCAGGAGAAGAAAAGGCTTTACTCCACGGTCAGGAAAAATCCTGCCCAGGAACCAAAATGTTTTTTGAAGCCAATTTTTCTTTTTGAAAACAAATGCAAAAACGGACACCAGGATGAGTTTCAGGATGAAATTCCATGTCTAAAAATGGTGTTGCTTCAACTTTTTAAAAATCAAGCCTTTTTGGTGCCAGGAGAAGAAAAGGCTTTACTCCACGGTCAGGAAAAATCCTGCCCAGGAACCAAAATGTTTTTTGAAGCCAATTTTTTTTTTTGAAACCAAATGCAAAAACGAACACCAGGATGAGTTTCAGGATGAAATTCCATGTCTAAAAATGGTGTTGCTTCAACTTTTTAAAAATCAAGCCTTTTTGGTGCCAGGAGAAGAAAAGGCTATACTCCACGGTCAGGAAAAATCCTGCCCAGGAACCAAAATGTTTTTTGAAGCCAAATTTTTTTTTTGAAACCAAATGCAAAAATGGACACCAGGATGAGTTTCAGGATGAAATTCCATGTCTAAAAATGGTGTTGCTTCAACTTTTTAAAAATCAAGCCTTTTTGGTGCCAGGAGAAGAAAAGGCTTTACTCCACGGTCAGGAAAAATCCTGCCCAGGAACCAAAATGTTTTTTGAAGCCAATTTTTCTTTTTTAAAACAAATGCAAAAACGGACACCAGGATGAGTTTCAGGATGAAATTCCATGTCTAAAAATGGTGTTGCTTCAACTTTTTAAAAATCAAGCCTTTTTGGTGCCAGGAGAAGAAAAGGCTTTACTCCACGGTCAGGAAAAATCCTGCCCAGGAACCAAAATGTTTTTTGAAGCCAAATTTTTTTTTTGAAACCAAATGCAAAAACGAACACCAGGATGAGTTTCAGGATGAAATTCCATGTCTAAAAATGGTGTTGCTTCAACTTTTTAAAAATCAAGCCTTTTTGGTGCCAGGAGAAGAAAAGGCTATACTCCACGGTCAGGAAAAATCCTGCCCAGGAACCAAAATGTTTTTTGAAGCCAAATTTTTTTTTTGAAACCAAATGCAAAAACGGACACCAGGATGAGTTTCAGGATGAAATTCCATGTCTAAAAATGGTGTTGCTTCAACTTTTTAAAAATCAAGCCTTTTTGGTGCCAGGAGAAGAAAAGGCTTTACTCCACGGTCAGGAAAAATCCTGCCCGGGAACCAAAATGTTTTTTGGAGCCAATTTTTTTTTTTGAAACCAAATGCAAAAACGGACACCAGGATGAGTTTCAGGATGAAATTCCATGTCTAAAAATGGTGTTGCTTAAACTTTTTACAAATCAAGCCTTTTTGGTGCCAGGAGAAGAAAAGGCTTTACTCCACGGTCAGGAAAAATCCTGCCCAGGAACCAAAATGTTTTTTGAAGCCAAATTTTTCTTTTGAAACCAAATGCAAAAACGGACACCAGGATGAGTTTCAGGATGAAATTCCATGTCTAAAAATGGTGTTGCTTCAACTTTTTAAAAATCTAGCCTTTTTGGTGCCAGGAGAAGAAAAGGCTATACTCCACGGTCAGGAAAAATCCTGCCCAGGAACCAAAATGTTTTTTGAAGCCAAATTTTTTTTTTTGAAACCAAATGCAAAAACGGACACCAGGATGAGTTTCAGGATGAAATTCCATGTCTAAAAATGGTGTTGCTTCAACTTTTTAAAAATCAAGCCTTTTTGGTGCCAGGAGAAGAAAAGGCTTTACTCCACGGTCAGGAAAAATCCTGCCCAGGAACCAAAATGTTTTTTGAAGCCAAATTTTTTTTTTGAAACCAGATGCAAAAACGGACACCAGGATGAGTTTCAGGATGAAATTCCATGTCTAAAAATGGTGTTGCTTCAACTTTTTAAAAATCAAGCCTTTTTGGTGCCAGGAGAAGAAAAGGGTATACTCCACGGTCAGGAAAAATCCTGCCCAGGAACCAAAATGTTTTTTGAAGCCAAATTTTTTTTTTGAAACCAAAAGCAAAAACGGACACCAGGATGAGTTTCAGGATGAAATTCCATGTCTAAAAATGGTGTTGCTTCAACTTTTTAAAAATCAAGCCTTTTTGGTGCCAGGAGAAGAAAAGGCTATACTCCACGGTCAGGAAAAATCCTGCCCAGGAACCAAAATGTTTTTTGAAGCCAAATTTTTTTTTTGAAACCAAATGCAAAAATGGACACCAGGATGAGTTTCAGGATGAAATTCCATGTCTAAAAATGGTGTTGCTTCAACTTTTTAAAAATCAAGCCTTTTTGGTGCCAGGAGAAGAAAAGGCTTTACTCCACGGTCAGGAAAAATCCTGCCCAGGAACCAAAATGTTTTTTGAAGCCAAATTTTTTTTTTGAAAACAAATGCAAAAACGGACACCAGGATGAGTTTCAGTATGAAATTCCATGTCTAAAAATGGTGTTGCTTCAACTTTTTAAAAATCAAGCCTTTTTGGTGCCAGGAGAAGAAAAGGCTATACTCCACGGTCAGGAAAAATCCTGCCCAGGAACCAAAATGTTTTTTGAAGCCAAATTTTTTTTTTGAAACCAAGTGCCAAAATGGACACCAGGATTAGTTTCAGGATGAAATTCCATGTCTAAAAATGGTGTTGCTTCAACTTTTTAAAAATCAAGCCTTTTTGGTGCCAGGAGAAGAAAAGGCTTTACTCCACGGTCAGGAAAAATCCTGCCCAGGAACCAAAATGTTTTTTGAAGCCAAATTTTTTTTTTGAAAACAAATGCAAAAACGGACACCAGGATGAGTTTCAGTATGAAATTCCATGTCTAAAAATGGTGTTGCTTCAACTTTTTAAAAATCAAGCCTTTTTGGTGCCAGGAGAAGAAAAGGCTTTACTTCACGGTCAGGAAAAATCCTGCCCAGGAACCCAAATGTTTTTTGAAGCCAAATTTTTTTTTTGAAACCAAATGCAAAAATGGACACCAGGATGAGTTTCAGGATGAAATTCCATGTCTAAAAATGGTGTTGCTTCAACTTTTTAAAAATCAAGCCTTTTTGGTGCCAGGAGAAGAAAAGGCTTTACTCCACGGTCAGGAAAAATCCTGCCCAGGAACCAAAATGTTTTTTGAAGCCAAATTTTTTTTTTGAAAACAAATGCAAAAACGGACACCAGGATGAGTTTCAGTATGAAATTCCATGTCTAAAAATGGTGTTGCTTCAACTTTTTAAAAATCAAGCCTTTTTGGTGCCAGGAGAAGAAAAGGCTATACTCCACGGTCAGGAAAAATCCTGCCCAGGAACCAAAATGTTTTTTGAAGCCAAATTTTTTTTTTGAAACCAAATGCCAAAATGGACACCAGGATTAGTTTCAGGATGAAATTCCATGTCTAAAAATGGTGTTGCTTCAACTTTTTAAAAATCAAGCCTTTTTGGTGCCAGGAGAAGAAAAGGCTTTACTCCACGGTCAGGAAAAATCCTGCCCAGGAACCAAAATGTTTTTTGAAGCCAAATTTTTTTTTTGAAACCAAATGCAAAAACGGACACCAGGATGAGTTTCAGTATGAAATTCCATGTCTAAAAATGGTGTTGCTTCAACTTTTTAAAAATCAAGCCTTTTTGGTGCCAGGAGAAGAAAAGGCTTTACTTCACGGTCAGGAAAAATCCTGCCCAGGAACCCAAATGTTTTTTGAAGCCAAATTTTTTTTTTGAAACCAAATGCAAAAATGGACACCAGGATGAGTTTCAGGATGAAATTCCATGTCTAAAAATGGTGTTGCTTCAACTTTTTAAAAATCAAGCCTTTTTGGTGCCAGGAGAAGAAAAGGCTTTACTCCACGGTCAGGAAAAATCCTGCCCAGGAACCAAAATGTTTTTTGAAGCCAAATTTTTTTTTTGAAACCAAATGCAAAAATGGACACCAGGATTAGTTTCAGGATGAAATTCCATGTCTAAAAATGGTGTTGCTTCAACTTTTTAAAAATCAAGCCTTTTTGGTGCCAGGAGAAGAAAAGGCTATACTCCACGGTCAGGAAAAATCCTGCCCAGGAACCAAAATGTTTTTTGAAGCCAAATTTTTTTTTTGAAACCAAATGCCAAAATGGACACCAGGATTAGTTTCAGGATGAAATTCCATGTCTAAAAATGGTGTTGCTTCAACTTTTTAAAAATCAAGCCTTTTTGGTGCCAGGAGAAGAAAAGGCTTTACTCCACGGTCAGGAAAAATCCTGCCCAGGAACCAAAATGTTTTTTGAAGCCAAATTTTTTTTTTGAAACCAAATGCAAAAATGGACACCAGGATGAGTTTCAGGCTGAAATTCCATGTCTAAAAATGGTGTTGCTTCAACTTTTTAAAAATCAAGCCTTTTTGGTGCCAGGAGAAGAAAAGGGTATACTCCACGGTCAGGAAAAATCCTGCCCAGGAACCAAAATGTTTTTTGAAGCCAAATTTTTTTTTTGAAACCAAATGCAAAAATGGACACCAGGATGAGTTTCAGGATGAAATTCCATGTCTAAAAATGGTGTTGCTTCAACTTTTTAAAAATCAAGCCTTTTTGGTGCCAGGAGAAGAAAAGGCTTTACTCCACGGTCAGGAAAAATCCTGCCCAGGAACCAAAATGTTTTTTGAAGCCAATTTTTCTTTTTGAAAACAAATGCAAAAACGGACACCAGGATGAGTTTCAGGATGAAATTCCATGTCTAAAAATGGTGTTGCTTCAACTTTTTAAAAATCAAGCCTTTTTGGTGCCAGGAGAAGAAAAGGCTTTACTCCACGGTCAGGAAAAATCCTGCCCAGGAACCAAAATGTTTTTTGAAGCCAAATTTTTTTTTTGAAACCAAATGCAAAAACGAACACCAGGATGAGTTTCAGGATGAAATTCCATGTCTAAAAATGGTGTTGCTTCAACTTTTTAAAAATCAAGCCTTTTTGGTGCCAGGAGAAGAAAAGGCTATACTCCACGGTCAGGAAAAATCCTGCCCAGGAACCAAAATGTTTTTTGAAGCCAAATTTTTTTTTTGAAACCAAATGCAAAAATGGACACCAGGATGAGTTTCAGGATGAAATTCCATGTCTAAAAATGGTGTTGCTTCAACTTTTTAAAAATCAAGCCTTTTTGGTGCCAGGAGAAGAAAAGGCTTTACTCCACGGTCAGGAAAAATCCTGCCCAGGAACCAAAATGTTTTTTGAAGCCAATTTTTCTTTTTTAAAACAAATGCAAAAACGGACACCAGGATGAGTTTCAGGATGAAATTCCATGTCTAAAAATGGTGTTGCTTCAACTTTTTAAAAATCAAGCCTTTTTGGTGCCAGGAGAAGAAAAGGCTTTACTCCACGGTCAGGAAAAATCCTGCCCAGGAACCAAAATGTTTTTTGAAGCCAAATTTTTTTTTTGAAACCAAATGCAAAAACGAACACCAGGATGAGTTTCAGGATGAAATTCCATGTCTAAAAATGGTGTTGCTTCAACTTTTTAAAAATCAAGCCTTTTTGGTGCCAGGAGAAGAAAAGGCTATACTCCACGGTCAGGAAAAATCCTGCCCAGGAACCAAAATGTTTTTTGAAGCCAAATTTTTTTTTTGAAACCAAATGCAAAAACGGACACCAGGATGAGTTTCAGGATGAAATTCCATGTCTAAAAATGGTGTTGCTTCAACTTTTTAAAAATCAAGCCTTTTTGGTGCCAGGAGAAGAAAAGGCTTTACTCCACGGTCAGGAAAAATCCTGCCCGGGAACCAAAATGTTTTTTGGAGCCAATTTTTTTTTTTGAAACCAAATGCAAAAACGGACACCAGGATGAGTTTCAGGATGAAATTCCATGTCTAAAAATGGTGTTGCTTAAACTTTTTACAAATCAAGCCTTTTTGGTGCCAGGAGAAGAAAAGGCTTTACTCCACGGTCAGGAAAAATCCTGCCCAGGAACCAAAATGTTTTTTGAAGCCAAATTTTTTTTTTGAAACCAAATGCAAAAACGGACACCAGGATGAGTTTCAGGATGAAATTCCATGTCTAAAAATGGTGTTGCTTCAACTTTTTAAAAATCTAGCCTTTTTGGTGCCAGGAGAAGAAAAGGCTATACTCCACGGTCAGGAAAAATCCTGCCCAGGAACCAAAATGTTTTTTGAAGCCAAATTTTTTTTTTGAAACCAAATGCAAAAATGGACACCAGGATGAGTTTCAGGATGAAATTCCATGTCTAAAAATGGTGTTGCTTCAACTTTTTAAAAATCAAGCCTTTTTGGTGCCAGGAGAAGAAAAGGCTTTACTCCACGGTCAGGAAAAATCCTGCCCAGGAACCAAAATGTTTTTTGAAGCCAATTTTTCTTTTTGAAAACAAATGCAAAAACGGACACCAGGATGAGTTTCAGGATGAAATTCCATGTCTAAAAATGGTGTTGCTTCAACTTTTTAAAAATCAAGCCTTTTTGGTGCCAGGAGAAGAAAAGGCTTTACTCCACGGTCAGGAAAAATCCTGCCCAGGAACCAAAATGTTTTTTGAAGCCAAATTTTTTTTTTGAAACCAAATGCAAAAACGAACACCAGGATGAGTTTCAGGATGAAATTCCATGTCTAAAAATGGTGTTGCTTCAACTTTTTAAAAATCAAGCCTTTTTGGTGCCAGGAGAAGAAAAGGCTATACTCCACGGTCAGGAAAAATCCTGCCCAGGAACCAAAATGTTTTTTGAAGCCAAATTTTTTTTTTGAAACCAAATGCAAAAATGGACACCAGGATGAGTTTCAGGATGAAATTCCATGTCTAAAAATGGTGTTGCTTCAACTTTTTAAAAATCAAGCCTTTTTGGTGCCAGGAGAAGAAAAGGCTTTACTCCACGGTCAGGAAAAATCCTGCCCAGGAACCAAAATGTTTTTTGAAGCCAATTTTTCTTTTTTAAAACAAATGCAAAAACGGACACCAGGATGAGTTTCAGGATGAAATTCCATGTCTAAAAATGGTGTTGCTTCAACTTTTTAAAAATCAAGCCTTTTTGGTGCCAGGAGAAGAAAAGGCTTTACTCCACGGTCAGGAAAAATCCTGCCCAGGAACCAAAATGTTTTTTGAAGCCAAATTTTTTTTTTGAAACCAAATGCAAAAACGAACACCAGGATGAGTTTCAGGATGAAATTCCATGTCTAAAAATGGTGTTGCTTCAACTTTTTAAAAATCAAGCCTTTTTGGTGCCAGGAGAAGAAAAGGCTATACTCCACGGTCAGGAAAAATCCTGCCCAGGAACCAAAATGTTTTTTGAAGCCAAATTTTTTTTTTGAAACCAAATGCAAAAACGGACACCAGGATGAGTTTCAGGATGAAATTCCATGTCTAAAAATGGTGTTGCTTCAACTTTTTAAAAATCAAGCCTTTTTGGTGCCAGGAGAAGAAAAGGCTTTACTCCACGGTCAGGAAAAATCCTGCCCGGGAACCAAAATGTTTTTTGGAGCCAATTTTTTTTTTTGAAACCAAATGCAAAAACGGACACCAGGATGAGTTTCAGGATGAAATTCCATGTCTAAAAATGGTGTTGCTTAAACTTTTTACAAATCAAGCCTTTTTGGTGCCAGGAGAAGAAAAGGCTTTACTCCACGGTCAGGAAAAATCCTGCCCAGGAACCAAAATGTTTTTTGAAGCCAAATTTTTTTTTTGAAACCAAATGCAAAAACGGACACCAGGATGAGTTTCAGGATGAAATTCCATGTCTAAAAATGGTGTTGCTTCAACTTTTTAAAAATCTAGCCTTTTTGGTGCCAGGAGAAGAAAAGGCTATACTCCACGGTCAGGAAAAATCCTGCCCAGGAACCAAAATGTTTTTTGAAGCCAAATTTTTTTTTTTGAAACCAAATGCAAAAACGGACACCAGGATGAGTTTCAGGATGAAATTCCATGTCTAAAAATGGTGTTGCTTCAACTTTTTAAAAATCAAGCCTTTTTGGTGCCAGGAGAAGAAAAGGCTTTACTCCACGGTCAGGAAAAATCCTGCCCAGGAACCAAAATGTTTTTTGAAGCCAAATTTTTTTTTTGAAACCAGATGCAAAAACGGACACCAGGATGAGTTTCAGGATGAAATTCCATGTCTAAAAATGGTGTTGCTTCAACTTTTTAAAAATCAAGCCTTTTTGGTGCCAGGAGAAGAAAAGGGTATACTCCACGGTCAGGAAAAATCCTGCCCAGGAACCAAAATGTTTTTTGAAGCCAAATTTTTTTTTTGAAACCAAAAGCAAAAACGGACACCAGGATGAGTTTCAGGATGAAATTCCATGTCTAAAAATGGTGTTGCTTCAACTTTTTAAAAATCAAGCCTTTTTGGTGCCAGGAGAAGAAAAGGCTATACTCCACGGTCAGGAAAAATCCTGCCCAGGAACCAAAATGTTTTTTGAAGCCAAATTTTTTTTTTGAAACCAAATGCAAAAATGGACACCAGGATGAGTTTCAGGATGAAATTCCATGTCTAAAAATGGTGTTGCTTCAACTTTTTAAAAATCAAGCCTTTTTGGTGCCAGGAGAAGAAAAGGCTTTACTCCACGGTCAGGAAAAATCCTGCCCAGGAACCAAAATGTTTTTTGAAGCCAAATTTTTTTTTTGAAAACAAATGCAAAAACGGACACCAGGATGAGTTTCAGTATGAAATTCCATGTCTAAAAATGGTGTTGCTTCAACTTTTTAAAAATCAAGCCTTTTTGGTGCCAGGAGAAGAAAAGGCTATACTCCACGGTCAGGAAAAATCCTGCCCAGGAACCAAAATGTTTTTTGAAGCCAAATTTTTTTTTTGAAACCAAGTGCCAAAATGGACACCAGGATTAGTTTCAGGATGAAATTCCATGTCTAAAAATGGTGTTGCTTCAACTTTTTAAAAATCAAGCCTTTTTGGTGCCAGGAGAAGAAAAGGCTTTACTCCACGGTCAGGAAAAATCCTGCCCAGGAACCAAAATGTTTTTTGAAGCCAAATTTTTTTTTTGAAAACAAATGCAAAAACGGACACCAGGATGAGTTTCAGTATGAAATTCCATGTCTAAAAATGGTGTTGCTTCAACTTTTTAAAAATCAAGCCTTTTTGGTGCCAGGAGAAGAAAAGGCTTTACTTCACGGTCAGGAAAAATCCTGCCCAGGAACCCAAATGTTTTTTGAAGCCAAATTTTTTTTTTGAAACCAAATGCAAAAATGGACACCAGGATGAGTTTCAGGATGAAATTCCATGTCTAAAAATGGTGTTGCTTCAACTTTTTAAAAATCAAGCCTTTTTGGTGCCAGGAGAAGAAAAGGCTATACTCCACGGTCAGGAAAAATCCTGCCCAGGAACCAAAATGTTTTTTGAAGCCAAATTTTTTTTTTGAAACCAAATGCCAAAATGGACACCAGGATTAGTTTCAGGATGAAATTCCATGTCTAAAAATGGTGTTGCTTCAACTTTTTAAAAATCAAGCCTTTTTGGTGCCAGGAGAAGAAAAGGCTTTACTCCACGGTCAGGAAAAATCCTGCCCAGGAACCAAAATGTTTTTTGAAGCCAAATTTTTTTTTTGAAACCAAATGCAAAAACGGACACCAGGATGAGTTTCAGTATGAAATTCCATGTCTAAAAATGGTGTTGCTTCAACTTTTTAAAAATCAAGCCTTTTTGGTGCCAGGAGAAGAAAAGGCTTTACTTCACGGTCAGGAAAAATCCTGCCCAGGAACCCAAATGTTTTTTGAAGCCAAATTTTTTTTTTGAAACCAAATGCAAAAATGGACACCAGGATGAGTTTCAGGATGAAATTCCATGTCTAAAAATGGTGTTGCTTCAACTTTTTAAAAATCAAGCCTTTTTGGTGCCAGGAGAAGAAAAGGCTTTACTCCACGGTCAGGAAAAATCCTGCCCAGGAACCAAAATGTTTTTTGAAGCCAAATTTTTTTTTTGAAACCAAATGCAAAAATGGACACCAGGATTAGTTTCAGGATGAAATTCCATGTCTAAAAATGGTGTTGCTTCAACTTTTTAAAAATCAAGCCTTTTTGGTGCCAGGAGAAGAAAAGGCTATACTCCACGGTCAGGAAAAATCCTGCCCAGGAACCAAAATGTTTTTTGAAGCCAAATTTTTTTTTTCAAACCAAATGCCAAAATGGACACCAGGATTAGTTTCAGGATGAAATTCCATGTCTAAAAATGGTGTTGCTTCAACTTTTTAAAAATCAAGCCTTTTTGGTGCCAGGAGAAGAAAAGGCTTTACTCCACGGTCAGGAAAAATCCTGCCCAGGAACCAAAATGTTTTTTGAAGCCAAATTTTTTTTTTGAAACCAAATGCAAAAATGGACACCAGGATGAGTTTCAGGATGAAATTCCATGTCTAAAAATGGTGTTGCTTCAACTTTTTAAAAATCAAGCCTTTTTGGTGCCAGGAGAAGAAAAGGCTTTACTTCACGGTCAGGAAAAATCCTGCCCAGGAACCCAAATGTTTTTTGAAGCCAAATTTTTTTTTTGAAACCAAATGCAAAAATGGACACCAGGATGAGTTTCAGGATGAAATTCCATGTCTAAAAATGGTGTTGCTTCAACTTTTTAAAAATCAAGCCTTTTTGGTGCCAGGAGAAGAAAAGGCTTTACTCCACGGTCAGGAAAAATCCTGCCCAGGAACCAAAATGTTTTTTGAAGCCAAATTTTTTTTTTGAAACCAAATGCAAAAATGGACACCAGGATTAGTTTCAAGATGAAATTCCATGTCTAAAAATGGTGTTGCTTCAACTTTTTAAAAATCAAGCCTTTTTGGTGCCAGGAGAAGAAAAGGCTTTACTCCACGGTCAGGAAAAATCCTGCCCAGGAACCAAAATGTTTTTTGAAGCCAAATTTTTTTTTTGAAACCAAATGTAAAAACGGACACCAGGATAAGTTTCCTGATGAAATTCCATGTCTAAAAATGGTGTTGCTTCAACTTTTTAAAAATCAAGCCTTTTCGGTGCCAGGAGAAGAAAAGGCTTTACTCCACGGTCAGGAAAAATCCTGCCCAGGAACCAAAATGTTTTTTGAAGCCAAATTTTTTTTTTGAAACCAAATGCAAAAACGGACACCAGGATGAGTTTCAGGATGAAATTCCATGTCTAAAAATGGTGTTGCTTCAACTTTTTAAAAATCAAGCCTTTTTGGTGCCAGGAGAAGAAAAGGCTTTACTCCACGGTCAGGAAAAATCCTGCCCAGGAACCAAAATGTTTTTTGAAGCCAAATTTTTTTTTTTGAAACCAAATGCAAAAACGGACACCAGGATGAGTTTCAGGATGAAATTCCATGTCTAAAAATGGTGTTGCTTCAACTTTTTAAAAATCAAGCCTTTTTGGTGCCAGGAGAAGAAAAGGCTTTACTCCACGGTCAGGAAAAATCCTGCCCAGGAACCAAAATGTTTTTTGAAGCCAAATTTTTTTTTTGAAACCAAATGCAAAAACGGACACCAGGATGAGTTTTCTGATGAAATTCCATGTCTAAAAATGGTGTTGCTTCAACTTTTTAAAAATCAAGCCTTTTGGGTGCCAGGAGAAGAAAAGGCTTTACTCCACGGTCAGGAAAAATCCTGCCCAGGAACCAAAATGTTTTTTGAAGCCAAATTTTTTTTTTGAAACCAAATGCAAAAACGGACACCAGGATGAGTTTCAGGATGAAATTCCATGTCTAAAAATGGTGTTGCTTCAACTTTTTAAAAATCAAGCCTTTTCGGTGCCAGGAGAAGAAAAGGCTTTACTCCACGGTCAGGAAAAATCCTGCCCAGGAACCAAAATGTTTTTTGAAGGCAAATTTTTTTTTTTAAATCAAATGCAAAAACGGACACCAGGATGAGTTTCAGGATGAAATTCCATGTCTAAAAATGGTGTTGCTTCAACTTTTTAAAAATCAAGCCTTTTTGGTGCCAGGAGAAGAAAAGGCTTTACTCCACGGTCAGGAAAAATCCTGCCCAGGAACCAAAATGTTTTTTGAAGCCAATTTTTTTTTTTTTGAAACCAAATACAAAAACGGACACCAGGATGAGTTTCCTGATGAAATTCCATGTCTAAAAATGGTGTTGCTTCAACTTTTTAAAAATCAAGCCTTTTTGGTGCCAGGAGAAGAAAAGGTTTTACTCCACGGTGAGGAAAAATCCTGCCCAGGAACCAAAATGTTTTTTGAAGCCAAATTTTTTTTTTGAAACCAAATGCAAAAACGGACACCAGGATGAGTTTCCTGATGAAATTCCATGTTTAAAAATGGTGTTGCTTCAACTTTTTAAAAATCAAACCTTTTTGGTGCCAGGAGAAGAAAAGGCTTTACTCCACGGTCAGGAAAAATCCTGCCCAGGAACCAAAATGTTTTTTGAAGCCAAATTTTTTTTTTGAAACCAAATGCAAAAACGGACACCAGGATGAGTTTCCTGATGAAATTCCATGTCTAAAAATGGTGTTGCTTCAACTTTTTAAAAATCAAGCCTTTTTGGTGCCAGGTGAAGAAAAGGCTTTACTCCACGGTCAGGAAAAATCCTGCCCACGAACCAAAATGTTTTTTGAAGCCAAATTTTTTTTTTGAAACCAAATGCAAAAACGGACACCAGGATGAGTTTCCTGATGAAATTCCATGTCTAAAAATGGTGTTGCTTCAACTTTTTAAAAATCAAGCCTTTTTGGTGCCAGGAAAAGAAAAGGCTTTACTCCACGGTCAGGAAAAATCCTGCCCAGGAACCAAAATGTTTTTTGAAGCCAAATATTTTTTTGAAACCAAATACAAAAACGGACACCAGGATGAGTTTCCTGATGAAATTCCATGTCTAAAAATGGTGTTGCTTCAACTTTTTAAAAATCAAGCCTTTTTGGTGCCAGGAGAAGAAAAGGCTTTACTCCACGGTCAGGAAAAATCCTGCCCACGAACCAAAATGTTTTTTGAAGCCAAATTTTTTTTTTGAAACCAAATGCAAAAACGGACACCAGTATGAGTTTCAGGATGAAATTCCATGTCTAAAAATGGTGTTGCTTCAACTTTTTAAAAATCAAGCCTTTTTGGTGCCAGGAAGAAAAGGCTTTACTCCACGGTCAGGAAAAATCCTGCCCAGGAACCAAAATGTTTTTTGAAGCCAAATTTTTTTTTTTGAAACCAAATGCAAAAACGGACACCAGGATGAGTTTCAGGATGAAATTCCATGTCTAAAAATGGTGTTGCTTCAACTTTTTAAAAATCAAGCCTTTTTGGTGCCAGGAGAAGAAAAGGCTATACTCCACGGTCAGGAAAAATCCTGCCCAGGAACCAAAATGTTTTTTGAAGCCAAATTTTTTTTTTGAAACCAAATACAAAAACGGACACCAGGATGAGTTTCCTGATGAAATTCCATGTCTAAAAATGGTGTTGCTTCAACTTTTTAAAAATCAAGCCTTTTTGGTGCCAGGTGAAGAAAAGGCTTTACTCCACGGTCAGGAAAAATCCTGCCCACGAACCAAAATGTTTTTTGAAACCAAATTTTTTTTTTGAAACCAAATGCAAAAACGGACACCAGGATGAGTTTCCTGATGAAATTCCATGTCTAAAAATGGTGTTGCTTCAACTTTTTAAAAATCAAGCCTTTTTGGTGCCAGGAAAAGAAAAGGCTTTACTCCACGGTCAGGAAAAATCCTGCCCAGGAACCAAAATGTTTTTTGAAGCCAAATATTTTTTTGAAACCAAATACAAAAACGGACACCAGGATGAGTTTCCTGATGAAATTCCATGTCTAAAAATGGTGTTGCTTCAACTTTTTAAAAATCAAGCCTTTTTGGTGCCAGGAGAAGAAAAGGCTTTACTCCACGGTCAGGAAAAATCCTGCCCAGGAACCAAAATGTTTTTTGAAGCCAAATTTTTTTTTTGAAAACAAATGCAAAAACGGACACCAGGATGAGTTTCAGGATGAAATTCCATGTCTAAAAATGGTGTTGCTTCAACTTTTTAAAAATCAAGCCTTTTTGGTGCCAGGAGAAGAAAAGGCTATACTCCACGGTCAGGAAAAATCCTGCCCAGGAACCAAAATGTTTTTTGAAGCCAATTTTTTTTTTTTTGAAACCAAATACAAAAACGGACACCAGGATGAGTTTCCTGATGAAATTCCATGTCTAAAAATGGTGTTGCTTCAACTTTTTAAAAATCAAGCCTTTTTGGTGCCAGGAGAAGAAAAGGTTTTACTCCACGGTGAGGAAAAATCCTGCCCAGGAACCAAAATGTTTTTTGAAGCCAAATTTTTTTTTTGAAACCAAATGCAAAAACGGACACCAGGATGAGTTTCCTGATGAAATTCCATGTTTAAAAATGGTGTTGCTTCAACTTTTTAAAAATCAAACCTTTTTGGTGCCAGGAGAAGAAAAGGCTTTACTCCACGGTCAGGAAAAATCCTGCCCAGGAACCAAAATGTTTTTTGAAGCCAAATTTTTTTTTTGAAACCAAATGCAAAAACGGACACCAGGATGAGTTTCCTGATGAAATTCCATGTCTAAAAATGGTGTTGCTTCAACTTTTTAAAAATCAAGCCTTTTTGGTGCCAGGTGAAGAAAAGGCTTTACTCCAC
Source organism: Pituophis catenifer annectens (assembly GCF_029215685.1). NCBI lineage: Eukaryota > Metazoa > Chordata > Lepidosauria > Squamata > Colubridae > Pituophis > Pituophis catenifer. The sequence goes on along the minus strand of NW_027256914.1, from coordinate 22,625 downwards.
GGTCAGGAAAAATCCTGCCCACGAACCAAAATGTTTTTTGAAGCCAAATTTTTTTTTTGAAACCAAATGCAAAAACGGACACCAGGATGAGTTTCCTGATGAAATTCCATGTCTAAAAATGGTGTTGCTTCAACTTTTTAAAAATCAAGCCTTTTTGGTGCCAGGAAAAGAAAAGGCTTTACTCCACGGTCAGGAAAAATCCTGCCCAGGAACCAAAATGTTTTTTGAAGCCAAATATTTTTTTGAAACCAAATACAAAAACGGACACCAGGATGAGTTTCCTGATGAAATTCCATGTCTAAAAATGGTGTTGCTTCAACTTTTTAAAAATCAAGCCTTTTTGGTGCCAGGAGAAGAAAAGGCTTTACTCCACGGTCAGGAAAAATCCTGCCCACGAACCAAAATGTTTTTTGAAGCCAAATTTTTTTTTTGAAACCAAATGCAAAAACGGACACCAGTATGAGTTTCAGGATGAAATTCCATGTCTAAAAATGGTGTTGCTTCAACTTTTTAAAAATCAAGCCTTTTTGGTGCCAGGAAGAAAAGGCTTTACTCCACGGTCAGGAAAAATCCTGCCCAGGAACCAAAATGTTTTTTGAAGCCAAATTTTTTTTTTTGAAACCAAATGCAAAAACGGACACCAGGATGAGTTTCAGGATGAAATTCCATGTCTAAAAATGGTGTTGCTTCAACTTTTTAAAAATCAAGCCTTTTTGGTGCCAGGAGAAGAAAAGGCTATACTCCACGGTCAGGAAAAATCCTGCCCAGGAACCAAAATGTTTTTTGAAGCCAAATTTTTTTTTTGAAACCAAATACAAAAACGGACACCAGGATGAGTTTCCTGATGAAATTCCATGTCTAAAAATGGTGTTGCTTCAACTTTTTAAAAATCAAGCCTTTTTGGTGCCAGGTGAAGAAAAGGCTTTACTCCACGGTCAGGAAAAATCCTGCCCACGAACCAAAATGTTTTTTGAAACCAAATTTTTTTTTTGAAACCAAATGCAAAAACGGACACCAGGATGAGTTTCCTGATGAAATTCCATGTCTAAAAATGGTGTTGCTTCAACTTTTTAAAAATCAAGCCTTTTTGGTGCCAGGAAAAGAAAAGGCTTTACTCCACGGTCAGGAAAAATCCTGCCCAGGAACCAAAATGTTTTTTGAAGCCAAATATTTTTTTGAAACCAAATACAAAAACGGACACCAGGATGAGTTTCCTGATGAAATTCCATGTCTAAAAATGGTGTTGCTTCAACTTTTTAAAAATCAAGCCTTTTTGGTGCCAGGAGAAGAAAAGGCTTTACTCCACGGTCAGGAAAAATCCTGCCCAGGAACCAAAATGTTTTTTGAAGCCAAATTTTTTTTTTGAAAACAAATGCAAAAACGGACACCAGGATGAGTTTCAGGATGAAATTCCATGTCTAAAAATGGTGTTGCTTCAACTTTTTAAAAATCAAGCCTTTTTGGTGCCAGGAGAAGAAAAGGCTATACTCCACGGTCAGGAAAAATCCTGCCCAGGAACCAAAATGTTTTTTGAAGCCAAATTTTTTTTTTGAAACCAAATACAAAAACGGACACCAGGATGAGTTTCCTGATGAAATTCCATGTCTAAAAATGGTGTTGCTTCAACTTTTTAAAAATCAAGCCTTTTTGGTGCCAGGAGAAGAAAAGGCTTTACTCCACGGTCAGGAAAAATCCTGCCCGGGAACCAAAATGTTTTTTGGAGCCAATTTTTTTTTTTGAAACCAAATGCAAAAACGGACACCAGGATGAGTTTCAGGATGAAATTCCATGTCTAAAAATGGTGTTGCTTAAACTTTTTACAAATCAAGCCTTTTTGGTGCCAGGAGAAGAAAAGGCTTTACTCCACGGTCAGGAAAAATCCTGCCCAGGAACCAAAATGTTTTTTGAAGCCAAATTTTTTTTTTGAAAACAAATGCAAAAACGGACACCAGGATGAGTTTCAGGATGAAATTCCATGTCTAAAAATGGTGTTGCTTCAACTTTTTAAAAATCAAGCCTTTTTGGTGCCAGGAGAAGAAAAGGCTATACTCCACGGTCAGGAAAAATCCTGCCCAGGAACCAAAATGTTTTTTGAAGCCAAATTTTTTTTTTTGAAACCAAATGCAAAAACGGACACCAGGATGAGTTTCAGGATGAAATTCCATGTCTAAAAATGGTGTTGCTTCAACTTTTTAAAAATCAAGCCTTTTTGGTGCCAGGAGAAGAAAAGGCTTTACTCCACGGTCAGGAAAAATCCTGCCCAGGAACCAAAATGTTTTTTGAAGCCAAATTTTTTTTTTGAAACCAAATGCAAAAATGGACACCAGGATTAGTTTCAGGATGAAATTCCATGTCTAAAAATGGTGTTGCTTCAACTTTTTAAAAATCAAGCCTTTTTGGTGCCAGGAGAAGAAAAGGCTTTACTTCACGGTCAGGAAAAATCCTGCCCAGGAACCCAAATGTTTTTTGAAGCCAAATTTTTTTTTTGAAACCAAATGCAAAAATGGACACCAGGATGAGTTTCAGGATGAAATTCCATGTCTAAAAATGGTGTTGCTTCAACTTTTTAAAAATCAAGCCTTTTTGGTGCCAGGAGAAGAAAAGGCTTTACTCCACGGTCAGGAAAAATCCTGCCCAGGAACCAAAATGTTTTTTGAAGCCAAATTTTTTTTTTGAAAACAAATGCAAAAACGGACACCAGGATGAGTTTCAGGATGAAATTCCATGTCTAAAAATGGTGTTGCTTCAACTTTTTAAAAATCAAGCCTTTTTGGTGCCAGGAGAAGAAAAGGCTTTACTCCACAGTCAGGAAAAATCCTGCCCAGGAACCAAAATGTTTTTTGAAGCCAAATTTTTTTTTTGAAACCAAATGCAAAAACGGACACCAGGATGAGTTTCAGGATGAAATTCCATGTCTAAAAATGGTGTTGCTTCAACTTTTTAAAAATCAAGCCTTTTTGGTGCCAGGAGAAGAAAAGGCTATACTCCACGGTCAGGAAAAATCCTGCCCGGGAACCAAAATGTTTTTTGGAGCCAATTTTTTTTTTTGAAACCAAATGCAAAAACGGACACCAGGATGAGTTTCAGGATGAAATTCCATGTCTAAAAATGGTGTTGCTTAAACTTTTTACAAATCAAGCCTTTTTGGTGCCAGGAGAAGAAAAGGCTTTACTCCACGGTCAGGAAAAATCCTGCCCAGGAACCAAAATGTTTTTTGAAGCCAAATTTTTTTTTTGAAACCAAATGCAAAAACGGACACCAGGATGAGTTTCAGGATGAAATTCCATGTCTAAAAATGGTGTTGCTTCAACTTTTTAAAAATCTAGCCTTTTTGGTGCCAGGAGAAGAAAAGGCTTTACTTCACGGTCAGGAAAAATCCTGCCCAGGAACCAAAATGTTTTTTGAAGCCAAATTTTTTTTTTTGAAACCAAATGCAAAAACGGACACCAGGATGAGTTTCAGGATGAAATTCCATGTCTAAAAATGGTGTTGCTTCAACTTTTTAAAGATCAAGCCTTTTTGGTGCCAGGAGAAGAAAAGGCTTTACTCCACGGTCAGGAAAAATCCTGCCCAGGAACCAAAATGTTTTTTGAAGCCAAATTTTTTTTTTGAAACCAGATGCAAAAACGGACACCAGGATGAGTTTCAGGATGAAATTCCATGTCTAAAAATGGTGTTGCTTCAACTTTTTAAAAATCAAGCCTTTTTGGTGCCAGGAGAAGAAAAGGGTATACTCCACGGTCAGGAAAAATCCTGCCCAGGAACCAAAATGTTTTTTGAAGCCAAATTTTTTTTTTGAAACCAAATGCAAAAACGGACACCAGGATGAGTTTCAGGATGAAATTCCATGTCTAAAAATGGTGTTGCTTCAACTTTTTAAAAATCAAGCCTTTTTGGTGCCAGGAGAAGAAAAGGCTTTACTTCACGGTCAGGAAAAATCCTGCCCAGGAACCCAAATGTTTTTTGAAGCCAAATTTTTTTTTTGAAACCAAATGAAAAAATGGACACCAGGATGAGTTTCAGGATGAAATTCCATGTCTAAAAATGGTGTTGCTTCAACTTTTTAAAAATCAAGCCTTTTTGGTGCCAGGAGAAGAAAAGGCTTTACTCCACGGTCAGGAAAAATCCTGCCCAGGAACCAAAATGTTTTTTGAAGCCAAATTTTTTTTTTGAAAACAAATGCAAAAACGGACACCAGGATGAGTTTCAGGATGAAATTCCATGTCTAAAAATGGTGTTGCTTCAACTTTTTAAAAATCAAGCCTTTTTGGTGCCAGGAGAAGAAAAGGCTTTACTCCACGGTCAGGAAAAATCCTGCCCAGGAACCAAAATGTTTTTTGAAGCCAAATTTTTTTTTTGAAACCAAATGCAAAAACGAACACCAGGATGAGTTTCAGGATGAAATTCCATGTCTAAAAATGGTGTTGCTTCAACTTTTTAAAAATCAAGCCTTTTTGGTGCCAGGAGAAGAAAAGGCTATACTCCACGGTCAGGAAAAATCCTGCCCAGGAACCAAAATGTTTTTTGAAGCCAAATTTTTTTTTTGAAACCAAATGCAAAAACGGACACCAGGATGAGTTTCAGGATGAAATTCCATGTCTAAAAATGGTGTTGCTTCAACTTTTTAAAAATCAAGCCTTTTTGGTGCCAGGAGAAGAAAAGGCTTTACTCCACGGTCAGGAAAAATCCTGCCCAGGAACCAAAATGTTTTTTGAAGCCAAATTTTTTTTTTGAAACCAAATACAAAAACGGACACCAGGATGAGTTTCAGGATGAAATTCCATGTCTAAAAATGGTGTTGCTTCAACTTTTTAAAAATCAAGCCTTTTTGGTGCCAGGAGAAGAAAAGGCTTTACTCCACGGTCAGGAAAAATCCTGCCCAGGAACCAAAATGTTTTTTGAAGCCAAATTTTTTTTTTTGAAACCAAAAGCAAAAACGGACACCAGGATGAGTTTCAGGATGAAATTCCATGTCTAAAAATGGTGTTGCTTCAACTTTTTAAAAATCAAGCCTTTTTGGTGCCAGGAGAAGAAAAGGCTATACTCCACGGTCAGGAAAAATCCTGCCCAGGAACCAAAATGTTTTTTGAAGCCAAATTTTTTTTTTGAAACCAAAAGCAAAAACGGACACCAGGATGAGTTTCAGGATGAAATTCCATGTCTAAAAATGGTGTTGCTTCAACTTTTTAAAAATCAAGCCTTTTTGGTGCCAGGAGAAGAAAAGGCTATACTCCACGGTCAGGAAAAATCCTGCCCAGGAACCAAAATGTTTTTTGAAGCCAAATTTTTTTTTTGAAACCAAATGCAAAAACGGACACCAGGATGAGTTTCAGGATGAAATTCCATGTCTAAAAATGGTGTTGCTTCAACTTTTTAAAAATCAAGCCTTTTTGGTGCCAGGAGAAGAAAAGGCTTTACTCCACGGTCAGGAAAAATCCTGCCCAGGAACCAAAATGTTTTTTGAAGCCAAATTTTTTTTTTGAAACCAGATGCAAAAACGGACACCAGGATGAGTTTCAGGATGAAATTCCATGTCTAAAAATGGTGTTGCTTCAACTTTTTAAAAATCAAGCCTTTTTGGTGCCAGGAGAAGAAAAGGGTATACTCCACGGTCAGGAAAAATCCTGCCCAGGAACCAAAATGTTTTTTGAAGCCAAATTTTTTTTTTGAAACCAAATGCAAAAATGGACACCAGGATTAGTTTCAGGATGAAATTCCATGTCTAAAAATGGTGTTGCTTCAACTTTTTAAAAATCAAGCCTCTTTGGTGCCAGGAGAAGAAAAGGCTTTACTTCACGGTCAGGAAAAATCCTGCCCAGGAACCCAAATGTTTTTTGAAGCCAAATTTTTTTTTTGAAACCAAATGCAAAAATGGACACCAGGATGAGTTTCAGGATGAAATTCCATGTCTAAAAATGGTGTTGCTTCAACTTTTTAAAAATCAAGCCTTTTTGGTGCCAGGAGAAGAAAAGGCTATACTCCACGGTCAGGAAAAATCCTGCCCAGGAACCAAAATGTTTTTTGAAGCCAAATTTTTTTTTTGAAACCAAATGCAAAAACGAACACCAGGATGAGTTTCAGGATGAAATTCCATGTCTAAAAATGGTGTTGCTTCAACTTTTTAAAAATCAAGCCTTTTTGGTGCCAGGAGAAGAAAAGGCTATACTCCACGGTCAGGAAAAATCCTGCCCAGGAACCAAAATGTTTTTTGAAGCCAAATTTTTTTTTTGAAACCAAATGCAAAAACGGACACCAGGATGAGTTTCAGGATGAAATTCCATGTCTAAAAATGGTGTTGCTTCAACTTTTTAAAAATCAAGCCTTTTTGGTGCCAGGAGAAGAAAAGGCTTTACTCCACGGTCAGAAAAAATCCTGCCCGGGAACCAAAATGTTTTTTGGAGCCAATTTTTTTTTTTGAAACCAAATGCAAAAACGGACACCAGGATGAGTTTCAGGATGAAATTCCATGTCTAAAAATGGTGTTGCTTCAACTTTTTAAAAATCAAGCCTTTTTGGTGCCAGGAGAAGAAAAGGCTTTACTCCACGGTCAGGAAAAATCCTGCCCAGGAACCAAAATGTTTTTTGAAGCCAAATTTTTTTTTTGAAACCAAAAGCAAAAACGGACACCAGGATGAGTTTCAGGATGAAATTCCATGTCTAAAAATGGTGTTGCTTCAACTTTTTAAAAATCAAGCCTTTTTGGTGCCAGGAGAAGAAAAGGCTATACTCCACGGTCAGGAAAAATCCTGCCCAGGAACCAAAATGTTTTTTGAAGCCAAATTTTTTTTTTGAAACCAAATGCAAAAACGGACACCAGGATGAGTTTCAGTATGAAATTCCATGTCTAAAAATGGTGTTGCTTCAACTTTTTAAAAATCAAGCCTTTTTGGTGCCAGGAGAAGAAAAGGCTATACTCCACGGTCAGGAAAAATCCTGCCCAGGAACCAAAATGTTTTTTGAAGCCAAATTTTTTTTTTGAAACCAAATGCAAAAACGAACACCAGGATGAGTTTCAGGATGAAATTCCATGTCTAAAAATGGTGTTGCTTCAACTTTTTAAAAATCAAGCCTTTTTGGTGCCAGGAGAAGAAAAGGGTATACTCCACGGTCAGGAAAAATCCTGCCCAGGAACCAAAATGTTTTTTGAAGCCAAATTTTTTTTTTGAAACCAAATGCAAAAACGGACACCAGGATGAGTTTCAGGATGAAATTCCATGTCTAAAAATGGTGTTGCTTCAACTTTTTAAAAATCAAGCCTTTTTGGTGCCAGGAGAAGAAAAGGCTTTACTCCACGGTCAGAAAAAATCCTGCCCGGGAACCAAAATGTTTTTTGGAGCCAATTTTTTTTTTTGAAACCAAATGCAAAAACGGACACCAGGATGAGTTTCAGGATGAAATTCCATGTCTAAAAATGGTGTTGCTTCAACTTTTTAAAAATCAAGCCTTTTTGGTGCCAGGAGAAGAAAAGGCTTTACTCCACGGTCAGGAAAAATCCTGCCCAGGAACCAAAATGTTTTTTGAAGCCAAATTTTTTTTTTGAAACCAAAAGCAAAAACGGACACCAGGATGAGTTTCAGGATGAAATTCCATGTCTAAAAATGGTGTTGCTTCAACTTTTTAAAAATCAAGCCTTTTTGGTGCCAGGAGAAGAAAAGGCTATACTCCACGGTCAGGAAAAATCCTGCCCAGGAACCAAAATGTTTTTTGAAGCCAAATTTTTTTTTTGAAACCAAATGCAAAAACGGACACCAGGATGAGTTTCAGGATGAAATTCCATGTCTAAAAATGGTGTTGCTTCAACTTTTTAAAAATCAAGCCTTTTTGGTGCCAGGAGAAGAAAAGGCTTTACTCCACGGTCAGGAAAAATCCTGCCCAGGAACCAAAATGTTTTTTGAAGCCAAATTTTTTTTTTGAAACCAGATGCAAAAACGGACACCAGGATGAGTTTCAGGATGAAATTCCATGTCTAAAAATGGTGTTGCTTCAACTTTTTAAAAATCAAGCCTTTTTGGTGCCAGGAGAAGAAAAGGGTATACTCCACGGTCAGGAAAAATCCTGCCCAGGAACCAAAATGTTTTTTGAAGCCAAATTTTTTTTTTGAAACCAAATGCAAAAATGGACACCAGGATTAGTTTCAGGATGAAATTCCATGTCTAAAAATGGTGTTGCTTCAACTTTTTAAAAATCAAGCCTCTTTGGTGCCAGGAGAAGAAAAGGCTTTACTTCACGGTCAGGAAAAATCCTGCCCAGGAACCCAAATGTTTTTTGAAGCCAAATTTTTTTTTTGAAACCAAATGCAAAAATGGACACCAGGATGAGTTTCAGGATGAAATTCCATGTCTAAAAATGGTGTTGCTTCAACTTTTTAAAAATCAAGCCTTTTTGGTGCCAGGAGAAGAAAAGGCTTTACTCCACGGTCAGGAAAAATCCTGCCCAGGAACCAAAATGTTTTTTGAAGCCAAATTTTTTTTTTGAAAACAAATGCAAAAACGGACACCAGGATGAGTTTCAGTATGAAATTCCATGTCTAAAAATGGTGTTGCTTCAACTTTTTAAAAATCAAGCCTTTTTGGTGCCAGGAGAAGAAAAGGCTATACTCCACGGTCAGGAAAAATCCTGCCCAGGAACCAAAATGTTTTTTGAAGCCAAATTTTTTTTTTGAAACCAAATGCAAAAATGGACACCAGGATTAGTTTCAGGATGAAATTCCATGTCTAAAAATGGTGTTGCTTCAACTTTTTAAAAATCAAGCCTTTTTGGTGCCAGGAGAAGAAAAGGCTTTACTCCACGGTCAGGAAAAATCCTGCCCAGGAACCAAAATGTTTTTTGAAGCCAAATTTTTTTTTTGAAAACAAATGCAAAAACGGACACCAGGATGAGTTTCAGTATGAAATTCCATGTCTAAAAATGGTGTTGCTTCAACTTTTTAAAAATCAAGCCTTTTTGGTGCCAGGAGAAGAAAAGGCTTTACTCCACGGTCAGGAAAAATCCTGCCCAGGAACCAAAATGTTTTTTGAAGCCAAATTTTTTTTTTGAAACCAAATGCAAAAACGGACACCAGGATGAGTTTCCTGATGAAATTCCATGTCTAAAAATGGTGTTGCTTCAACTTTTTAAAAATCAAGCCTTTTCGGTGCCAGGAGAAGAAAAGGCTTTACTCCACGGTCAGGAAAAATCCTGCCCAGGAACCAAAATGTTTTTTGAAGCCAAATTTTTTTTTTGAAACCAAATGCAAAAACGGACACCAGGATGAGTTTCCTGATGAAATTCCATGTCTAAAAATGGTGTTGCTTCAACTTTTTAAAAATCAAGCCTTTTTGGTGCCAGGAGAAGAAAAGGCTTTACTCCACGGTCAGGAAAAATCCTGCCCAGGAACCAAAATGTTTTTTGAAGCCAAATTTTTTTTTTGAAAACAAATGCAAAAACGGACACCAGGATGAGTTTCAGTATGAAATTCCATGTCTAAAAATGGTGTTGCTTCAACTTTTTAAAAATCAAGCCTTTTTGGTGCCCGGAGAAGAAAAGGCTTTACTCCACGGTCAGGAAAAATCCTGCCCAGGAACCAAAATGTTTTTTGAAGCCAAATTTTTTTTTTGAAACCAAATGCAAAAACGGACACCAGGATGAGTTTCAGGATGAAATTCCATGTCTAAAAATGGTGTTGCTTCAACTTTTTAAAAATCAAGCCTTGGATGTGAGGGCGATCTGGCTGCGACATCTGTCACCCCATTGATCGCCAGGGTTGATTCGGCTGATCTGGCTGGCTAGGCGGGTGTCCCCTTCCTCCCTCACCGCTCCATGTGCGTCCCTCCCGAAGCTGCGCGCTCGGTGGAAGAGGACGACCATCCCAGATAGAAGGAGTGTACCGATCTTCGGTCAAGGGTATACGATAGCTGCGCTCCCCTGCTAGAACCTCCAAACAAGCTCAAGGTCCATTTGTAGGAGAACGTAGGGTAGTCAAGCTTCCAAGACTCCAGACACATCCAAGTGAGGCGCTGCATGTGGCAGTTTGCCATTCTTTAAAAAAAAAAAAAAAAAAAAAAAAAAAAAATCAAGCCTTTTTGGTGCCAGGAGAAGAAAAGGCTTTACTCCACGGTCAGGAAAAATCCTGCCCAGGAACCAAAATGTTTTTTGAAGCCAAATTTTTTTTTTTGAAACCAAATGCAAAAACGGACACCAGGATGAGTTTCAGGATGAAATTCCATGTCTAAAAATGGTGTTGCTTCAACTTTTTAAAAATCAAGCCTTTTTGGTGCCAGGAGAAGAAAAGGCTTTACTCCACGGTCAGGAAAAATCCTGCCCAGGAACCAAAATGTTTTTTGAAGCCAAATTTTTTTTTTGAAACCAAATGCAAAAACGGACACCAGGATGAGTTTTCTGATGAAATTCCATGTCTAAAAATGGTGTTGCTTCAACTTTTTAAAAATCAAGCCTTTTGGGTGCCAGGAGAAGAAAAGGCTTTACTCCACGGTCAGGAAAAATCCTGCCCAGGAACCAAAATGTTTTTTGAAGCCAAATTTTTTTTTTGAAACCAAATGCAAAAACGGACACCAGGATGAGTTTCAGGATGAAATTCCATGTCTAAAAATGGTGTTGCTTCAACTTTTTAAAAATCAAGCCTTTTCGGTGCCAGGAGAAGAAAAGGCTTTACTCCACGGTCAGGAAAAATCCTGCCCAGGAACCAAAATGTTTTTTGAAGGCAAATTTTTTTTTTTTAAACCAAATGCAAAAACGGACACCAGGATCAGTTTCAGGATGAAATTCCATGTCTAAAAATGGTGTTGCTTCAACTTTTTAAAAATCAAGCCTTTTTGGTGCCAGGAGAAGAAAAGGCTTTACTCCACGGTCAGGAAAAATCCTGCCCAGGAACCAAAATGTTTTTTGAAGCCAAATTTTTTTTTTGAAACCAAATGCAAAAACGGACACCAGGATGAGTTTCAGGATGAAATTCCATGTCTAAAAATGGTGTTGCTTCAACTTTTTAAAAATCAAGCCTTTTTGGTGCCAGGAGAAGAAAAGGCTATACTCCACGGTCAGGAAAAATCCTGCCCAGGAACCAAAATGTTTTTTGAAGCCAAATTTTTTTTTTGAAACCAAATGCAAAAACGGACACCAGGATGAGTTTCAGGATGAAATTCCATGTCTAAAAATGGTGTTGCTTCAACTTTTTAAAAATCAAGCCTTTTTGGTGCCAGGAGAAGAAAAGGCTTTACTCCACGGTCAGGAAAAATCCTGCCCAGGAACCAAAATGTTTTTTGAAGCCAAATTTTTTTTTTGAAACCAGATGCAAAAACGGACACCAGGATGAGTTTCAGGATGAAATTCCATGTCTAAAAATGGTGTTGCTTCAACTTTTTAAAAATCAAGCCTTTTTGGTGCCAGGAGAAGAAAAGGGTATACTCCACGGTCAGGAAAAATCCTGCCCAGGAACCAAAATGTTTTTTGAAGCCAAATTTTTTTTTTGAAACCAAATGCAAAAATGGACACCAGGATTAGTTTCAGGATGAAATTCCATGTCTAAAAATGGTGTTGCTTCAACTTTTTAAAAATCAAGCCTCTTTGGTGCCAGGAGAAGAAAAGGCTTTACTTCACGGTCAGGAAAAATCCTGCCCAGGAACCCAAATGTTTTTTGAAGCCAAATTTTTTTTTTGAAACCAAATGCAAAAATGGACACCAGGATGAGTTTCAGGATGAAATTCCATGTCTAAAAATGGTGTTGCTTCAACTTTTTAAAAATCAAGCCTTTTTGGTGCCAGGAGAAGAAAAGGCTTTACTCCACGGTCAGGAAAAATCCTGCCCAGGAACCAAAATGTTTTTTGAAGCCAAATTTTTTTTTTGAAAACAAATGCAAAAACGGACACCAGGATGAGTTTCAGTATGAAATTCCATGTCTAAAAATGGTGTTGCTTCAACTTTTTAAAAATCAAGCCTTTTTGGTGCCAGGAGAAGAAAAGGCTATACTCCACGGTCAGGAAAAATCCTGCCCAGGAACCAAAATGTTTTTTGAAGCCAAATTTTTTTTTTGAAACCAAATGCAAAAATGGACACCAGGATTAGTTTCAGGATGAAATTCCATGTCTAAAAATGGTGTTGCTTCAACTTTTTAAAAATCAAGCCTTTTTGGTGCCAGGAGAAGAAAAGGCTTTACTCCACGGTCAGGAAAAATCCTGCCCAGGAACCAAAATGTTTTTTGAAGCCAAATTTTTTTTTTGAAAACAAATGCAAAAACGGACAGCAGGATGAGTTTCAGTATGAAATTCCATGTCTAAAAATGGTGTTGCTTCAACTTTTTAAAAATCAAGCCTTTTTGGTGCCAGGAGAAGAAAAGGCTTTACTCCACGGTCAGGAAAAATCCTGCCCAGGAACCAAAATGTTTTTTGAAGCCAAATTTTTTTTTTGAAACCAAATGCAAAAACGGACACCAGGATGAGTTTCCTGATGAAATTCCATGTCTAAAAATGGTGTTGCTTCAACTTTTTAAAAATCAAGCCTTTTCGGTGCCAGGAGAAGAAAAGGCTTTACTCCACGGTCAGGAAAAATCCTGCCCAGGAACCAAAATGTTTTTTGAAGCCAAATTTTTTTTTTGAAACCAAATGCAAAAACGGACACCAGGATGAGTTTCCTGATGAAATTCCATGTCTAAAAATGGTGTTGCTTCAACTTTTTAAAAATCAAGCCTTTTTGGTGCCAGGAGAAGAAAAGGCTTTACTCCACGGTCAGGAAAAATCCTGCCCAGGAACCAAAATGTTTTTTGAAGCCAAATTTTTTTTTTGAAAACAAATGCAAAAACGGACACCAGGATGAGTTTCAGTATGAAATTCCATGTCTAAAAATGGTGTTGCTTCAACTTTTTAAAAATCAAGCCTTTTTGGTGCCAGGAGAAGAAAAGGCTTTACTCCACGGTCAGGAAAAATCCTGCCCAGGAACCAAAATGTTTTTTGAAGCCAAATTTTTTTTTTGAAACCAAATGCAAAAACGGACACCAGGATGAGTTTCAGGATGAAATTCCATGTCTAAAAATGGTGTTGCTTCAACTTTTTAAAAATCAAGCCTTTTTGGTTCCAGGAGAAGAAAAGGCTATACTCCACGGTCAGGAAAAAATCCTGCCCAGGAACCAAAATGTTTTTTGAAGCCAAATTTTTTTTTTGAAACCAAATGCAAAAACGGACACCAGGATGAGTTTCAGGATGAAATTCCATGTCTAAAAATGGTGTTGCTTCAACTTTTTAAAAATCAAGCCTTTTTGGTGCCAGGAGAAGAAAAGGCTTTACTCCACGGTCAGGAAAAATCCTGCCCAGGAACCAAAATGTTTTTTGAAGCCAAATTTTTTTTTTGAAACCAAATGCAAAAACGGACACCAGGATGAGTTTTCTGATGAAATTCCATGTCTAAAAATGGTGTTGCTTCAACTTTTTAAAAATCAAGCCTTTTGGGTGCCAGGAGAAGAAAAGGCTTTACTCCACGGTCAGGAAAAATCCTGCCCAGGAACCAAAATGTTTTTTGAAGCCAAATTTTTTTTTTGAAACCAAATGCAAAAACGGACACCAGGATGAGTTTCAGGATGAAATTCCATGTCTAAAAATGGTGTTGCTTCAACTTTTTAAAAATCAAGCCTTTTCGGTGCCAGGAGAAGAAAAGGCTTTACTCCACGGTCAGGAAAAATCCTGCCCAGGAACCAAAATGTTTTTTGAAGGCAAATTTTTTTTTTTTAAACCAAATGCAAAAACGGACACCAGGATGAGTTTCAGGATGAAATTCCATGTCTAAAAATGGTGTTGCTTCAACTTTTTAAAAATCAAGCCTTTTTGGTGCCAGGAGAAGAAAAGGCTTTACTCCACGGTCAGGAAAAATCCTGCCCAGGAACCAAAATGTTTTTTGAAGCCAATTTTTTTTTTTTTGAAACCAAATACAAAAACGGACACCAGGATGAGTTTCCTGATGAAATTCCATGTCTAAAAATGGTGTTGCTTCAACTTTTTAAAAATCAAGCCTTTTTGGTGCCAGGAGAAGAAAAGGTTTTACTCCACGGTGAGGAAAAATCCTGCCCAGGAACCAAAATGTTTTTTGAAGCCAAATTTTTTTTTTGAAACCAAATGCAAAAACGGACACCAGGATGAGTTTCCTGATGAAATTCCATGTCTAAAAATGGTGTTGCTTCAACTTTTTAAAAATCAAACCTTTTTGGTGCCAGGAGAAGAAAAGGCTTTACTCCACGGTCAGGAAAAATCCTGCCCAGGAACCAAAATGTTTTTTGAAGCCAAATTTTTTTTTTGAAACCAAATGCAAAAACGGACACCAGGATGAGTTTCCTGATGAAATTCCATGTCTAAAAATGGTGTTGCTTCAACTTTTTAAAAATCAAGCCTTTTTGGTGCCAGGTGAAGAAAAGGCTTTACTCCACGGTCAGGAAAAATCCTGCCCACGAACCAAAATGTTTTTTGAAGCCAAATTTTTTTTTTGAAACCAAATGCAAAAACGGACACCAGGATGAGTTTCCTGATGAAATTCCATGTCTAAAAATGGTGTTGCTTCAACTTTTTAAAAATCAAGCCTTTTTGGTGCCAGGAAAAGAAAAGGCTTTACTCCACGGTCAGGAAAAATCCTGCCCAGGAACCAAAATGTTTTTTGAAGCCAAATATTTTTTTGAAACCAAATACAAAAACGGACACCAGGATGAGTTTCCTGATGAAATTCCATGTCTAAAAATGGTGTTGCTTCAACTTTTTAAAAATCAAGCCTTTTTGGTGCCAGGAAGAAAAGGCTTTACTCCACGGTCAGGAAAAATCCTGCCCAGGAACCAAAATGTTTTTTGAAGCCAAATTTTTTTTTTTGAAACCAAATGCAAAAACGGACACCAGGATGAGTTTCAGGATGAAATTCCATGTCTAAAAATGGTGTTGCTTCAACTTTTTAAAAATCAAGCCTTTTTGGTGCCAGGAGAAGAAAAGGCTTTACTCCACGGTCAGGAAAAATGCTGTCCAGGAACCAAAATGTTTTTTGAAGCCAAATTTTTTTTTTGAAACCAAATGCAAAAACGGACACCAGGATGACACCAGCAGTTTCCTTCTCCAGCTTCTTTGGCTATCAGAAAGAATCAGACATGGCTTTCTTTTTAATTCACCTCCACCCTCTTATCGGGCTATCAGGAAAAGTCAGACAGAAGTCATTTTCTTCTCCGCCCTCTTATCGGGCGACTCTCGACACCTTTTATTTGAATTCACTGAAGCGACAGGAGTTCCCCGGGTGCCAAGTTTCAAAAAAAAAAAAAAAAAAAAGAATCCCGCAAACGCCGTTGGCAGGATGACGTGGCATAAAGGCAACCTGTCCGACGAAGCTGGAGTTTTGGAAAATGCCTTTTTGTGTGTGTGTGTGTGTGTGTGTGTGTCCCTACCAAGCCAACATTCCTTGCGTGCCACGTGCTCGGGGTGCCCGTGGGAACGGGTGAGATGGACGCTTCGAGATGGTTGTCCATCAAGGCAAGAAATAAAACGCATCCTGGAATTATTACACCCACCACCCACCCACCCAGGGGAAGTTCAAAGGGCGCGTAATTTTTCCCCCCCGCAGACGTTTCATTCCCCAGCTAGGGAACATCATCAGTGTTAGCGGGAGTGGGGTTTGCTTCTTGTTTGGGTGATTGGAGTGTGGTTTCCTCCCGCCCCCCACTTTGCAGTTGTTTGATTAGGGTGTTGTTTTCTCCTTGATGCTTTGCCTGGTGCAAATTCCCGCTTATCTAAACAGTAAGCAATTCCCACACTCACTAACGCTGATGATGTTACCTAGTTGGATAATGAAACATCTGCCAGAAAACAACCAAGCTCAGAGAGCACTAAGGACCCCGCGGTCCTCCTCTTCCTCTTCTTCCTCCTCCTCTCCAGAAATCCCACTCCCTTCTAGCACTGATGATGCTATCTAGTTGGGTGAAGAAATGTTTGTAAGAAAAGCATCAAGCTCAGAGACCACCAGGAACCCCACAGTCATTGTCCTCCTTCTCGCCTTTTCTTCCTCCTCCTCCTCTCCTCCTCTCCCTCCTCCTCTTGCTCTTCTCTTTCTCCTCCATTCCACAAACCCCACTCCCTTCTAGCACTAATGATGTAACCTAGCTGGGTGAAGAAACGTCTGTAAAAAAAAAACCAACAATCTCAGAGACCACCGACCCCACACATATGAGAGATGCAGCACCTGCTTAACAGGTTCAGAACAGAACTTCCATTGATTCCCCCCCATCTGCTTTGTGTAATCAAGCACACTCACAGTTCATTAACTTTTCTGGTTTATTCTCTTTCCTTGGCCAAATTCAACAGCTTAGGTTGAACGATTGAGGGGACCAATTATCTCTAGCCACAATGTCCTTCCTGTCAACGACTACTTCAGCTTCAACCACAACAATACACGAGCAAATAATAAGATACAAACTCAAGGTAAACCGCTCCAAACTCGATTGCAGAAAATACGACTTCAGCAACAGAGTGGTCAATGCCTGGAATGCACTACCTGACTCTGTTTCATTCCCCAAACCCCCAAAATTTTAACCTTAAACTCTCTACTGTTGACCTCACCCCATTCCTAAGAGGTCCGTAAGGAGCGTGCATAAGTACACCAGCGTGCCTACCGTCCCTGTCCTAATATTCCTTTTTACTTACTCTTTTCATGTCTTCAAATTATGTTTATACTTTTACCTGTTATCTTATATATGCTTGACAAATAAACTTATGATGATTATGATTTATCATCAAAGGCACCTCCGAGAATTGGATTAAATCGCCATCCAAACGGATTTTACCAGGAAAGGAATGACGTTTTCAATCCCTCAGACAGACTTTATCATTTCCATCTAGATAATTCAGGTACCTGTCAGGTGAGAACATCCTTCCAAAGCTCCAAGAAAGGTTTGTAAGAACCTTCCCTAATTTTATTGTTTGACCAAGCCTTGGTAGTACAGTGGACTAAAGCACACTGTTATTAACATCTGCTGCTTGCAATTACTGCAGGTTCGAATCTCACCAGGCTCAAGGTTGACTCAGCCTTCCATCCTTTCAAAGGTAGGTAAAATGAGGACCCAGATAGTGGGGGCAATAAGCTGACTTTGTATAAAATATACAAAAGTATGAAGGCTATTGCTTAACGCATTGTCAGCCGCCCTGAGTCTCCGGAGAAGGGCGGCATATAAATTAAAGCAAAAAAAACAAACAAAAACGCAGGTCCTAAGAAATCAAAGATAAGGCACGCTGTGATTTGAAATTTTATGCCTGCCCTTACATGTCTCCCTGAGTGGTTCTCCCATTGGGGCAAAGTTCAACTTCTGTGAATTTTAGGCAAAAGGTGGAACCAGAATGTATTTGTCCTTGAATAAAGCTGGATTAAACCAGGGGTGTTCTGGAACCGGGACTGGAAGGAAAAATGTTTCCTATGGCTGGAAGGGACCTTGGAGGTCTTCTAGTCCAACCCCCTGCCCACGAGCCACCAGTTCTCTTAGGTAAAAGTAAAGGTTCCCCTCGCACATATGTGCTAGTTGTTCCCGACTCTAGGTGCTCATCTCCGTTTCAAAACCGAAGAGCCAGCGCTGTCTGAAGACGTCTCCTTGGTCATGGGACCGGCATGACTCAACGCCAAAGACGCACGGAACGCTGTTCCCTTCCCACCAAAGGTGGTGCCTATTTTTCTACTTGCATTTTTTTTTTACGTGCTTTCGAACTGCTAAGTTGGCAGAAGCTGGGACAAGTAAATGGGAGCTCACCCCATTACGCGGCACTCGAACCGCTGAACTGCAGTATACTAAAAAAAAAATAAAAATAAAAATGAAGATGGCAGACATCATAGAAAGGAGATAAAGCTTCGCACCGTTCGGCCTTTCATCTTCTTGACAATTTGGAAACGTGTCATAAGGACAGGCCCGGCTTCTTAGCACAGAAGATTGCGTTACTGTAAATCATGCCCTGCTGTTTAGCTAAAGCATGTGCGTGCTGCATGACGGAAACAGAAGATGACCCAATGTCGAAATGTATTTCCCCCCCACCCCCGGATCTTTGTTTATTCGTAGAGTATATGGGTGTGAATATGTGCTTGACTGCCTTTGTGGGTTGATTTCGAACATTTCAGTTGTGCCCGTTCTGCTCAGTATCCAAAAGCAAGGCACCAAGTGAAAATATTTGTCACATCATTGAAAGGTGATGGAAGGAAAACCCCAACCTATCTGTCTGTCCATCTACCTATCCATCCATATCTATCTATCTGTCTGTCTGTCTGTCTGTCTGTCTGTCTATCTATCTACCTACCTACCTATCATCTGTCTATCTGTCTGTCTATCTATCTATCTATCTATCTATCTATCTATCTATCTATCTATCTATCATCTATCTATCTATCTATCTATCTATCTATCTATCTATCTATCTATCTCACTATATGTCTCTCTATCTATCCTATCTATCGATCCATTCTATCACCTCTCTTTTTCATCAATTTACCTACTATCCATTCTATCATCTATCAACTTTTTGTCTGTCTGTCTACCTATCCATCCATATCTATCTATCTATCTATCTATCTATCTATCTATCTATCTATCTACTTACTTACCTATCTACCTATCATCTGTCTATCTATCTATCTATCTATCTATCTATCTATCTATCTATCTATCTATCTATCTCTCTGTATGTCTCTCTCTCTATCTATCCTATCTATCTATTCTATCACTTCTCTTTTTCATCAATCTACCTACTATCCATTCTATCATCTATCAACTGTCTGTCTGTCTATTATCTATCTATCTATCTGTCATCTATCTGTCTGTCTGTCTATCTATCTATCTACCTACCTACCTATCATCTACCTATCATCTATCTATCTATCTATCTATCTATCTATCTATCTATCTAGTCTCTATATATCTATCTATCTATCCTGCCTATCTATCCATTCGATAACCTCTCTCTTTCATCAATCTACCTACTATCCATTCTATCATCTATAAACTGTCTGTCTGTCTGTCTCCCTACCTACCTGCCTGTCTTCCTGCTGAAGTAGCCTTCACAATGCCCTCTCAAGGCATCAGCCACCAAGCTGGAATTTAAAAAAAAAAAAAACACACTTCCACCGTGCTCCTCAACTTGAAATAAAGTTGACGCAGGCTGAAATCTCCAGAGTCTGTGACTGTTTCCAGACCGACAAACCCTCCAGAGATTTGTATCGGATTTCTCGTTTCCTCCCAAGTCAGATCAGACGTGAATTGAACCTTTTTTCTTTTTCTTTCTTTCTTTCTTTCTTTCTTTCTTTCTTTCTTTCTTTCTTTCTTTCTTTCTTTCTTTCTTTTTCTTTTCTTTTTCATCCACACAACTTATGCTCGGCCGCAAAGCCATGGCTTTTTGTGGCCTCAAACTGCACAACCGGACTGTTTCCGCTCTCTCTTGTCTCGCTCCTTCCGCTAAGACAGGTGTCTGCTCACCTGGACTGCTTGAGAACTCGGCTAGCCAACATTTCGGTGGAGAAAACTGTTGCAATCCGATGCGCTTTGCTGGGGGAAAAAAAAAAAGGAAAGTGACAGCCCTTGCCAACTGGTAAACAAAACTTGTGAGCAGGATGTGCTCCAGTGTTGTGTATGGGTGTTGGGGGGGGGTGTTGCCTAAGAGGACCTCTTGAGGCTAGGAAGGGAGGAAGGGAGGGGAAACACGAGGGGTTGACCCAGCCGCATTCATCTCTCTCCGCAAGCAAGATTTACACGGAATCAGCCCGACTGTAACCTCGCTGCTTCCCTCTTCCTGGTGCTTATCCTGCCCCGGTTCCTGAGAAGAACCTGTTTTCTGCCTTCTGGAGGTAAGCGTGGACAACTCTTCTTCTCTTTCTTTTGGGGGGTGGGGTGGGGGAAATGGAGCTTGTTTCTCTTCTTCTCCTGTTTCTTCTGCTTTTTCATTTCTTTTAGGTATTTTAGTACCCTTTAGGCACTAGTCTTCTTCTTTTCCTCCTCCTCCTTTAATATTTGCAACATTTTATATTTTACAGTTCTTCCTCTTCCTCTTATATTTTACAGTTCTTCTTCTTCCTCTTCTTCCTTTCTTCTTCTTTTCCTCCTCCTCCTCTCCTATTTGCAACATGTTATATTTTACAGAACTACTTCTTCTTCTTCTTCTTCTTCTTCTTCTTCTTCTTCTTCTTCTTCTTCTTCTTCTTCTTCTTCTTCTTCTTCTCCTCCTCCTCCTCCTCCTCCTCCTCCTCCTCCTCCTCCTCCTCCTCCTCCTCTATTAGCAACATTTATACAAACTACTACTTCTTCTTCTTCTTCTTCTTCTTCTTCTTCTTCTTCTTCTTCTTCTTCTTCTTCTTCTTCTTCTTCTTCTTCTTCTTCTCCTCCTCCTCCTCCTCCTCCTCCTCCTCCTCCTTCTTCCTCTTCTTTCTTCTTCTTCTCCTTCTCCTTCTCCTCCTCCTCTTCTACTATTTGCAACATTTTATATTTTACAGAAGTTCTTCTTCTTCTTCTTCTTCTTCTTCTTCTTCTTCTTCTTCTTCTTCTTCTTCTTCTTCTTCTTCTTCTTCTTCTTCTTCTTCTTCTTCTTCTTCTTCTTCTTCTTCTTCTTCTTCTTCTTCTTCTTCTTCTTCTTCTTGCAACATTTTATATTTCACAGAAGTACCTCTTCCCCCAAACCTCTGCCTTAGGTTTGTAAATAGAAAGTAGAACGCCAGAGGATGTATCTGAGTGATGGTGACCACAGGGAGTTGATGGGTGTTTATTTATTTATTTATGTATTTGATTCTTACTTCCACTCGTCTCAGTCAAGTGGACTCCAGGTGGCTTACAATTTTATTTATTTATTTTATTTATTTTATTTAATTTGTATACCGCCCTACTCCCGAAGGACTCAGGGCGGTGAACAGGCGCAGAATAAAACACATAGAATACAAAAATTAAGAGCAGAAGTAAAATCGAATTAAATCCATTTAGCCCAAGACAAATTTAAAACCCCAGGTTAAGAACAAATTAAAATGTACATTAAAATTTACATTAAAAAAGAATGGGAAAGGTTAAGCCAGACCAGCCTGGTGAAATAAAAAGATCTTAAGAGCGCGGCGGACGGCGCGTAGATCCGGAATTCCAAAAAAATATTATGATTAAGACACTGAAAACATTTTAAAACAATATAAAACAATAAAAACGTCTACCTAAATATACAGAGAAGCCAAGATTAACACATTTGGCATCCCAGGCATGGGAACGTAGCCAGGTTTTTAGGGCCTTATAAAAATCTAACAGGGTTGGGGTCCTTCTGATCTCTGAAGGGAGGATGTCCCGTACACCAGGGGCCACTATGGAAAAATCCCGTCTTCAGGATCTTCTCAGGCTGATGGGATCTGCAGCTGGCCCAATCTGCTAGATGTGGTTGGATCACACTTGGAATGCTGTATTAAGTTTTGGTTGCCACAATATAAAAAAAAGATTTTGAGACTCCAGAAATTAGGGGACTGGAGGCTAAAACATATGAAGAACGGTTGCAGGAATTGGGTATATGTAATCTAGTGAAGAGGGACGTGGTGACTCAGTGGCTAAGACGCTGAGCTTGTCGATCGAAAGGGTAGGCAGTTCAGCGGTTCGAATCCCTAGCGCCACGTGACGGGGTGAGCTCCCGTGACTTGTCCCAGCTTCTGCCAACCTAGCAGTTCGAAAGCACGTAAAAAAATGCAAGTGGAAAAATAGGGAACCACCTTTGGTGGGAAGGAAACAGCGTTTCCATGAGCCTTTGGCATTGAGTCATGCCGGCCACATGACCACGGAGACGTCTTTGGACAGTGCTGGCTCTTCGGCTTTGAAACGGAGATGAGCACCGCCCCCTAGAGTCGGGAACGACTGGCACATATGTGCGAGGGGAACCTTTCCCTTTCCCTTTAGTCTAGTGAAAAGAAGAATGAGGGATGACATGATAGCAGTGCTCCAATATTTGAGGGGCTCCTACAAAGACGAGGGGTTCAAACTATTTTCCAAAGCACCAGAAGAAGAAAAGGATGGAAATTAACAAAGGAGAGAAACAACCTAGAACTAAGGAGAAATTTCCTGACAGTTCAAACAATTAACCAGTGGAACAGCTGGCCTCTAGAAGTTGTGAATGCTCCAACACTGGAGGCTTTTAAAAAACGATACAGGACATCCATTTGTCTGAAATGATACAGAGTAGTGGG
Organism: Pituophis catenifer annectens; assembly: GCF_029215685.1. NCBI lineage: Eukaryota > Metazoa > Chordata > Lepidosauria > Squamata > Colubridae > Pituophis > Pituophis catenifer. The sequence continues at coordinate 458 of NW_027256914.1, read as the reverse complement.
TTGGACTAGAAGACCTCCAAGGTCCCTTCCAACTTCTGTTATTCTGAAATCCTTGAATCGTCAGCTGACACAGTGTTTGTTTTGGTGGTGATATTATGGATTAAATTGAAGACGGAATCTTTATTGCTCTGGGGTGAATTGATTGAAGCTGCCTTCAAAAATGATATATTAAAAATTAACTAACAGCTGATGACAAAGTTCTCTTCACCCTGAGCCTTTCCCTTTCGGTTTAAAGGAACATCCCTCACTTGAAAGCATGAGTAGATCACATAAAAGGTGGTGAATCCCTTATGCTTTTTTTCCCTTCTAGTCTTATTACTGGATTCAGTTGATCCATTAGCAATTCTGATCATACTTATATCTGTTAGAATAGAATAGAATAGAATAGAAATAGAATAGAATAGAATAGAATAGAATAGATAGAATAGAATAGAATAGAATAGAATAGAAATTTGGAA